>NC_134485.1:266341927-266659427 GCF_040206685.1 Ascaphus truei | reverse complement strand
CGCCATTTGGTAGCTCTGACGTCATCAGGTGGGCGTCAACATCCTGGTTATGTGGCAGAATGGGGAGGGGTGAGTATCGGGGGATGGTATATATTTTGACTTTTTTCTTGTGTTTGGTAGCCTTCACCTTGAGAAAGGCAGTATTTGACTGTCGAAACTTTGGACTTTATGGCATATTAAACCTCCTTTTGAGTAAGACCGTGTGCCTGCTTCTTCTGCTATGTATTCCACAACCTCAGGCACAATTTTCTCTTGGAAAAAAGCTTTATTCATGATTCCTATCACAAGAAAAGAAAAGTGCTCAAAAAACTGCACACTAGTACAGTACAGTGCATAAGGCAAAAGCGTGTGACTTATTTTACTTTCAAAGATGACAATGCATTCTGGTCCACGCCTAGAGATGGCACCCCACACATGCATATTCACTGGTTGTTTTGGACGCGGCTTCATAGATATGCGACCTTTTTTGTGGAATGCCAAGGTGGCAAATCTCTCCAGCGAAATAGTAGACTCGTCAGTGAAGATGCAATCCTGGAAAGTTTCTCCACTGTCGATACATGCCTGGGCCTGGACCACTCTCTTGATCTTGTTAACATCCCTTATCATAGGGTTCGCTCTGTAATGACAAGGAATAATTTTATAGGTACAGTACAGTTTCTTAAACAACACTTTAACCTCCTGTACTGTCCAGTACTAACCTCACACGTCCATATTTCCATCCAATTCTGCGTCTCATCTTCTTTATGTTGGTCTCGGATACAGTGAGATTGTGATTTTGCCCTTATTTGACCCTTAAGGCACTCTTCTCATCATTCTCTTCACTTATTTTGTCGACCAGAAGAGTTGTCTCCCTACAGTGTACAGAATAACAACAATCCGGTAAGTTACAGTGGAGTAGGCCACAAGTACAGCACATCATTTACAGTAAAAATAGTATAAAATGAGATAGATCTACACAATATATTGTTCTATTAATATGCAGCAATATAAACAATAATAGATATACTGTATTATTTAGTTATATAAATATACTTACGCGTTAGTTACCGTTGGTGTCCTCGTGCGTTGTTTGGTTTTTCCGTGTGCATGATAGCACACGGTGGTTGATGGCACAACGAGACCAGAAGCAGCTAACCAGCGTTGGATATCTGCAATTCGTTGTCCGCTCGTGTACATCTCCTTAATTCTCATGCTGAGATCCTTTGAAATCTTTTTAACAGGCATTGCTGCGAGTAGAAAGAAATACAAACACAAAAATGTATATTCGATGTTTAGTCGATGTGTATTCAATGTGCAGTGAATCCACAAAATAGATGGTGTATTTATACGTTAATGACTCACATTAGAGTACGCCCACTTTTTACACCTGTACCTCATCGCCATGCATAAAAGGTTACACACTTTGCATAGCCTCCCACTCGATGATCTCTATCTGAACTTGCCCTTGTCCAGATACTGCATTGTGCCATCTGCTTCCATGGATCAACCCTGATTCTACGAACGCATGAAGCCACTCGCCTCTGCCGTGCCTATCACACAGAAAAAGCGAAAGGCGGCAGCCGTTTCCAAGCCAAGGCCAAAGCGACAGGCTAAGGCTAATAAAGAAAACCTTCTGCTGACCCCAAAGGCTAAGGGTTTTAATACACGTAAGCCTTATTATGTCAAGAAGAAATTCGTCGATGTACACTCAACGCAAAACAAATGGCAGCCAACCCATCGAACCCGCAGGCCACTTCCTCAATTACGCTTCGACGACTCTGCCGCCGCTCTCCCGGAAACCTACAGCCCATCTTCTCCACTACTCGTCCACGACGCTGCCGCCGCTCTCCCGGAAACCAACAGCCCATCTTCTCCACTGCTCTTCGACGCCGCTGCCGCTGGTGTCCCTGAAATCCACGGGTTAATTTCTCCATTACGCTTTGACGACTCTACCGCTTCTCACCCGGAAATCTACAGGTCGCTTTCCCCATCCCACTTCGACGACGCTGCCGCTTCTCTCCCGGAAATCCACAGGTCACCTCCTTCATCCTTCTTCGACGACGCTGCCGCTTCTCTCCAGGGAACCCCCATCTCATCCTCCATAGCACCCATCCACCCAGATGTCCACAGCATGCCATGCACAAGAACCAGCTCGTTAGACCGCATGCTGAATGGGTTAAGTATGGATATCCCCGGGAACTCTACTATGCTGGTAAAGATAGATCTGCTTTTAGAGACCATGCTAAATATGGATCAATGGATGCAGAAGATGGATCGACGGATGGAGAAGATAGAGACTGACATAGCGGGGATACATAATTTGCTTGGTGTATATGCCCCTGTATCCCCGACGCCGGAGCAGGAGGGTGGCATGGATGTGATGAATGGGACCTTCGACCGCCTTCCAACACCAAGCGCACCCCCTCCACCAGAAGAATTTGTATACATGTATGCCGTTGAGGAGAGGATAACATGACAACCACGTCAAGACCACGCCAGGAGACAACACGGTGACCAAGACAGGAGGAAAGATTCCTCGCAGACAACCTACCCTCGCCCGCCGCCACAAGCACACCCGCTCCCAGAAGAACACCCACTCCCAGAACCCAACCTACATATGCTTGCATCGATACGGTGCCCGACATCATCCTGCGCGGGCTGCCACCGGCACTCAGGGAGAAGTATAGGGTGATGAGTGCTGGTTTACCCCAGAAGTATAAGAAATATCAGAGAGTGAACCCTGAAAAACTGGTGCTACAAACTGCACAGGTATTGTGGGTATATAGAGAACAGAGTTGAACACCGCAGCAACATGTTAAAATATTAGTATGTCTGTAGGTCCTCTTCCATTGTAAACCATTGACCTGGATGGGGGCTTTAATAGCATGGCTGGTAGAGGTACAAAGGAGCCCTATCTAGACAGAGCCCCAGAGTAAATCACGAGTCCAGCTACTGCTAGCCTCACCTGCATCCGGTGTAGGGTAGGATACATCAGCCGGTAAACATCACATCATAGTCACTGAGGAACTGCCGGGTGCTGCTGAAGAAAGACTGCACTGCTACTGTTGCTGGTATCGGTGGCGTGCTCCTGCTCATGGTAGGTAAAACAGGTAAGGAAAAACTCGGCGGTCACTGCTCCTCTGATGAACTCCAACCAAGCACATTAAAAAGAAAAAGCTTTTATTTAAACAAAGGAAAAAGACATCCACATGGGACTGTGAAACTCAGACGCGTTTCGTTCTATGGAAAGAACTTTATCAAAGAGTACAAACCTTCCCGTCAGCTACTCCCTAAGTAGGCAGTGCTGTGAATCTATTGGACAGAATTGTTACGTGAGTTGCTCTTGTATTTATTTTCTTATATAATATGTGTCCTTTATTTTGTAATATTGTGTTACTTAGTATCCTATTGTAGCCCCGAGTACTTCCTTTGAAAGCATTCTGTTATGATTCATGCTGTGACTGGCTTCTGCTTTTGCAGCTACCTCACAGGTAAGAGCAACTCACGTGACAATTCTGTCCAATAGATTCACAGCACTGCCTACTTAGGGAGTAGCTGACGGGAAGGTTTGTACTCTTTGATAAAGTTCTTTCCATAGAACGAAATGCGTCAGAGTTTCACAGTCCCATGTGGATGTCTTTTTCCTTTGTTTAAATAAAAGCTTTTTCTTTTTAATGCGCTTGGTTGGAGTTCATCAGAGGGGCAGTGACCGCCGAGTTTTTCCTTACCTGTTTTACCTACCATGAGCAGGAGCACGCCACCGATACCAGCAACAGTAGCAGTGCAGTCTTTCTTCAGCAGCACCCGGCAGTTCCTCAGTGACTATGATGTGATGTTTACCGGCTGATGGATTCTACCCTACACTGGATGCAGGTGAGGCTAGCAGTAGCTGGACTCGTGATTTACTCTGGGACTCTGTCTAGATAGGGCTCCTTTGTACCTCTACCAGCCGTGCTATTAAAGCCCCCATCCAGGTCAATGGTTTACAATGGAAGCGGATCTACAGACATACTAATACTTTAACATGTTGCTGCGGTGTTCAACTTTGTTCTCTATATACTCACAATACCTGTGCAGTTTGTAGCACCAGTTTTTCAGGGTTCACTCTCTGATATTTCTTGTATTATGCTTACATCTGGTTGCTCAGTTTTTAGAGGACTCAAGGATTTAAAGTTTGGATTACTTATGGACTAATACTATATATATATACAAAATTGTATCCTATACTATCATTTTTTGTGCGTTCAAATTTCATTTTTTCTACCAAGCGCATATTTATCTTGTTGATTTTTATCAAGATTTCTGCATATTTTTTCATATATGTTTTTTTCTTATTGAATAAATATATAATGGAGGAACTGACATAGACACACATCTCAGTGATGGAGATACATATGTTTACGCATGTGGAGATGATACCAAACGTTCCAAAAAATCGGCACATCTTTTTGATGAGATTAAGGATATCACATGCGATAAGCCATAGGATGTAACCCATTATTTTATAAAACTGGAAAGACTGTTGGTACAGAACATAAGACTTTGGTGGGACATAACATCTTTAGAAAACTATATTAGGAGTAATAGGATACCTAGGGGATTGCGCATCAAAAAAAAACCCACATTTGGGATTACTAATAAGCAATTTTAGTTGGATTGGGTTAGGGTCTTAGATCATTGTTCAGTACAATTGATGCAGCTTATAGTCCAACATAAATTAACTGAAAAAGCGGTTATTATGTCTGAAATTAACATTCTGAGGGCCAAACTACAACCCTTTGCCAAAATGGAACAATTTGTCAAAAATGACAAAACTTTACTAACCAATATAGAATCCATAGAAAAGTTATTAGTGACAAAAAACACAATACATTTGAGAGAGATAAGACAGACTACATCAAAGATCAAGTTTATTGTTGGCAAAGACCACAGAGGGTTAGGGAGGGGTTTGGTTCCAGTACACCAAAGGGTTCCTCAAAAAAATGGCCCCAAAAAACATCTGGGAAATCCATCTTAAAAAGCAGACATACAGAGAATCTAGCTTTGATTCAGATAATTCAGACTTTGAATCTAGATCACATTCTGTCTCCTTTGAGGGTCCCTCAGACCATATAACGGATAATCAAGGAAGGTCTAGGAGTGACAGTAGATCTTCTATTTCATTGGTCAATATCAGACTCCCCAATCCATCCAACCAGCCACCTTTATCATCTTTACCATCAGGGTCAAAAAACTACGGAGCACAAGAAGATCAAAGAGGAAATGGGAGAGAACAAAGAGGAAGAAATACACATAAATATGACTAACAATAACGTGATTAATCTTTCGGGAGTGGAACTTTCTTTTGAATAGTTAACATTGTTGAATAAGGGGTTGGGTTTTGCTCCAGTCCAGGATTTTCATCTCTTCCAGACGGTTATTGACCTCCAAAAATTCACGTGGAAGTTAACATTAAAGAAGTTTTTTTTCTTCTAGGGGCCGCTTGAATCATTTAAGAACTAATATTAACGGGGCTGGAACTGACCAATCAAACCTGGACTCTGTTCTCAACGCTCATGTTGACTCTGATGTTTTTCCTGTTTTTCCTGTTACTGATGTACTTACTAATGATTTTAACTTTCAGGAATATTGTACTATATCTGACTTAAATTCATTATTAGAGCAACAAGGGGAACTTATCAATACATTCCCCAGCCACTCTTTGGTCATCAGGTATCAGGTTTCAAGAGGAAATCAGTATGCTGCCCAAATTATAACAGAGGCCCGTTTATTACCACTTTCGAAAGATTAGTAGAACGTGATTTAAAATTGTTAGCTCAGAGTTTTTTGCAATCACATGTACATGCAATAACTTGACTTATACTGAAACTATACAACTTGATTGTTTGAAGAAAAATCATGATATTGTCATAAGAAATGCAGATAAAGGGGGTGCCCTGGTGGTTCTCTCTACTGAACAATATAGACGTGAGGCACTAAGGCAACTGAGTGATGTAACAAATTACCAACCTCTCAAGGGTGATCCGACTTCTAAATTTCTTGAAGAATTGACTGAACTCATTCAATTGGGAAAAATTTTATGTGTAATTGATAATAAAGAATGTGATTTTTTTAACTATCCACATCCCGTGATACCGGTATTCCACCATTTCCCGAAGATCCATAAATCGCTGGTTGACCCTCTGGGTCGCCCTATAGTTGCGAGCATTGGATCTTTGGGAGATGGGTTATCGCTGGATGTGGACAGTTTTTTGCAACCTTTGGTCTTCCGTCTGCCCTCATTTATTAAGGACACGTCGGAACTTATTGTCGCTCTACGGGAAGTAGTTTTGAAAAAGGAGTACAGGTGGGTCACATTAGATGTGGTCTCCCTGTACTCCATTATACAGCATGAGCATGGTCTTTTAGCCATTCGTCACTTTTTGGATTTATCAGATATATCAGTCACTCA
This sequence comes from Ascaphus truei, assembly GCF_040206685.1. Taxonomy (NCBI): domain Eukaryota; kingdom Metazoa; phylum Chordata; class Amphibia; order Anura; family Ascaphidae; genus Ascaphus; species Ascaphus truei. The sequence continues at coordinate 266,652,997 of NC_134485.1, read as the reverse complement.
TGGTGCTTTTCTTTTGGAATCTATCACTTTTTTATTAACACATAATTATTTTTTATTTGATTCACGTTTTTATTTACAATTATTAGGCACTGCAATGGGCTCAAGTTTCGCACCATCATACTCTAATTTGTTTATGTTTTTTTGGGAAGGTCAATTTATATATCACATTAATAACTTATTTCGCACTAATATTATTTTCTTTAAGAGATACATTGATGATCTCATAATGATATGGGAAGGTTTGGAATCTTCACTTATTTCTTTTGTTGATACACTTAACCATAATAATTTTAATATTAAACTCACATTTGAACATAATATTCATCATATAAACTACTTAGACCTACTTCTCTACATAGATAACGACATGACCATACAAACCGATATTTTCAGGAAACCTAATTCTAGAAATACCTTACTCAGTGCCCATAGTTGCCATCCACGCTCACTTATAAAAAGTATACCCAAGGCCCAATTCATTAGACTTAAAAGGCTATGTTCAGACAATGATACCTTTCTTCATCAGTCAATTGAAATGTCAGTTAGATTTAAAGCTAGGGGTTATACTACAGAGACTATACAGACAGCCTTTGAATATGCAGACTCTCTGGATAGGACCAAGCTTCTTCACAAAAAGAAACCCTGGAATAGAACAACTAGTTTTCATTCTCATTCTTCTACTAACGATATGTGTCCTTTATTTGTGACAACATATATTAGACAATCACAGTCCATTCGTGATATAGTCAATAAACACTGGCAGACTCTGTCATTAGATAAGGACATCTCTGAAATTACACAATGTGGACCAAAATTCACCAACAGTAATGCAAAGCTAAGACGCTAGCGTCACATTTGTCACCTAGCCTCTTTGACTCCCGCTCCAATTACCCCCAGATCCGAGGTATACCTTCAGGCTTTTTTGCATGTGGCCACTGTTCCATGTGTTGTTATGCCCATCCAACTAAAAATATTATGTATAATTATGATAAAAAGAAATATAGTATCAACAGTTTTATAAACTGTAATACCAGTTTCGTTATATGCATGCTAAGATGTGGTTGCGATAAAAAAATATGTGGGTCGAACCACCAGACCCTTAAAGATCAGAATAGCTGAACATGTGCGACTTATTAAAAAATGTGACCAAATACATCCAGTGTCCAGACATTTTAGTTTGTGCCCTAAGGGAGGCATAGTACACTTCTCATACTCTGCAATAGAACACATACCCTGCCATCCGAGAAGTGGTGACAGGGTTAATAAATTAAATAAACAGGAAATGTTCTGGATCTATACACTGAACACTCTTCACCCTTCAGGAATCAACTTAGACTGGGAGCTTAAGCATTTTTTAACTGTTCTCCCTATTATGTTATCCCTATTATGTCTCCCTATTATGAGGAGTGTTCAGTGTATGGATCCATTACTATATTATGAGATTACAATATTCTAAAGTAAATGTGTATTTTGTATAATGTTCTGCTATCCTTTATCTATATTTTATATCTTATTTTGCATATATGTTTATATATTTAACCATTGATTATAGTCAGCATCCATTAATAATATTTGTAAACCTTTTAATGTTATTTCATAGATAAGGATTTATATTGGTACTACTAACCTTTGTTTATAGCCTTTTGCAAGGGTTAATCTGGATTATTCTCTCCTTTCTTTGTATATAAACATATACATTCTAAGGTTTTTAGTGCCAATATTTTTTCCAGACACCACAGAGTCTTTGTTTTTAAACCTTTTTTGTTAGTTTGTTTTTTATATGTATTTTCTTATATAATATGTGTCCTTTATTTTGTAATATTGTGTTACTTAGTATCTTTTGTAGCCCCGAGTACTCCCTTTGAAAGCATGCTGGTATGATTCATGCTGTGATTGGCTTCTGCTTTTGCAGCTACCTCACAGGTAAGAGCAACTCACGTGACAATCCTGTCCAATAGATTCACAGCACTGCCTACTTAGGGAGTAGCTGACGGGAAGGTTTGTACTCTTTGATAAAGTTCTTTCCATAGAACGAGATGCGTCAGAGTTTCACAGTCCCATGTGGATGTCTTTTTTCCTTTTATTAAATAAAAGCTTTTTATTTTTAATGCGCTTGGTTGGAGTTCTTCAGAGTAGCAGTGACCGCCGAGTTTTTCCTTACCTGTTTTACCCCAGAAGTATGCCATGTTAATTTTTAAGCACCACGTGTCCTACTTGGTGTACTGCGGGTGGGTCTACAATGTAAACTACGAAGGAAATCGCGAAAAAAGGGCGCTTCCTGAAAATTTAAGAAGGACTATTGTGGAGGAATTGCAGCGCTATTTTTCAATTTCAGATCCTTTCATGAAAATCGTTCGAGACTCCATTAATGTCAATTTGCGCCATACAAGGCATCGGCCCTGGAAGGACAATCTAGTGGGGATCGAATTTGCGTAACTGTTCAACGTTTGTTTATTTTTTGTAAATGTTTTTGTAAATGTTTTGACTTTCTGTACTTTAATAAAGGAGAGTTTGCGTGTTTTAACTTGTATTAATAAAGAAATGTTTTTACTTACTGTACTCAAGACCTGCACAATTCCAGTCCCCGAGTGCCGCAAACAGGCCCAGTTTTCAAAGTTATCCTTAAAACCGGGCCTGTTTGCGGCCCTCGAGGACTGGAGTTGTGCAGGCCTGACTGACTGTCCTGTACACCATCCTACTGTAAATGTTTTGACTATCTGTACTTTAATAAAGGAGATGTTGCGTTTTTTAAATGTTATGAATAAAGATTTTTTTTTAATAACACCATACTGTTGTGCTGTACATGTTTTGACTTTCTGTACTTTAATAAAGGAGATGTTGCGTTTTTTTTAATTTTATGAATAAAGCATTGTTTTAATTACACTCTACTGTTGTGCTGTACATGTTTTGACTTTCTGTACTTTAATAAAGGAGATGTTGCGTGTTTTAACTTGTATTAATAAAGATTTTTTTTTACTTACTCTACACAAGACCTGCACAATTCCAGTCCCCGAGGGCCACAAACAGGCCCGGTTTTCAAGGTTATCCTTAAAACCGGGGCTGTTTGCGGCCCTCGAGGACTGGAGTTGTGCAGGCCTGACTGACTGTTGTGTACACCATCCTGCTGTAAATGTTTTGACTTTCTGTACATAAATGTTTTCACTAGCAGTAAACCATACACCTGTTAATGTATTGAATTGCTGTACACTTAAAATGTTTTTAAATTGTATTTGTAAATAAATATTTTTGTACTTACTCCACCAACAAAAGAAAATGTTTATTTGTTTTAAATTGTTCCATTGTCTCCTTTAATACTGTAACAAAATACAGTGTTTCAAGAACATACTGTACAGTACTTTCCAGGCATACTGTACAATGTACTGTAGGCATGCTCAGCACTGTACAGTACATCACAAGAGTATTAAAATAATACATGCTGTACGGGTATAGATTATGTACTGGAATACATGTAGAATAAATGCATACTTTTTATTTTTCGGGTTTAATACTGTATACAGTATATAGAAAAGTATTGTATACGGTCTGAAAACAACAGCATACTGTTTAAGGTATTCTATCCTAATCAATAACAATGGCCACTAAACTGTAGACTCTGGTACGTGTTTTTTTTTAATCAGATTCAGCAATGTGCAGGCATTGTAACACAAAGCAATATTATCCATCGAAATCCATCCGTTTGCCGTTTTCCGCATGAGATGACAAAGTTTTCTTTTCTGAGGAAAAAAAAGTAAAAGTTTTACTGTAATGGTCAGTCAGTCCCCTAAAGAAGTTCCCACAGTCAGTCCCACCAATAATTTTCTCGGGGGGCGTCTCCTGTGCCTACTGTTGATGGGATGACACGCATATGCGTTTCAAGAAGGTTCCAATGCGCATGAGCCTAGCGTTCCACCAATTGTTCAGTATCTACTGTAGAAGATGCTCAGCCAATGATATTGCTTACAGGAGACTCGCTTGATTGTGCATTGATATTTCAAAAACAGAATAAAATACGGCAACATTACTCACCATAGACTTTGCCAATCAGCTGGCGCCGAGCCACTGCCAGTCCCGTATTCTTGATCATACACGTAGTTGCCAGGTGACAGCGGGACTACTACACCTGTAGTCAGCTGATGAGGCTGGAAATCGCTTAGGTACATGCAAGCTTGCTGGAATCTGTAAGCGAAATCCGGCTCAGGTTGCAGGTATCTGGGCGGGGACAGACAGCAAGGGTTGTCGGTCACCAGGTTTTCACTGATGGTCAGACCGTTATTGGAAGCCGGTGCTGGTGCTGGCGCATTGCTTGCCTGCGACTGACGTTTCTTAGTTGGTTTAAACATGACCTTTCACCTTTTGAAGTCTCCATGATCATAGATATGGGAAAAACCCGGTGATACACACCAATACCCTCCAATAACATCGGGATCAATACGAAAAAAACATGGATCGATACATAACTTTTTCCTTATTGCATGCTTCCACACACGAGCATCTGGTGAAAATTTGTAAAAGTCATAGTTTTCGATAAAATACTGATAAATTTGAACAACTGTTGCCATCTTATCATCTGTTGCATTAATCGCGGACCATATTAAATAAGCGTACGTTCTGTCGGGTTTTTGGAACACGGACTGCAGTTGTGCACTCATGTTGAGACTCTCAGGACAATAAAACAAGACCAAATACTGCTTGTATTTTTTAATATGAAAATGCCTAAATTTATACATTATTGTAACTTCTTCAGTCCCAAGGCCAATTTACAATGGACCATTGTGATATTCTTTTAAACACCTGCAAGTCGACACATTACTGAAGCACATGCGATTTACAATTCATGAATATCTGCCATCTGGCGGATACGCGAAGAATTGCAACCAATTAAATCCGAACCATTATCAATAAACACATCAACCGCGCATCAACTGCGGGTGTGAATGCGGTATGAATGTGGTCAGAATGCGGCATGAACGTGGTGAAGTGCGGTGAAGTGTGTGGCATTCTGAAAAAATCCCGAAAAAATTCGGAGATGTTGGAGAATAAAAGGGTCCGCGACTGTAAATATCTAGCAGGGTAGCTAGTGGGAGGATGAAGAGAGCAGACGGATTACACCAGGAGGAGAACAGAGGGATTATACCAGAAAGATGTGAGAGAGACAGGTTAACACCAGGAGATGAAAGAGAGAAGTTTTATCATAATATTAAGATCAAATACAGAAACTGAAAACTATGCAACTATCTTTAATAATATCATGTTCAAATGCAAAAGAAAAAAAACATATGGGGCGCAGACATAGAAGATCAAATAAAAATAACTATTTATTATAACGTAAAAGAATGATCACTCACATAAGTTTTGTGATAGCTGTATAGTTGCCTGTAGCTGGAGACCCATGTCCCCTGTTACGCGGATACCAGAGATATGCTGCTTTCACTCTGCTTTTTAGCCACCTTCTATGCATCTAGGACCTCTGGGATGCAGGAGCCCTTTGGTGTTTTGAGGGTGTTCTATGTCTGCACCCCATATGTTTTTTCCTTTGCATTTGGAGGTTATTCTATGTGGATTGGTGATCCTGGAATTGGGGCAGCATTCATAGGTTAACACTCCATTTAGAAAGGAGGACAGTGCTGATTGGCCAAACACCCAACAAAGCCACCCCTTTCTGTTCCTATATGGACTGTGTAGAGTATTTATACTGACTATAGGATTTTTACAATGTGCATGCTGCTGCAATACATCATCTTTTAAGGGTTTATCTATCAGTGGTTTTCATGATAGCTAGGATATCAGTTTTCATTATCAATATTGTTTATGTGCATTTGGTTATATACATACTTAGACCTATGTGTCATTGAGATTAATCCTAAACAGGATCTGTTAAATACCCTCATCTTCACCCCAGCTCAGAATCAGCGCACCTTAGTACACTCAGGTGTTCATTTTTTCTTAAGAATATTATGGCTTATTTGGAACCTCACCGCCATTTTGTACTATGCTCCACCAGGAACAATGCGTTTCGGTCAGGAACAACAGGATCCTGATGAAGGAAGAACATTTCCGAAAAGCGTTGTTCCTGGTGGAGCCTCTTCTGACCTGTGAAATCCACTATAGTCCCCGCAACCAACCCGGAACCAGCCCTCAATCCGGACACGGAAGGGATTCCCTGTTAGCGAAACTGTTTGCCTGGACTGCAGAGCTCATCGTTTTTATTTTTATAATACCGCGACCAATGATGACTTCATGTTACTGAGGGAAGCAACTTACTGTGGGTAAAGACAACGCTGAGTGTCTTTGCTCGCACATGCCCGTGTGAGTAGACAGACTCATTATCATTTTTTCACCACCCTTACATCTAAAAACAGATATTTGTGCACAATACATATTTTCTGTTTTTTCCTTTGCATGCGCTCATCATTACGACCATTTATCTAGTAAATAACGTCAGGTTACTTATGTTATACCCTGCTTGTGGAGCTATATAAAGGTAACTGCTGATACTCATATACTCCTCATGCGTGACATGAAAATGGAAATTACAGAAAACTCATAGGACAATGCCGTTAAATAAATCTTTACTCTAAAAAACATAGATCACAAACAATTGGAAAATACACTCACGAATTTCCCACATATAAATGTGGTGTGAACATTCAGGCCGTCACCAGCCCCTCTCTCCAGTTCTTCCGACGTGTTTGGAGAGCTGTCTCACAGAGTCCCGATGTGTCCGTTCTGCCTGTAGGCAGGAGTAACCTGGAGTGTCGGAAAAACGATTCCTCCCACAATGTCGCACAATTCACTTCTGCGCCACGTGTTCCTGTGGATTGTTCTCAGACTTCCTCCGATCGCATCAGATGACGACACTCCTTAGCGCCTCCATCGTGCTGCGGCTCATACTCGAGTTTCCTGTAAGCGTCCTCTCTCCTTGCCGGTGCCACACACAGTGAGATTTGCCTGCTCACACATGTGCACTGAGACTGGGTCTGAGGACAATCCCCAGGACGCGGAAGTAAATCGTGCGACATCGTTGGAAGAATCGTTAGTTCGGACACATCAAGTTTACTCCTGGTTGCAGGCAAAATGGACACATTGGGATTCCATGAGACAGCACTCCAAACACGTCGGAAGAACCGGAGAGAGGGGCTGGTGATGGCCTAAATGTTCTCACCGCATTGTTTATGTGGGAAATTCATGAGTGTATTTCAATTGTTTCTGATCTATGTTTTTTAGAGTAAAGATTTATTCCTATGATTTTTTTGTAATTTCCATCTTTCAGTGCTAAAGTTGTGTTAATATTTTACATCATGATTTACAACAAGGAACGAAAGTATGTACTATGGAAGTATGCATGACGAAAAAGAAATACAATATAGAGTTTTTATTTTATATGGAAGATTAATTGAAATCTGAATGTTAGAGATAAAAATGAAATTAATCTGAAGCAGAAAAAGAATCTTAAATAAAACAGAGTTAAGAATTCATTAATAATGAATGAATCTTGATAAAAGAAATATTTTCAAATTTAAAACCTCTGAAATTGGTAAAGATAAAGATTTATATTATAGCACTCAGAGTTAAGTATACTGTATATGGGAAAGTAATGTAACAGATACAGCTCAGGCTGAAGGAGATTGATTACAGCAGCTGGTGTGTTAAAGTTACACATGGTTTGAAATGCATGAATTTTAGAAACATTGTGGAAAAAGTTGAACTAACAGAAGAGTTTTGGAAAATGAATTCATTTGTCTAATTTTTAGATTCCATTTCATATGCACAACTTGGTACACAGATTAGAAATATTGTGATTAATTTTGCACAGTACACAAAAGCAGTACAGAGGCATAGATATTAAAGAGGTGACACATGGGCAGGATTCAAGGTTTGGTATGACAAACAAGGATAGATTACCAAAACCAAGTATACAGACTAGAACATTTGAAATTGGTGTTGCTAGATTCTACTGAATATAGTCATGAAGGAAGTATTTGAACAGCTGAAATGATTCCTGGTGATGGTGATAATTTATGTTTTAAACAGATTCTATAACAATTTTCGGCATTGAGTGAACAAAGTAATAATGTGTTCTTTGGTTTACAAAATACAAAGTTTTGAATATAGAATTGCTTTTTCAGGATCCACAGTATGTAGTTAATGTTTTGTCTCAGGGATTTCATCATCTACCTATTTACTTTCAGAAGGCTTTAGCTACTGCACCGACACACTTTATTCGAGCAAATACCCAGTATGTACCTGGCAGATACCTGGAATGCGCCGCTCCTCACCTCTGACAAGCCCCGTTGCGTTTGCCTTCCCAGCCTGGGTTCATGCCTGGCTGACGGGCGGCTGATCTGTTAAATGATAATGATTAGGATTTAATAGGCTGCAATGCTTCGCGTGTCTACCAGATGGCATAAATTCATGAATTGTAATGCAGTATATATATATATACTGTGCAGTATTGCAGCCAGCGGGAATAAAATGCTTCAATCCCTGCTTGGAAAATACCTCAATGCTCTCGGGCAGAAAACAGTCACAAACCTCAATACACCCGGGTATACCCGAATTCGTGGGACTAGCCATGCTCGAATAAAGTGTGTCGCCAGTGTAATGTCTTATTAACATTTTCAACCTGAAGTGTATTTAAAATGGAAGAGTTACTGTATGTTTTTTCCCTCTTTCTCTTGAGGTTTACTAACAGCTGACAGTTCAGAGATTGGGGGATGGTTTGGTAATTTACGGCTAATGGACAGTGACATGGGTTTGGGGCTAATAATATAATAACAAAAGGGTAGTTACCCAATGACAAATACTGTAGTGTTGGTTCTGTTCAATTGCAGAAACCAAGTTATACGAATAGGACAAATTTTTCCTATAGGATAAAGTGGCACAATTGTCTTTTTGGCTAAAGAAATGGTGTTAACAGTAGAATCTGTAGTATTTACTGATCCCATTTTAATCGTAACAGTTACATAATGCAGATACACCAATATCTTTCTTTAGCAGAGGAATGAGCAAAAAGATGTCTATTGCTTTTTCTCTGATTATTTAAAACTTTTCTTTGGTTCTTGAGATCAGAGTTTTATGTCATAATCAGAATGGGAAGTTGCATCCTGAAGTTCTATAAGTATATAAACATTTTGTTTAAGTGTTATAATGTTGAGAGTTTGGGATACAGCAGAGTGGAAAAATGTAAACCCAGTTGTGGGCACTCAGCCTCCCTGCTGGATAATGATTGATATTAGTTTAAAAAAAAAACTTTATTAATGATAACCTAATAAACTAAATGGTGTTAAAAAATTGAAAAAATATGCAGAATAAATCCTATTGTGAGCATTATGGTAAATGCTGGGATCAATTGCAGAAAGGGGGAATCGGGACTACATTCAAGTCCAGAAGTCCTATATCATGTGCAAAAATAAATAAATAAGGTGCCTAAAAACATATATAGGGAATGAGGGGGAAGGTAATAACTGGATGCAAGTGCATTTCTCCTAAATGGAGTTGATAACCCATTGCGGAGAACTAAGGTAAGTAATTTTCTCCCTAGGGGAAGGCTAAGATGCCTATTAGTATCATAGGCTTACATTAAAGGAACCAGTATTAATTGCATCAGAACTGTTGACAATCAGTATAGATTGTAAACATGGATGAAGTCAAATCTTGACCCACAGCATGGTGTGAATATACTGTGTTTGGTATCCACAAAGACCTTGTTGAGGTATATAGAATAACTGCAGATGGTATACAGTGGTTACTAGCACAATATAAATGTAACTGGTATATGGATTATCTTAGAAATTAGGGATCAGTACCCTTTAGTAATGATATACTGTACATACGCCTCTGATAACCAGAGTGATAGAACTAGATAGGTGAATAAACACTTTGACTGCAAAGCGCAGGTGGTAAATAGAAATATTTCAGTTTTAGGGACAAACCCTCTAGTCAGATAAACACAAAGTAACTGGGATGAATCCCTTCAGTAGTGTTAATAAAGGCAAGTAGAGAAGGTTTGGACTATAAACATAGTAGCTATTAAACTTGGATCAATAAATATATGCAGCAGTATAAAATAGAGTAGGGTTCACTGTGACCACTGTAAGTGGTTGCTGGTCATTAGAAGTTGATAATACACTAGCTGCTGCAAAAATCTCAAAGTATCAGAATGAGCTCAATAGGGATCAGTACACTATGTTTAAAATAGTAGCTGTTGCCCTGTGAAACTTATGATTAACTAGTAGCTGGAACAACAGTTGATGCATTTGCAACAAAATTATCAGTGCCTAAATCAGTCTCACTTTTTTGCAAACTACATAGGATGGTTGCCTGCTAGCAGTACAACAAGCAGTTACTTAGTTCCCCCTTTACACTCGGCACTGTACAGGGCATGTAGGCCAAGATTAGAACAGAGCAGGGAACCGCTGGCGGATCAACAATGCCCTTCTGCTGCTTGTGGGAAATCCTGCTTGTGCCCATGAATCTGTCTGCCGATGCACGCATTTCGGGTATGCGAACGCTTTATCAAGGCATACGGGAGCATAGGATGTAATGACTTTGAGGTGTGCTGGAGGAGTGTCCATTTTTCTTTTCTGCTTTCATCTGACTCATTGATCTCACCTGAGCTGTAGTGGTGGGTGCTTCCCATTGGCCGATGAGTTACAGCGGAGGTGTGACTGGTACTTCCTCAGTACATACATATAGTAAGTCGTTTTCCAAGGTAAATCACTTTTTGATAAAGTGCCTGGTGCGCGAAACGCGTAAGAGGATCCCTGTACAAAAATTAAAACAAACCTTTTATGCTAGCATTCCGGTCTGGTTCCTGTTTTCTTCATGGACTTTGCTGTGCTTTCCGTAGCCTGTTTACTCGGGCTCTTCATCTGTCTTACCTGTTTCAAACCGGAGAGGCACACACGCTGAATGAACTTTGCTGTTGATCTATAAACCAGTACAGTGAACACACAATTCACCATAAGATTTTTCTATCTTTTTTACAACTTTGAAGTTACATCATATTGGAGTCTGATTCAAGAGGGTTTTTTTTTTATACAAATGCTTGTTCCAAGGAGGGAGCAATTTTGGGCGGCATTTTATCCAGAATGAATCACACTTACCCATTGCTCCCATAAATCCTTCCCCCTCATATGCTACCAGTGCTGTTTAACCTCAGTCATATGGACAAAGATATTTCTTCATGAAGGGGCACTGTGTTACAGACGTTCTTATGATACTCTAAATTGCACCTGAACTGTCAAACAGCAATAAGTTCCTTGTCATATTATATACATGGAATTATATCTTGTTGTCTAAAGAGAATGGTGTTATTTTGTACTGGGAAGCACTAGTTTGGGATTATCAATCTCTATACATATCTATTTTTACGTGTATGATTATATTAACCCAATTGCAGTCCATTTTGGTCAGCTAGTCATGCAATCCTATGGACTACTAAGGGGTTAAAATGTACCGTAATGTATTTTAATTTCTATTTTATCATATATTTCAGGTTGGTTTAGCTTATCTTGCCTATGTATATACAGGCAAACTCCGCATTAACGTACGCAATGGGTCCAGAGCATTTATGTAAAGCGAAAATGTACTTAAATTGAAGCACTACCTTTTTTCCCCACTTATCGATGCTTCTGTACAGGTAGGAAGCCGGTATTGCTGTTCAGGACGTGCTGGCATGCGCGAGCTGCCATTTGCCTATTGGGCGAGAGGAATCTGCCTGTCACTACTACAGCGGTCTGTAGGGCAGAATAAGTGTCCATACTTGTGAAGCGAGTATACGGATACAGGGGAATAGTGCTATTGAAAGTATGTCCTTACTCGCGAGTGTACTTAAAGTGAGTATCCTTAAACCAGGGTATGCCTGTATGGCATTATATAAATAGAAAATATAGGGCTAATGCCAGCCTGGGGTAGATAACAAAATATTTGAGTGTTTAAAAAAAAAAAAATAGAATTGAAGCAGGGGGGCTCCGGTGCTGAACTCCATTCATTTCAGCTCCAGGGACCCTCTGCTTCCTGAGATACTTATCTCCATAGGTGGTGTCATTATTGCTCTTCTGTTAAAATGTCCCGCTCACTAGGCCATCAACAGAAATTATGGGGCCCAGGAAAAATGAAAGGAACAGCCCCCCACCCCCTGTACCCATAGCGCATCTATCACGAAAAAAATATTTTTTACTGTGCAACTTTTACTTAACTGTTTTCTTCTTATTGTAATACGGGAAAAAACATTGCATTGTAATCTGTTTATTTTTATATTTTCAGCAAAAGACAGGTGACTGCCTTGGGTGGGTGTCTGAGTGGGTGGGTGACTGTGACTGGGTGCGTGAGTGAGTGACTTGAGTGACTGGGTGGATGGGAGAGTGAGTTACTTTTAGAGACTGTGTTGGTGCGTGGGTGGGTGTGTGAGTGACTGGGTGGGTGAGTGACTGGGTGGGTGAGTGAGTGACTGGGTGGGCTAGTGAGTGACTGAGTGGGTGAGTGGGTGAGTGAGTGACAGGTTGGTGAGTGAGTGACTTGTGTGAGCGAGTGGGTGGGTGAGTTGAGTGATTGGGTGGGTGACTGACTTTGACTGGGTGGGTGCTGCTTTCTGCCCCGACAGACACTTACCCCCTGCCCGCGATATCTCTGTGGCTCCTGTCTGGGGTGGGCGGTAGGCTCAGGGGGTGCGGGCACGGGAGGTGGGTGGCTGGGGTGGTGCTGGAAGTGGGTTGCTGTGGGGGGCCCGAGAGTACGGATTCTGCGGCTGGAGGCACGTGCGCGGGGGAAGATGGGTTGGTGGGCATGGGCCCGTCATGGCACTTCACCTCCATCCCACATTGAGAGCGGGGAGGGGAGCAGGAGGGGGGGAGCGGGCCAACAGGCACAGGCCGGACACCTTGCTTTCCCTGCGCATGCGTGCCGGTACCTTGGCTCTGTGCATGCGCACGGGGGGGGGGGGTTATAAAATGGCATGGCCGCATAGGGGGGCCCGGGCCCCCGACTCACGGGGTCGGGGCGCCAGCACCAGCTGTCCCCCCCCTCTTGGCGGTCCTACCCACTCACATGGTCTAATAGGAAGCTGAAAGGGATGATGTCACGACTTCCTATTGGTCGGTGTGACACAGGACATTTAAAAAGCAGATACTGGCATGCCTTATGGAGGTACGTATCTCAGGAAGCAAGGTGTCCCTGAAGATTTAATCAATGCAGTTCAAATCCATAGACCCCTGTTTCAAACCTGTTAAAAAAAGAATCATGTCATGTTAAGCTGCTATTTCTGATTTAATTTTTTTTAACTGATTCGCCAAAATCCTGGGGCAAAAGAACCGCCCGGTCTGGCAGATTCAAATCCACCCAAAAAAAAACACATCTCTATTGCTAAATTGCAGATAGAAGCTACTGGCACAGTACATTCTGCAAAATTAGATTTGCCAACCTAGCAGTTAATTATCAGCAGCCTCTGCAGGTGGCTGTCTGTATTATGTCCTTGTTAGTACTGTACAGTATGTGTCTTGTAGTGAGTTACTTGTTTTCCTCTTGCAGAGAACTAAATAAGGAATCTGAATTGCTGGATCTGGAGTCCTAATTTATGCTATTTTTGTGGCACAACCAAGCACACAAAGTATTACAATATAGACAAAATTATAAACATGTATAGCTAATTTGAAAGCATTAATAGGTAATGAGCATTTTCACCAACTGTCCTGCCTAGAAATTACATACAGGTGTGTATGTGTAATTAAGTAATACGGTACTTTTATGAAAAAGTAGATAAATAATACTAATGAAAACATGAATACATTTTTTAGAATATCTTATGAAGTGGATTCAAAGGGGCTATTTATCTAAGTTCCCCAACTGCAAAACTGGAGCAAAAAACACTAGATTTAGCAAACAAACTGAATCCCATTGATATCAATCACATTTTTATATTTTATAAATCTGGTGCAATTTATTTACATAGGTTTTGCCCCAGTTTTGCAGCAGTATAATGTGATAAGTGAAGCCAGACATACACACCTGATCTCACTCATGCCTCCCTGCCACCTCTTCCCCTGTAAATGGTGTTAACCTTTTTATTTAACACTGACCTTCCTTAAATTTTATCCCACAAATCAAGCATCCCAATAGCCTGCCCTCATGGCTAATTTCCCACACTCAGTCACTCCTACCACCCATTGTGGCCAAGCACACCCATCTACAGCACTTACTCCCTCACCTGCTGCCTCTGTAAATTTCCCATTAAACCTCTTAGATTGTAAGCTCTTCGGGGCAGGGATTTCCTTTCCTATTGTCTGATTTTGCTGCACTTATTGTATAATTATAATTCCCTGTACTGTATTCTTTGTGAAGCGCTGGGTATACTTATGGCGCTATATAAATAAAGACATACAATACAATAAGTGACCCTCAGAATCATTGAACCTACCTAATTGTACTCCTGTCTCTTTTGTCCCATCTTATCAGTACTGTAAGTCAGATGCTCATATTCTGCAATGATCTTTCAATCTTCCTAATATTCTCCCCTTCTTTATCAGAAGCCCCACACTGACATCTCTCTACTGTACCGCTCCTAAACCATTTTTATTCTCATCCTTTTCCCTCTGGCTCCTCTTTTTCTCTATAAAGAATAAATCATATAAATAAGGGGCTTCCTATCATTCGTGAAGAAAGTGATACTAAAGACTATGTATTGTTATATACAAGTAGCAAGCAAGAGGTTAATTTAAAATGTTTAATGTGTGCAAACCTTAGCATGTAGAAATCAATATTAATACAGGGCTGATCCAACTGAAAGAAAAGAAATAAGCTGCTGCTTTATTTTCCATTGTTTTCCTTGCTGCAGGTACAAAATGTGTGAATCAAGATAATTGCCCATCTCTAGCCTTTAGTCAGCTCTAATCTTACCCAAATCCAATCTGAACACATTTTGTTTTTTAAGCCCTAAAAGCCTAGTCATAAGCAGCAGTGGCACAAAATAGGATTCTGATTAGATTAAGTGCTTCCATCTGGAGATTGCATCATTGCAAATTGTTCCCTTCACAGAAGATTGTGTGATGCATATAGAAACCTTTAAGAATACATTTCTTGTATTGAGGGAATATTTCACTCAGTGGAAACTCAGTATATTACATAAACCGCACATATAGTCAAAACTACTCATTTGTTTATTCAATTGATTGAGGATAACTACAAAATGGTTTCTGAAAATTCAATTAACATTTTTGCCAGACATTATTAATAATTTCAAATGTGCCAAGTTGTTGTGTTTTAGTTCTCCAATGTTTTAGGAATTGTGTATGAATTTTTCAAAGTTTAGAACATTTCCCAGTTTTTTATTTGTATGAAAATGGTGCAAAATGTTTCCCTTATCCTTATTACAGTTTAACATTTCACAAATGTGGCAACATTTCGCAATTTTCACAAATGTTTGTTCATTTTCTTTAAAAAAAAAGTTTTGCTCTTTTGAAGTCATACATTTGAGTCATATTATCCTCCATTTTGTTGGCAAATGTTGTTTCTTCATGAAAACATTAAACATTTTGCCAAATTTACAAACTTTTGTAAACATTTTGCACATCTCTCTTTACAATACTAATGTTATAACTGCTTGTTAGGCAATTCTTTTTTCCTAAATGACCAAAATTATGAAAGCACAAGACTGCAAACATGTATTTCTTGCTAAACCACATTTTTTCTTATCTTCCTATTAAAAATCAGTGAATGTACTGGATGCTTCTGTATTAGAACTCCTCCCCGTTATCTCTGCACTGCAGCATAGAATATTTATAGTATGCTTAATTGCTTGGGGCAATGTTTAAATATTTCAGTGTCTATCAATGTTCTGTGAAGCTGATTCTCTGTGCTGGACAAGAGTTTAGTTCCATCCAAATGTATGGGACTAAAATATTCTCTAGAACAGGAAAGCAGCTGCACAGAATATTGCAAAAAAACAGGTGAGTAAATTGATAATGGTTTTGTTTGCTTGCGGCCACTGGTACACAGTGCAGCCGTGCTTGATTGCGGTCAAGAAAACAGAAAATGGTCGAGAGGATTAATTCACCAGGGGTCCCTGCTTCTGAATTGGACCCCCACAGCATTAACCTATCAAGCCAGCCAGAAGTCTTTAAGAGCCATGCAGAGGAATCACAGAGAAAAGCATGCTCTCTTTGTGTCTCACCAGACCAGCTTTTACAGCAATCCAATGTAGTTTTTAAAATTATTTTTCTCTACAAGATTGAAGCAAGGGGTCTCCGGAGCTGAATTCCATTAATTTCAGCTCTGTGAACCTCCTGCTTCTGGAGATATAGATCTTAGTAGAGATTACTGGTAGCCACTCCGGCTGGGGTTTAAAGTTTCCATGTCACTTGGGCTAATCGGAAGCTACCCAAGCTGGAGCGGCTAACGACACCTCCTGGAGAGGTTTATATCTCCGGAAGCAGGTGGTCAACGGTGCTGACATTAATGGTGTTCTGTTCCAAAGAGCACCTGCTTCAATCCAGTATAGAAAAATAATCATCAAGTTAAAACATTAAGCATACATATAAAATAAATATTAAACGATAAACCTAATGACCCGGATTTTGTATAGCTAGGCCAATTAATGGTACATTACTGATCCCCCTGGGACTCCTAACCACCCTCCCATGGGAAACTACCCCCATCACCCAAACTCCCTACCCCCAACAAAAGTACCGCCCCACACACACGCAGTAATTGGCAATAGCCCTATTAGCAAAATCTGACTAATAGCAGTTTTGCCCATTCAAAAGCATAACAAATATACATTAAAAACAATACACATTACAATAAAAAAAGAACATATTATACAATAAATAAACATTAGCCATGTAATCCTTTGATTGTCACTGTGGCTTTTTAAGCCCTCAATGAGGTCATAGATAGTAACATTGGCAATCAATGGACACCCTATATTAAATAAAAATAGTACTCACCCCTGCCAGGATGAAGGCCATCCTCCTCATGCTTAGTGGCACCAACATCCAACTAACCACCAACCCCGGAGCAAGCAACACCTTCATCTACCTTCTCTACCCACTTCATCCAACCCCCGCAACACCGAAACAGGCAAAAGCCCTTCAATATATACATTACAATAAAATATACATTATAATGCAATAACATAAGAGCACAAACACTAGCCATTTGATCCATTGATTGTCACTGTGGCTACCAATGCCAAGTCATTAGCACAGTCATGCGACTGTTAAATGTGATTTCACAGGCCTTATATAAGGCCTGTCAATCTCATTTGATAGGAAGAAACGCTACAAGCAACACCTGCAGGAAAAAAAAAGCCCAGAAGAAAGTAAAACTTCTTTAAAGAAACAAAGAAGAGATTTACGGGAGACTGTTGTTTGATCAACAGCGGATCCATTACTTCTGGTCAAGTTGAGGATACTGTTCTTGTACCATCGGACATGGATTATTTTCTATGAGTTTCTATTTGTATTTGCCATCGGACATGGATTATTTTGTATGTTTTTTGGGTTTTTGCTTTTTATTGCCCATTGAGCAGGGATTGTTTGGCCCACTCAGAGCATAAGAGAATCAGCCTTCGTCCCACCAATGGTAAGTAATACATGTATTTATTTAGGGTGTCCATTCATTGCTATAGTGGCTACCTATGCCCTTTTTGAGGGCATAGGTTGCCATAGTGACAATCAATTGATTAAATGGGCAGTGTTTGTGATCTTATTTTATTGTACGGTAATGTGTATTTAATTGTAATGTATGTTGTGTATGCTTTGGAATGGGCAAAAATGTTATCAGCCAGATTTGACTAATAGGGATATTGCCCATTACCTGTGTGTTGGTGGAGGGGTGTGTTTTTGTTATGGGTAGAACAGGTGGGTGAAGGAGATACTAGCATCAAGGTGGGTGGTTAGGCCTCCCAGGGGGGGGCAAGTAGCAGGAGTGCTTAACCCCTTTAATTACCTTAGCAGTGTACGATGACATCAGAAGAGAAGATGTTGCGTGTTGCGCTGTTAGGGTCTTACTGCTTCTATGGTGTTTGAGTGTGATCCGACAAGGTTTGTGACACTCAAGGCAGTGGCATGCAAGTTCCATCTGCAGCGTGAGACTACCATCAATGCCTGGGTGGGACTACAACAAAGACTGTTCTTGGCAGTTCCCAGAAAATGCTTCTGTTATACTGAATCTTGGACGTTTTTCAGATTGTATGCACATAAATAGTTTTTAGACATATGACATTATTTCCTCCTCTTCAATTTAGAAATGTACCTGCTTCAACAATTGGAGCTGTTTCCACTGCAATGTATACACATAAACCTGCCTTTTTGCCAGATCCTGACCGTTATACTCAATACTCAAGTAGGAAATCTGTGAATTTAAAATCACATATCATAAGTTAGCTCTGATCTGGTTCCAGACATACTATGCTATTTTTTACTTTCTTCACATTTTTGTGTGCTTAGGTTTTTTTTGTTAAAAATGGTTATTGAGGCAAAAAGTGACACTGTGTGCTCATTTGCATGTCATTTCCCAGAATCCCTTGCTGCAGTGGAAGTGCTGTATGCTGGGTGATAATGGGGAAAGGTGGGGTTGCACACCTGCCTAAGACATACAGTTATATTTGCATATTTGCTTTCGTGTGGAGGGTTTTTGTCACTTTTTTTTACTCACCATAACTTAACTCAGTATTATGGTTTAGCCTATCCCATAGCCTCTCTTGCATTCCCAGTAAAATCAACCCCACACTGATGAGACCCATCAAGGTCGAAACAGCTGTCTGTGGGTGGTTTTCTGGGTATGCACCATAACCCTGGCTGTGCTCAAAGCTGTGACCATGCAGCAAGATTAAGCCTATAGGGAACCATGTTAAAAATGGTTATTGAGGCAAAAAGTGACACTGTGTGCTCATTTGCATGTCATTTCCCAGAATCCCTTGCTGCAGTGGAAGTGCTGTATGCTGGGTGATAATGGGGAAAGGCGGGGTTGCAGACCTGCCTAAGACATACAGATGAGCATACAGTTATATTTGCATATTTGCTTTCCTGTGGAGGGTTTTTGTCACTTTTTTTACTCACCATAACTTAACTCAGTATTATGTTTTATTATGTGAGTAAAAAAAGTGACAAAGTGTATATAGTGTATATATCACAACAAGAGAAAAAATATTAGCGCCAACCTATCACTATATAATATCTCTATAAAAATAAAAGGTAATTGTAAAAATAAAAGTAAAAATAATACAGATAAGAATAAAAAACCTATGCAAAGCACAGTGGATAGAATAAAAATTAATGTATTAAACTAATAAAATGCATAAAAAATACA
Organism: Ascaphus truei; assembly: GCF_040206685.1. NCBI lineage: Eukaryota > Metazoa > Chordata > Amphibia > Anura > Ascaphidae > Ascaphus > Ascaphus truei. Next base: position 266,633,692 of record NC_134485.1, on the reverse strand, counting down.
TAAAAAAGAAAATGTCCAGAAAAATATATTTAAAAAATATATACAAATCCCAAGATATTCCAATTGCTATCCAAAAGAGTCTCTGCAGCCCGAATGAAGGGAACACCACTTCCTTGAGGATATCTACAAAAACACAGAAAAAACTGGCGCACTCATAGCGTAAAATTGTATAACAATAAATTTATGGAATAAGGGATAAAAATACACACTCACAAACAGAACTGAATAAAATTCATTTTTGAGTACAACTCAGCCCGTTCAGACGCTGGAACCCAAAGAGGAGGACTTCGGTGTGATGTCCGCGGTGTGTCTTGCCACAATAGCCCCTCTATGTCCCAGCAGGGACCAAAAGCCATGAGGGACGCCGCCTTCCCCTTGCTCCGGCGCTACACAGAGCATACACTGAATCAAATCTCGCGTGAGCTCGATGACATCAGCGAGGTTTCAGCCGGAGAGAGTTCACAATGTAAACAGGAACTTGAATTTCTGAATGGCTGGTAGCAAAATGCTAGCAACGCAGCAAAAGTGCAATACAGTATATGCAGATGAGTGTCAGTATAAAATATACAAACTGGACAGTAGGCTCCACAGCAATCTCTACGCGTTTCGTCTCGAACGAGACTTCATCAGGAGTATGTGGGTGGTTTTCTGGGTATGCACCTTAACCCTGGCTGTGCTCAAAGCTGTGACCATGCAGCAAGCTTAAGCCTATAGGGAACCATGTTAAAAATGGGTTTTGAGGCAAAAAGTGACACTGTGTGCTCATTTGCAAGTCATTTCCCAGAATCCCCTTGCTGCAGCGGAAGTGCTGTATGCTGGGTGATAATGGGGAAAGGCGGGGTTGCAGACCTGCCTAAGACATGCAGATGAGCATACAGTTGTATTTGCATATATATATATACATATATATATGTATATATATATATATATATACACATATATATATGTAACGGATTTTCTGGACTGGCCTGACCCACCCAATCTCATATTGGCCCCTCTGGTCTAACCAGTGCCCATTACAGTGTGATGTCTGGTGGTGCACCTGTTGGCAACAGGACTCCTGAGTCTCCCGCATGATGTTGTGTGGGGATTGCCAACCCAGACAGGCAGCTGAGGTAGTGTGCTTGAGTCCTACCTATATCCAGTGCAGCGCCTCCACCTCATCAGGATCCCAGCATGAGTTTGTGGATGGTCCTGGTGAGGAACTCCTCTGTGGTGCAGCCCCCTGCGTAATCACTCCACACTTACACACGAGGGTATCTTTCAACAGGAACATCTTTATTGTTGGATGTGGCTAGCTGCCCTCCACAATGGGTGTATTTAGCCACACATGATTGTCCAGCAGCTTCCCTCTGAAAGGTATATTCCTCCTTGATTAGGGATTCCCTATCCCCGTAGGGATATCTACCCTGTGCCAGGTCCCTGGTCACAGTCTCATAATTCCGCAGCTTTTAATATAATCACTCCTACAGCCTAGCAACAACTTCTGAACTCCTAACTTTTGGCAGTGCTGTGCCTTATGTATCCTCTGGGGGCTGACACAACTCTGACATCACTAACCAGGGAGTCAGAGCATGTGACCACTCCCATCCATACATAGGGCACCTCACCAGGGTTTGAGGGCAAACCTCCATGATTACTGCTGGCATGCCCATAACTTACCAGGCCTTACTGTCAGCAGGAGAGATGACTGCAGCCATTTTACAGCATGGCTACATATATATATATATATGTGCAGTGTTCGACAAACCTATACATTTGCACGCCCCGGGCGAGTGGATTTAACATCGTGGCGAGCTCCTATTGGCCCAAGCAGCACACGTGTGGTACTAGGTGGCGAGTAGATTTTTTTGTTCGTCGAGTGGATTTTTTGGTGATTTGTCGACCACTGTATATGTGTATATATATATATGTGTGTGTGTGTGTGTGTGTGTGTGTGAAAAGTCAGTCAGCACTCCATAAGCAGGGGTATTGATAGGTGCTTGTCCCATAAAATAAGTAAACAAACGATACCATGTAGATCCCATGAAATCAGGAGACAGCATTCAGTCTTGCAGTAGAAATTGTGTATTTGAAAACAAGACAGAAATTCAAAGGTTTCGGTCCCAGAAAACGGGACCTTCCTCAGGGAGATGCAATGTGAGAATGACAGTACATGTACAATAAATTCCCCTCAAAGAAAAAAACAGCAATCAATCAATTAACTCTCAATCATGAGAGTCAGTTCCAGTGGCTCAGCCCTATCCAGATGTGCACACAGGTGTGCTACAAGTGCCCTCGTAAGCAGGGGTTTACTGTCGGACATAATGTTGTTTACACTAAGCTTGCGCATGTGGTAAGTGCTGTCACTCCCGTTTTGTTGCTTAGCAACCTCCCGCAGCATCCAGGATCTCCCGATCGGGACCCGAAGCAGTTGTCTGAAGGAGGACTGTTGCGCATGTGCAAGTGTCTCGTTCCTGATTGGTGCTATCCAGCAGAAGCGTCTCTATGTTGCTAGGCGCCCCTGTTGGCATAATGAACACTGACTCAGGAGTCTATGCGCATGTGTGAGTGAGCGCTCCAGTAAAGCTTCGATGTCACGGGCATTCCTGTGAGTGTTGTGCGCTGCTGTGAGCATGAGATGTGTATAACCCTGTGTTAAGTAGCAGGATTAAAGCAGAAGTTACTGTGATACTGTAATAAGGGCTGGAAAAAGCATAAAGTGGTAAAAAACACCCATATCAGTGCCACTCGTGACGGGGGATAATATACAAATATACATACAATTGGATATGGAAACAAAGTGATGCTCAAATGCCTGGTCCTATAATTCTGTAATTAAGTCCATAAGAGACAAGGGAGAACACGCTGGGTTAGCAATTGAGCAATAATCCTGTAACACTCTAAACCTCTTGAAAAAGGCTCTTTAGAACTCTGAAGGTAGGGGGTGAGCAAGTGACTACCCCTCCCCTCCTCATTGGGTTAGCCTAAAGGTATACTGTAAGTACTCACATAAACCCCCAGCAGTCTTCCTTATGCGTGCAGCTGTATCCGAAGTCCAAACGATCCAAAACAAGTGTGTGCAGCGCACAACATGAGAGAGAAGCAGGTCCAACCAAAAAATGAAGCTTTATTGGGAACACATAAAATCGAGGGTAATAGCCCCTCGAATTTATGTTTTCCCAATAAAGATTCATTTTTTGGTCAGACCTGCTTCTCTCTCAAGTTGTGCGCTGCACACACTTGTTTTGAAATATACATACAAGATGATGTTGTGGGTGTCAGTATGCAGTAAACATATGTTTTAAATACACAGTAATGATCTGCACACTCTGTTAGTAGCATGGTAATGCCACCTAATTCATCAACAGACAAAAGCCCTGCAGGGAACATGAGCACAGTTATGAAAACGTAATGTGGATGAGGTAATATATTATACCATAATGTCCACCCCTCAAGGTGATTGCCAAAAGTCGAACAGATAGTCTATTAAATGTTCTAAGGAAAAAAGGAAATGACGCGGCGGTCATTTCCTTTTTTCCTTACGCCGCGTCATTTCCTTTTTTCCTTACCTGACTTAATACACACGGCTGGAGCACGCCGACATCACCGCGGACATCACCACGCAGCTGGATATCACGCTGCATTATCATCAGCTACTTTGGCAGATCACGCAGGCAGATCGTGAGTACTGACCGCTGAATTTGTTCATCGCTGGATACAGGGTGCAGGTGAGGCTGTATCGGACTGCATGGACTTACTTTTGGGCATTTCCTAGGAGGTGCCCGACTGTACTTCTACCGAATTAGCACCCCACCCTGTAGTTATCTGTATAAGGATGAAATTTATGGTTTAAGCTTCATCAAAGTGATGTCTTCCTCCTCATGCTCTAGAAACTGAAAAACAGCCTTGGTTTTAGTAGCCCCAGGGATACAAGGGGGTCACTCCCCAATATTTTTCTATTAAATGTTCTATTTCAGTGATATTGTTCGTACCATTGTCTATCTTTCACACTGTAATGTTCAATGTGTCATCAGAGCATTGAATCCGTATATTAGTCCTGGATACATTCACCTTTGGTACCCGATGGGATATCATACAGTATGTGGTTGTTGTCCTGGATCCACTGGTCTTGAAGACTCCATAATTGTGGATATGGGTGTGTATCCCAATGTCCCATGTGACATTTCTCACGCATCACTGATGTTTGATGTCGAAGCCACTCAAATTTGAGAAACCATACGATGAAATCTTCCCATCACCAAGGTGTTGAAATGTACCGGCAATCATGGTGTTCAATGGAAGCAGTTTAACTTCAAATATTCGCTCAGGCCCCTCGGGCTCACGGTGTTCAAGTTGAAGATAATTTTGGCCTCCAATTGCAGCAGCAGTTTGTTCCTGTCTCCTCCACGGCTAGGCATGTTTGCCTGTAATATTGGCATGCAACGTAGAGTTGATAAGCCTGTCCGCCAGTGCTTTCTGTATAGACGAACGATGTAGGCATAGTCGTTCCTTCAGCATACGGGACATTTTGCCCACATAATACAATCCGCATGGGCATTTGATGAAGTATACCACATATTTAGTTTCGCAGTTCATGTAGTTTTTGATTTTTATCTGGTTACCACTATGTGGGTGTGAGAATGTTATTCCCAGAATGAGGTATTGACAGTTCATGCATCTGTGGCACCTGTGGACTCCTGCTGGTCTTTGAAGCCACGTTTGTTGAGTGCCGTATTTTGAAACCGGGTTCACCTGTGTTAAAAAATCTCCCCGATTCCGGCCTCTGCGGTAACAAAATCGTGGTGGAACAGCGAAGTATTCTCCAATGGCTCTGTCGCTTGCTAAGATATTATGATGTTTCAGTATACTCTGCTTGATTAGGCCTGATGCCGTGCTGTATGTTCTGATGATGTTAAATCTGTCATCTTTCTGTTGTTTCTGTTCAGGTCTGAGGAGTGTGTGCCTGTCTAGTGCTCTTGCTTTATTCAGTGCCACGTTGATCTCTCTGATGTCATATCCTCTGTCTCTGAATCGTTGTGCCATGTTTCTGAGTGCCTGCTCAACGTCTTTGGGGTCACTAGTAATTCTTATCACTCTAAGGGCCTCATGCAGAGAGCAGCGCTATATTAAATCTCGACTTTTTTGGAGAAAATCGCGAAAAAAACAGGAGAAAATGGCGAGGTACAAAAACGCGCCATTTTTTTTTTTATATTTATAAATCTCGCCGCGCGGCTGGCGAGATCCTACATCTCGCCAGCTTTAAAAATATCCAAATTCAGAAAGACGCGAACGCCATCTAGCGGCTGTTTGTGCCAATAACATGGCGCGATTTTCTTCAATTTGCTCCGCCAACTAAAGTTGGCAAGAAGCAGGAGCTTGCAGGCCATAGGGAAAAAAAAAAATGCGCGTTTTTTTTTTCCCTTTCAGCAGCGCGCATCTCTCCCTTTTCAACTCGCCACACGCATTCATGCCAGAAATTGCGAATTTCGCCCATTTCTGCATATGGAGAAAAAAACTCTCCATTAAATCTACTTTTTCTTAAACTCTCCAATTATTTCTACCGCTGCTCTCTGCATAGGCCCCTAAGTAATTCAGAAAACGGGAGCCCTCTTTTGAGGGATACTGGATGATGGCTGGTAGCCTCTAGCAGTGTATTTTTGTCTGTATCTTTGTGGTATATTTTGGTAAGTAGTTTATCATTAGCTTTGTAGACTATGGTGTCTAGAAATGTTACCTCCTTTTCACTAAAGTTGGCAGTAAAACGAATTATACATACATACATACATTAAGGCATGCAAATTAAATATTAGACTGTTACATCAATGCCAAAAGCATAAATTTCATGTTGTGTGTGAAGGTACTGTAGTTCACTCTACGTGTCAATGAGTGATTTAAGGAGTGGTTATTGGAGTAAAGATGCAACAGGCGTTATTGCAGACGCAGGTGCAACTCCAGTGGCAGCAAAAAGGCAGTAGCCCAGCCCCTTTACCCGCACATGGCTTATGCCATTACAATGGCGTCAAATCCCACTGGCGCATTGGGCGTATTCCGCTGCAATGGGCCAGCGGGAGCAATAACGGCTGCTACATCTGTAGTTAGAGGAAGGCTTGCTTGGTATAGTGCTATAATAATATACTTGCAATTGTAGCTGCTCCGATTTTCCTCTCTATTTCCATCAATTAAATCTGTCAGGTCTGTGTTCAAGATTAGCTTCTGATGTAAGAAACCTCCAAATAACTAGTTTTATACATGTGACGTCTGTGTAAACTGATGCAATTTTTTTCCCCACCAATATTTGTAGCAAATTGCATCCATTTGATACATATCCTATTTTGTTAATATAAAAGGGGAACTGAGTTTTATGAAAGCTTTATTTTTGTATTATGCACTTTTACTTAATACATATTTGTATAATTTTTCAAAGGCTGTTGGTACTTTTTTCACAATTACATTATACCTGTAAATGTACTGTAAGTGTGTATTTCTTCTCTCTGTGCAAACTGGGAAAATACACTTAAACAAGGTCATTGTCCTGTCCTCCATTACAACGTACTGTATAGTCTTAAAGCTTTGCAGGTAACGTAAATTGCATCCAACTGTAATGTTAATGTTGGAACACATTCTAAGTAATGGTTTTCTAAGTATCTGCAATTTTATTTTATGAACTAAGATTGCATTTTAATGAGAGAAAACTTTTTATACTAACCTCTGTACTATTTCCCCTTGGTACTTGGCTGGCAGACGGCACTGCACCATATGTTCTTTGCAGTACTAAACACACCTGGAGTGGTATTTCCTCCAACGTGTTGTCAGTATATCCATATCTTGAAAGATGTATGATGCATGCAAAATAACATAGCATTCAGCCTTTAAGCTCTTACGGGGGTTCTAAATCTTGCAGTTGTAGACTAATAATTGACTGATAATTGCAGAGGAATATTAAAATCCTAAATTCAGTACAGTCATATCATACAGTAGGTTAGTATACTATAGCTATATTGTATCTCCCAACAGCTGGAATCCACATTCACGCTGCCTTCACCCAATAATTTCATACCTGTCAATGCAGCTGATTGTATGCAGAAGAGAAGACTCATGTCCTATTTCTCACCTTTCAGCCATCTGGAAAAGACTGCAGGCCAGTGTAATCTCTTGTTATCTTGGTCAAATCCTCCAGAACTTTGAACAAAACTGCAAGTACATATTCTGTAGTAGTGATTGCTGTTTTTATGTACACTTGAAGTACTGTAGAATACATTTGACATGGGGCTAAGTGGTGAACTATATGAACATTTTACAGAATATAATCAGCATATACATTTTGTAATAAATGCAATTCAGTGCAAAAAAATCTTAACCAGGCAGATTAATTCAGCCTCTCATATTACCCCTTTGAAGTGATGCAGAGTGTGCAATTGTGTCAAAAAATGGCTCTTTAAATTTACGCAAATATAATTAGCCTATTTTGCACCATCACCAAGGTTACCGCCAAGTAACCAAGTTCCTTTTAATTTGTATATAAGATTGTTAAAAAAATGCAGTGACTATTTTTTACCCACAAATGTGACATGGTGTTGTGTGTAGGAATAAAAAAGAAAAGGATTGTGGGGTGGAATGGTCACATTGTGAAGGGGCAATTGATGATTCTGCCAGTCAAGAGGTAACACTGGGAATTTAAACTTAGTGCACCTACTTTAATTTTGGTGTAGAATAATTATATTGAAGGTGCAATACCCCTAATTAGGTTCGATCTTAACACATGGTGTGGAAAAGTTGCAGATTACAAGAAACCCTATAAATTCAACCCCAATAAATCTCAAAATCTACTGATTTACAAACCGTTTTTGTTATACAGATTTCTGCTACAGTATATCCTTGAGGAGAGAGAGAGAGAGAGACAGACAGACAGACAGACAGACAGACAGACAGACAAAGAGAGTTTGACAGAGAGCAAATTTCTATTCAAATAAAAAACATTGCAATGGAATTAAATTTTTTCCCTAATCTAGTGAATATTTGGATTTTTAAGAGTCAACTTCTGATTATTTTTGTGTTAACCCTCTGTTGCTGAGCCTGCTGCCATGGTATGAAATCTGGGGTACAAAATCTCAGTGCTCTTCAGGGAGTGACAGCCACCAGGCACTGTGAAGTCTCGCCCCACAATTCATAGCATTGCAATCACCACAGAACTAAAAGGGAAGAAACCCACAGGTACTGTAAAGGAGTTCATCAGCTGAGACCCTCCCCATGTCGTGATACTGTATTTTCACATCTCTCAGTGAGGGCAGGAGATGTGGCAAAAATACAGGCAACTCACGGAAAATGGGTGAAAATTGACATTACTGCAGTGACATAATTGTATGAAGTTAAAGTTGTATCTAATTCTATCAAACATTCTGTTCTGTACTAGGCAGCATTTTCTGACTTGGGACCCTATTCAATAAAAACAGCTTCAGCTGTTCACTTTCACCTAATTTAATGATACAATTAGTTATGCAATTCTCATACACATAAAATCAGCAAGTGCATTACAATATAGATTTAGGGTAGTGATAAAATCTGTGATTCAAACCAGTGTTAAAATATGTGAATAAACCAATATTTCTCCACTTTGGATGAAAGTTGTCATGGCTGACATCAAATATTTCATGTACTCTCACTCCATCATTTCCTCTCCAATTCATGAAAATTATCTTATTACCCACCATTATCTATCTCATCTCTCAATCTGTCATGCAATTTACATACAAAACTACATTTCTCCATTTTAGCATGTAGGCATTATGGGATTTACTAGAATTTTAAATTGTCATTTCCACAGCCTTATTTTCAGGTGTTTTGCCTTACTCAAGCATATGTAGCTCGATGGCTGATAATTATCACCTCTTATATTAACCTTGGCCCCTTGCAGACGCACTTACCAGAATGCCATCCAACTGTCTCTGTAGGTGCATTAAAATGGAAGGTTCCATTATTTTTAAGGAAAATGGCTAAACAAGACAGCATTGGCAGCTTAAGGGATATTGCGTTATGGCTATGGATACGTTAAAATGATATACTGTAACCTTAAAAAATTAGCAAACTTCTGAGGATCTACCTTAAGTACCTTCTGACTAAATTGTGGTAGCTATTTTATATCACTAATGGTAATTCACATTACTTATTTTCATTACCTAATAGTGTTCATTGCACTTGAGAGAACAGATTCCCTTAATGTTTCACAGGTTTTTGTCTATTCACTTCAAAACGGTTTACAGTGGAACATACAGATAAAGCCACATCATAAATAGGCACCGTAACACGAGTAATGTCAATTTCTTTAGTAGCCAGTGACCATTTATATTAATGTATTTCCTTTAATAAACTGCTAATGCAGGTTGGTCTAAGACCAGTCATCAAATATCATCTTACCACAAGGTTTTGGAAGCAACTCGTAACAAACAAATTTACCTTGGTGATTATTAAAGCTAGACTAATTGGTTAATCACATGTTAATTAGAATTGCTTAGTCCTATTGCAAAGAAAGAAAAATAGAAAATGAACTGTAATTTAGTGTTACACTTGATAAATTAATGCTTCTTTAGTCACATTTTCTCCTGTACTCATGTAATGAACTACTCTGACTTTAATGCTATTATTTAACTGTATATTGTATGTCAATGAATGTGTGTTAGTTTTTATTTGAAAGAAAGCTGCACGTTTCACCTGCAACAGAAATCTGGAAAACAACTGAATAGAAAAGTGAGAAAAACTTGGCAAACTGATTTCTCTGCTAATTCCTTTAAAAAAATGTTTCTTAATGTTTAGTACTGCACTGCACTGTGCATACAGTATGTCCCATAGGTGTCCATGCCGACAGCATATTCCAGAGTGGATGGCTTGCATGTGCAGCTCTTTAACATGAATGACAATATCCCCTGATTAGGTTTCTACTCTGAAGCTCATTGTAGTAGTTTATCAAAAGACACAGAATGTTGGAAATTTGACTAGTGACTTCTGGGGCCTCTGGGACTGGAAAAATGAAAGATTATACAGACCACACAGGCTGTTTCCTTATGTTTTACTTAGTTACTGAGCAATCAGGAGATGTTTAGCCCGGATATAAAAATATGCTCAGGTAACATCCTGTCACTGATAACAAAGCCAACTAAACCCTTGGGGTTATAAAAGTTATTGATGAAGGAAGTTGGATTTCTGTCACCTGATGAGCTGGTTAGTTCAACTACAATTTCTGTGTTATTTCAAAATGGATCGGAAATCTCCCCATACATCAGGGAAAATATGTGTTGTAATATTTTGACAAAACAGTTTCATGCACCTGGTTCATTAAAACATAAAACCTGATGGCAGATAAGAACCTTTTGGGCCACCTACGCTGCCAATTTCCCCTTCCTATTAATAATAGGCCTTACCGGACAAGAGGCACATACTGTAACATGCATTTGTTAATGCTGCAACACTCCTAATGGCAGGCTGTTTCATGTATCCACTAATACGTTTTCACGAGTCTATCACCTTTCATCTTAGAAGCATGATCTGTGTCTCATACTTTTGCTGTGGAATATGTTGACACCTTATAAATGAATGTTAGCAAACATAATAATTCTAGTGCAAAATATTGTATTTATACCAGTTTTAGGTGTTTAGAATTGCCTATAAATTGTGACTCTCATAAAATGTATTTTGTATAGTTTCAAATATTGTATTTAAAGATGATCATGCGTGTATGTTTTAACATAAATCAGTTTTCACTGATCCTTGTGACTAGTTGAATTATTAAATTTTCAGATGTAACAATTTATCTTTTATCTTGTGAACTTTTTTAAATGTTAAGGTACTTTATGTCAAGGTACAACTGCTCATATTCTATGGGCTCAGTTAATAAATGTTGAATAAAATGCAGCTTTAGAATGGAGGAAAACAGGTCTATTAATATTGCAGATATAGCATTGTCATTAACTTTTAGAACAAAAACATTGCAGAAAAACACAAGTATGTTTGCAATATTTTTCTTCCCAGAATTCCTGGCTGCAGTGGAAGCATGGTATGTTAGGAAATAATGGTTAAGAGGAGGGTGGCAGACCTGCCTAATACATGTGAATGTGCTTACAAGTGGTATTTTAATTTGCTGTATGCTATACAAAGTTCATCTTGCCTTCAAATAATTTTTGGGCAAGCTACCCATCTATCTGAAGGAGCTCTTCACCCCTACCACATGCAGCACTTATCATCTGAGATATGACTCTAAAAGACTGTTCATGGCCCCAAGGTTCAGCAAAGTATCCAGCTGTTCCTCCTTCTCTTACCGTGCACCCCAAAACTGGAACAATCTACCGGAGACTCTCACAGCCACCATCAGTCTAAGTTCTTTCAAAACTAAAGCTGTCTCACATTTTTATCTGGTCTGTAACTGTTACATATGCCTATAATATATTGTGGCAGGACAGCCTCGTGGCAGGGTCAGTAAGACGCTAGACGCTGTGTAAAGCTTTAACTGTAGTGGTTTATTAGCCACAAACAAATAAACATAATGGGCACTGTCCCTTTAAATCATAATAAAACATAGGAAATAAACACCTATTCCCTTTAGGGAAAGCTAACTACACCATAGCTTTCACCCTCACTAACTGGCCACTAGCTGGCCACTAAGTAGGCCACTAGCATGGCCAGCTAAGCTGGTTCCCAAGCCAAAACGTACCCTGGCTTATGGAACAATGCAGTCTCTTCATAAAACAATAAAGTTTTTTTGCTTATCTGTCAGTCCTTTGGAGTAGACGTCACTGCTTCAGCACGGCCTTGCATCCTTTCTTCCTAGGGGAATTCAGCCCCACCTTGAGCCCAGAGACCACCTCTGTACCAGCTTTCGCAGCTGGGGATCACTTCTATTTCCCCCCTTCTCTGGGGAAAACAGTCTCTAAAAATAGCAGCTGCCTGTGTCTTTTAAAATACTTCCTCATTCAGACAGGCTGATTAACTCCATTAGTTAGCAGCTGCTGCTGGCTTCTATTTGAGGAATTAACGCTCTGTGGACTGGAAAGCACACTTACTTCACTGTTCCAGCCTACGGAGTTAGTGACTCTGTCATAATATATTATCTCTAACTGTGCATGCGATGTCTTGTATATAATGTATACCCTGTTCACTTATGCAACTATGTATTTGTAACCATGTATTATTTGTCATCTTAACTCTATGCCCGGACATACATACAAGAGGGGACTCAATGTATTATTTCCTCGTAAAACATTTAATAAATAAATAAATAATATGGTGGAGGGTTCTTGTCACTTTTTTACATGCCATAGCTTATTTAAACCCTATCCCAGCTTTAAATTGCAAACACAGAATAACCAGCCTCACACTGATTAGACCCAAAATGTGAAAACAGCTGTCTGTGAGTAGGCACTTTAACCCAGGTTGTGTTGAAAAGCTGTGTGATGCGACAGGCATAAGTTTATAGGGGTCCATGCCAAAGTGGATTTAAAGCAAAAAGGTGACACTGTGTCCTCATTTGCTTATAATTTCCCAGAATTTCTTGCTGCAGTGGAAGCACTGTATGATAGGCGATGATGGTGAAAGGCAGGGTTGCAGACATGTCTGAGACATGTGAATAAGCTCACAAGTGATATTCTCATTTGCTGTACAATATTTTTCTGAAATGTTTCTGTAATTAAATACCTGGTCACTTTAGTCTCATGATATGTTAGAGAAAAGTGTTCATTACTCTTCTTTACTCAGTGGCAAATGTTCCATTAGATCTGATACTGTAGGCCCAGGCGTGGGGCGGTAAATTTTTCTTCCCCCCCCCATATACAGAGGCCCCGCTCTCTTCCCCACCGATTGTCGCGGAAGAACGTGGTACCTCTGTACAGCTCTTACCTTCCCCTTTGTGCCGCCTCCTCCTTCAGTGTGAAATTATGCTGCAACGATACATGGCATCGCGTTGGCACGGCAATGTGATGTCACACGATGTCCTGTTGACATGGTAAAGTGACATTGTAGCGTCAAATGATGCCACAATGTCACGTTACCATGTTGACGCGTGCCATGTAATGTCACACCGTCATTTGACACTGAAGAAGGAGGACGGCCCGAAAGAAGGAGCGCAGCACCGGGCCAGTGCCTAAGGGCAGCAGTTTTCAAAATCTGCCACTGCTTTTACTGCTGGAAGGCACAATCACACATTGCAGTGCAAGTGAATGAATTGGAAATGGTCAAGTCCCCTTGCATATGACCTTTAAAATACAAACCGTTTACATCCCAAACAAGTAGTACATCTTTAAGAATTAAATGGCATAGCACTTAAACGCTGTGTGTATTATGGAACCTTTATGCAATTTATTGTTCACTGAATTATTTGTATGTACAGTAAATGTATAACAGAAAATTCATCATTACAATGATTTGCCCCTTCCAGGAAAGTATTTTGCAATAATTCAACAACTACACAGTAAAGTAAGTTTAACCTCTGATAAATTAATTATCCTAGAAAGATACTTGAAAGCAAAATGTGGACAGGGTTTACTGATTAACCAAGGAACTAAATGAAAGTGACAGTTTCCTTCAAATGTCATTCTTTACTTTCTTCATCCTCGAGAAGGCCTTCTTTATCATCATTATAATGTCCACACATGTCACAATTAATAATTATGGGGAAGTAAGTGCGCGCTGGCTAGTAGGTAATCTACATTCCCTTCAAAAGTGTCGCTCCTGCAGCTGATCCTTCTCCCGTGATCAACGGGGTCAATACCTCACAGAGACAAAAAATTGAAGAAGCGCATGGAGGGACACTTTTAATAACAATAATGTGATACTTTATGTAAAACATACACTTCACAACACTTACATAAAAATGTATGTTCCAAACGTCCTAATAGGACTTAGTTGTTCCACTGGACTTCGGTTCCATCCGATATTTATGAGCACTCTCATCCGCTCAGTGGAAAGAGCACAGAGGAGGGGGAACACAGGGTCCAGAAAGAGTCCTATTTCCTAGCAGAGGGCTCGTAGAACAGCTGTAGAAGCTGGCCATAGTATTCTCGCTAGGGGGCATTGACTCCAGGTGTCTGTCATCACGGCGTCTTACGTCATCCGTCATGGAACTCCAACTCAACGTGTTTCACGTCTATGACGCTTCATCAGGGGGTGAGTTATTGGCTCCTTATTGAAGCCTAAACCAATAGGATGGGTGTACTTCCGCTATCACTAACTAAACTTACACAAAAGATACATAAACAATATTTTAAAACCTATACTAACAGATATCCCACATATTTTTAACCACAAGATTATTTAAAATGTAAACAAGTATCATACATTTAAAAAAAAAAAAAACCTTTATGTTTGAATAAAAAATATATCTCACATACTCAAACCAAATCCTAATCATTCCAATTTAGCTGTAATCTACATACAATTTCATATTACTCATCAATAAAGGTATATTAGTCCCTGCGTTAATAATCACTATATTATTTCATTCCCAACATGATAAAAAGTTGTAATATGCAACATATATTTTGCAACATATATTGTTCCCAATAGCTAGTTACATTGAAAATTCATTATATTTCTATTTCCATAAGAATCATATATATTTACAACCAATATGACCAATATAATCAGTATATTTATATTTGTTAAATAGAGTGACTTCTTAGGGGTTTCCCCACATCACATGATTCAATAGTTATAACATCTCAGCCATTATTCTATTATTTGTGAACATGCTGTAGCAAACATTATTATCTCTTATCCTTTCTCATATAGTACATCATAACAAAATCCTGATAACAGTTATGTAGTGCTGGTTAGGGTTTATATCAAGGAAACAGTCCATTATTTATAATATACTATTTTAAAAAATATGTCAATTCAATTAACTAATTCAAACCATTTGGAGATTTGGTTTGCAATGCAAAGATCCAAAACTCTTCTCTTTGCAACAACCGCAGTTCTCTATTACAATTTTTAGGATCTTTTGGGATAACCTCTAAACCTCTAAAACTGAGGTTCAAATATTGGCCATCGTGGTGATCTAGAAAATGCAGTGCCAGGTTATGAACTTTTTTGCCACTTTCCATGTGATACCACTAATGTGCTCCCCTATTCTAATCTTAATGGGGGCGAATTGTTTTGCCGATCTCAGATGATAAGTGCTGCATGTGGTAGGGGTGAGGAGCTTCTTCAGATAGACGGTAGCTTGCCCAGAAAGTATTTGAAGGCAAGACAGGAAAGATGAACTTTACGCCTAGACTCAAGTGATGGCCAATCTAGTCCTTTGTGCATTTCGCAGTGATGTGTGTTGCAGTTGCAGTTGCATTGGTGGACAAAACGGCATATTGAATTGTACAGGGTATCAAGTTTGCTAAGGTGGGTTCTGAGTGCTGGTCCATATACTATGTCCCCATAGTCTATACCAGATGCCCAAGTATTTAAAATTGGTAACAGGGACTAGGATGGTATTAGCGTTGTTCTGATCTGGAGTTCATTCATTGGAAGCTTTAGAAATTTAGCCTTGGTCAGAAATACCATTGTGACAGTCTTGTCAGTGTTTAAAAACAATTTCTTTTGGGAAATCAAAATTTCAAGTCTCAAAAAGTCAGATTGAAGTATACATGTACAAGGTCGGAGAGGCTAGGGCTATGTGCATATACTGTAAGGTTGTGTCATCCCCATACATGTGTATTGAAGCTTCCTTACAAGCTGTAGGGAAGATCATGATGAAGATTGAGAAGAGTAGGGGCCCCAGAACAGAGCCTTGCGGGACACCGCAGGTGATATCCAAGGGGTCGGAGTTAAAGCCTGAGATAGACACATGTTGGGATGTACCTAATAGGTAGGAAATTAACCATTTTAAAGCATGCTTCCCTATTCCAGAACACTGGAGTTTTTTTTTAGCAAGATAACATGATCAACAGTATCAAAAGCCTTTACAAAATCTTAGAATATTGCACCAGTAAAATTTCCCAGTTCCATTGTATTGTATTGTATGTCTTTATTTATATAGCGCCATAAATGTACATAGCGCTTCACAGTAGTAATACATATCATATAAATAACAAATAATATAAATAACAGATCATGGGAATAAGTGCGTCAGACTTAATAGTAACATTAAGGAAGAGGAGTCCCTGCTCCGAGGAGCTTACAATCTAATTGGTAGGTAGGGAGAACGTACAGAAACAGTAGGAGGGAATTCTAGTAAGTGCGTCTGCAGGGGGCCAAGCTTTATGTATCCACACAGGATCTCATTGCAAACTTTTAGGAGGGTAGTTACCATGGAGTGTATGGGGTGAAAGCCAGATTGGAATTGGCTAGGGAAATATGTCTTGGTATAGTAAGCGCTTAACTGGGAGTGAGCACATTTTTCCATGACTTTGGATAGTATTGGGAGAAGAGAGATTGGCCTGTAGTGTGAGACAGTATTTTTGTCCCCACTTTTGAAGATTGGGACAAATCTGGCAGTTTTCCAGGTCCTGGGATATTGCCTGCAGACAGAATAGAGTTCACTAGGGAAGCAAGCAGTTTGGCAATAGTCAGGGCACCAAGTCATAGGAACTTAGACTGCAGTAAATCAGGTTCAGATTGGTTGCTTAGTTTTAATTTGAGGAGCACTTGCGTAATCTCCTGGTCAGATTCTGGGACAAATTGAAAATTGTGGGCAGTATTGGGAGAAGGTGGGGCTATAGGGTTAATCTCAGAATGAGGATCATGTTTGTGGTTTGGGTTGCATTTCGCTAATAAGTTAGTAGCACACCCCACAAAATATTAATTGAATGCATTTGCAATATCAGTGGAATTTGTTACAGTAATATCCTCCCTGTTCCCATATTCTAAGAAACAAGTTAACCCAAAATATATATGGTTAATCTAAAGTAAAGCATAGAGTAATTTCACCGTAAACAAATACACAGCCCTTGAAAACCTGCCAGTTACCCACAATACATTTCTGCAGCAAATCTAGCTTTTCTTTTTACACATAACTCAACGCTGCAGCTAAATTTGAAGTTTTGTGTTGCCTTACTTGGCCTCTCCTTCAACCAACTATTTAGAGAACCTTACTCAGTATCTGATGAAATTTGCATTATGTGCTTAAATGTCTTGATCACAAAATGGGGCAGTAATGATGCCATACCTGCCTGGTACAGTATATCAACCAAAAAATGATCATAGAAGATTGTAGAATTTTTGTTAGTCTTTTATAAACTTGGTGCAGCCTTTGCACTAATATAGTGTTTTTCAGCCAGGAAATATAATCCAATTTGGATTTCACTTAAAATGTAATTGCTCGATTTTCCTAATATACTGCATAAATACATCTGCTTGAATGTTTTAGATTTTGGGGAGGGACATAAAAGACACCTCAACTTAATTGCTTCATGCGTGCAGAACATTTACAAAATAGTGATGAAAGGTGCTAAGTAATTTTTTACATAAAGGTAATTGTACCTTTATGTTTTTTGACAATCTTTAGCAGTAGAGATGAGTGACTGTCTTCCTATTTTACTACTCTACATTTTTTTTTGCAGTTTTCTACTAAACTTTTGTGTGCCAGAAGCCCAGTGGAACCCAAGTGCCTCTGAAACACCAGTATTTGCGGCCATGTGAATGCTTCGGGAAGGATCACATGGTTGTGACTGCCCACCAATGCAGAAAACGGAAGTGCTTCATGGGATCAGTCAGCCCGATCATCACCAAGGAAATGAACATTTAAATGATGATGTACCTGGTACATCAATATGGTCTTTGGCATACCAGGTATGTCAATAGCGCAGCAAAATGGTAGCATTTTGTATTTTTGAGAAGTATTTGCAAAACTTCACATTACTCAGAATTATTACACTTTTTTGCTTGAATGATGCCACTTGTTGCAAGAATTAAGAAAAAATTGTAGTATAAAAAGTGCTATATGATCTTGCACGTTGACTTGTAATGCTTGGCATTACATTGGCGTGTTTTATTTTATTTGCATTTTAGCAACATTTTTCTTAAAAAAGCACTGCAACTTTTGCATGACCCGTGAGCTATAGCAAAAAATGTGCACATTACTAAATACTGGATATGTAGAGAAACTGTAGTCAGAAGAACTGTTTACATTGCCATTTATTGTTTCAGGATTTTTTTCATACAGTACATGTATACAGGTGGCTATTCATGCTTTTGAAACGTAGCACCGCCAATAGTGAGGATATATACCGTATATAAATATATATAATATTTCACCAATCTACATTTTAGTAAGTTCATTCTTGCTTTCAGCAAACATTTATGATGTAGTGCAGAAATGCGGCATACAATTGACAAGGGCCCAAAAAGCCTTGCTACATGGAAGTTTTAAAATAGTAAGTCCTACATAGTATTATCATTCTTTTTTTTTGTTTTTTTTTATAACAAATACTTTAACCTGAACTTTTTATTTGACGAAATGAAAAGTACTCTAACCATCATTTTATTGTATACAATGTTAATTCAATTATATATTTTTATTTTTTGAGAGAATATACGGTAGCATATAGAATTTGCGGCGCTAGTCTAATACAGTAGTTATGTTTTTTTAAGCGAGGGGAGAATACATATTTTATAAACATTTTATAGTTTCAAACTCTAATTATAGTGAGAGGTTAAAAACGTAGATTAAACCACATCTTAAAAATGTATTCTTTTGTTTTTAGAAACAAGAACTATTTCTTGTAATTTAGTTATTTGTAATTTTGTGATCCTTCTAAGGTCACTGGAAATACAAATGCATGACAGATTGGCTGAGCGTTTGCTGTAAACATTGCTTTGAAAGGCCAAAAACATGCTTCATCTGTTCAGTCTACTGTTGGAAATGAATCCTAGTCTAAACAGAAATACCACCTCAATTAAATTGAGACTTTCAACTGTCAGGTATGTCTAGCTTTTATTTTAATAAGTAGAGAAAACATCTTTAACTGTTCATGATACACAATTAACTTCTAGACATTTGGTAAGGTGGAACAATTAACTATTTTATATAGTAACATCCCTCATTGTTGAGTAGGAAATCATACAAGGCAAAGTATTGTAAATAGCATGTTGGACAGTTAGACAGAAAAAGACAATGAATGATGCTGGGGGAATCTCCATCGTCCATTATCTTCAAAGTCAGTCGTTCTTCTTTTTTAATTTGCTGAGATGCTTAACACATAGTTAACAATGTATTAGGTTCCATTCAACTATGTGGTAATGGTCACACCATTTAGTATATTAAACAATGGGGGTGGGGGATGGGGGGAGGCAGGTTGTAATGAAGACCTTTCGCCTGTTTTATATCAGTCACTGGAGGTTGAGAGGAGATAAGCAACTCCTACTGGGCCATGCTTACTATGTTTTGCTATACTGCAATGAGCTATTATTTTGAGAAAGGCTGCATTTGAAGCCAAAAGATGTCTGATGGAAATACACTATTTAGAAAATATGGGCCATAATGGCATACTGTCTGCATATAAAAGTCTGCACCATTGTACAACATTTTGACCTCTAAAAGTATGTGAGTTAGGTTGGACTCCACCACAATGTCAGTTAAATTAATGAAACAACCTATGGTATGGTACAAGGGAACAGAGAGGGACCTCAGATCTCCTCAAGACAATGACTAATATCTATAGTGGTTCCCAGCACACAATAAGGAAAAACAGACACAACGTCAATTATGAAATAGCAATGATATATTGAAAAAATAATACAGATACAAAGCCAAGCCTAATATTATTCTATGAGAAGTATTCTCTAGGCCTTATTAGGGTTGGCTTTGTATCTGTATCGTTTTTTCAATACTGTATATCATTGCCATTTCGTAATTGACGCTGTGTCTGTTTTTCCTTATTGAGTGCTTGGAACCACTATAGACATTAAACATGTTGACCTCTATTCAGTATGCTGTGGTGGAACTTCCCTGTGCTGGAAAACATTTTACTCTTATTCATCTGAATGTCACATAGTTACATACTGTACTAGATGAGATTGAAAAAAGGCATGTACATTGAGTTCAACCTGGAGTATATACATTTAGGGAGAGGGAGTGGCTCAGTGAGTAAAGACGGGGGAGCCTGGTTCAATTCCCGGTGTCGGCTCCTTGTGACCTTGGGCAAGTCACATTATCTCCCTGTGCCTCAGGCACCAAGAACATAAATAGTAAGCTCCATGGGACAGGGATTTGTGACTGCAAAATGTCTCTGTAAAGTGCTGCGTACAGCTGGCAGCGCTATACAAGAACATGCTATTATTATTATCTAGTTGAGCACTGTTTATCACGCTTCAGTATTAGGGTAACCATTTGTCCTGTTTTTGCCGGGACAGTCCCGTTTTTTTGTGTCCTGTCCCGGTTTTAGGTCCGTCCCGGTTTTGTCCCGGTTTTTGTCCCTGGTCCCGGTATTGCGGGGCAGCGGCGGTGAGGAGGATGCGGCGGCCTGTAAGTATGTTCTGTGTGTGTGTATGAATGCTGCCGGGGGGGATTGCATGAAGGAGAATGCCGGGGGCGGGACTTAGAATGCCGGACAGCCCGCAGGGGATTGGTCGCAGGTCAGAGGAAGCCGGGGGTGGGACTTCCGCTTTGTGCAGCCGCTTCCCGCTCCTGGCTCCTCTGTGCATGGTGAGTGTCCCCCTTCTGTCCTGGGTCCCAGCCAGAGGGGGTAATAGGAGGTGGTAGCGGGGTTGCGCCTACCTTTGCACCCCGGCGCTCGTACCTTTTCCCCCGGGCGCTCGTACCTTTGTCCCCTGGCGCTCGTACCTTTGCCCCGGCGCTCCCACCTTTGCCTCCCGGTGCTCTCACCTTTGCCTCCCGGCGCTCGTACCTTTGCCTCTCCTGGCGCTCACTTCCCCCTTGGTGTGGGAGATGGGCTCGGGGGCGGGCAGTGGTTGCTGCGCAGTCGAAGGCGGTGATGGGGCTGGCGGGCGGTGCAGGGGGAGGCGGGGTGTATCTGTGTGTGTGTATCTGTGGGTGTGTGTGTGTATCAGTGGGTGTGTGTGTGTGTATCAGTGGTTGTGTGTGTGTGTATCAGTGGGTCTGGGTGTGTGTGTGTATCAGTGTGTGTGTGTGTGTGTGTGTATCAGTGGGTGTGTGTTTATGTAGCAGTGTGTGTGTGTGTGTGTGTGTGTGTGTGTGTGTGTGTGTGTGTGTGTGTGTGTGTGTGTGTATCAGTGGGTGTGTGTGTATCAGTGGGTGGGTGTGTGTGTATCAGTGTGTGTGTGTGTGTTTGTGTCAGTGTGTGTATCAGTGGGTGTGTGTGTATGTGTATCAGTGTGTGTGTGTGTGTGTGTGTGTGTGTGTGTGTGTGTGTGTGTGTGTGTGTGTGTGTCAGTGGGTATGTGTGTGTGTGTGTCTGTGTGTGTATACATGTGTGTGTATCAGTGTGTATGTGTGTGTGTGTGTGTGTGTGTGTGTGTATTAGTGTGTGTGTGTGTGTGTGTGTGTCTGTGTGTGTGTCTGTGTGTATCAGTGTGTGTGTATCAGTATGTGTGTGTGTGTGTGTATCAGTTGGTGTGTGTGTGTGTGTGTGTCAGTGTATCAGTGGGTGGGTGTGTATCAGTGTGTGTGTGTGTGTGTGTGTGTGTGTGTCAGTGTGTGTGTGTGTGTGGGTGTCAGTGGGTGTGTGTGTGTGTGTGTATCAGTGGGTGTGTGTCAGTGGGTGTGTGCGTGTGTGTGTCAGTGGGGTGTGTGTATCAGTGGGTGTGTGTGTGTATCAGTGTGTGTGTGTGTGTGTGTGTGTGTGTGTGTGTATCAGTGGGGGTGTGTGTATCAGTGGGTGTGTGTGTGTATCAGTGGGTGTGTGTGTGTGTATCAGTGGGTGGGTATGTATCAGTGGGTGTGTGTGTGTGTATCAGTGGGTAGGTATGTGTGTGTGTGTGTGTATCAGTGTGTGTGTATCAGTGGGTGTGTGTGTCACCCTCCCTGTCTCCCTCTCCCTCACCCTCAATGTCTCCCTCACCCTCCCTGTCTCCCTCTCCCTCACCCTCCCTGTCTCCCTCTCCCTCACCCTCCGTCTCCCTCACCCTCCCTGTCTCCCTCTCCCTCACCCTCCCTGTCTCCCTCTCTCTCACCCTCCCTGTCTCCCTCTTCCTCACCCTCCCTGTCTCCCTCTCCCTCCCTGTCTCCCTCTCCCTCACCCTCCCTGTCTCGCTCGCCCTCCCTGTCTCCCTCACCCTCTGTCTTATCTTAACTGCCATATACCTACACCGAAGTAACCTACCCCGCTTTCTTCCAGATCTGACTCAAGTTTCACACGGGAGACATCGGAAGACAGGTAGGGAACACCTCCCCTCCAGTATAGTACCTTGAGGGACTGCGGATCAGGTAAGATCCCAGACGGGATTGCTGCTTTAGAAATTGTGAAGAAGGGGCGCCTTGACACTGGTTAATGGGTTCAGAATCATTCACATCTGGCTTTTTTTTTGTTCGATTAGGGGGGTCATCCGACACACACACAAACACACGTAACTATGTAACAAGGACTAATGGTAGTAAAGTATAAGTGTAGTACAATAAATAAACTGTTATGTAAAAAAAAAATGTGTCCCGGTTTTTCATTTTCAAAATCTGGTCACTCTATTCAGTATATTTGTATTTATGTTGAGACAGAGGAAGGCAAACAAAAATCCCAGTGAGACATTAGCCAATTAAAAGCTGAGACGGTGAAGGGGTAACCAGGCCATCAATAAAGGTTTTATGCCTGGCTGGTTACCTCTGAGCCCTGTTTCAGGTTTTAGAGTGTCAGCTCTTCAACCTGTGTATTGTACCTGGAATGAATGTAATTGTATGACAATAAAGATTTTATGTGTTTACCCTTTCAGGGGGGACTTTGCGGTAAACGTTTTGTCAGAATCTGTCTATGTAGAAGGGATTAAGAGTTGCTGACCACCCCAGAAATATATCCGGGAATCAGGTCAGACTCCCAGGGACATATAGACACATCACTCCGGTCAAAGTCCTCCCTTGAAAACAGTTATGCGACTCACCGCCAGGTTTCCCTGCTTCGGCACAGACCAGAAAAATAAATGAGGGCATAGGGATTTGTATATCCGAGTACAGTTAAGGTTCTCTATGTTAGTGAGGGTCCCCCAGTATATGGCCAGGTACCCCAGAATCAGTATAGAGGTTCTGGAGGGTGTTTTCAACTGTATATTAAGTTGCGAGAGGTTTTATGAAAATTAAGTCCTAGTTTCAGTAAAGGAAAAAGATACAGCCCTGGAAGTGTGCCTAAGCATTTTTTTGGTTCTAAAGAAAATTAGGTTTCCTTAAGGGAAGGAGCTACAGCTCTGAGATTGAAGCTAACCATCTTTTCATTTCACTGTGGGAAATGGGAAATATTTTTTGTTTCATAAAATGTTTAATAGTCAGTGTGGGTATGAGGTTTTTACACTCTCAGTCAGGTTTATAGTGTATGAGGGATATGGCTAGTGGGAATCAAAGTATATTTTCCTATTCTATCCCTCATAGCCCAAAAGACTTAGACAAGGTAAAAGTGTAAAAGTATACTTTTATTAAACTGAGATGTTTGAAATATAAACACGAGTTGTTGAAATATGCAAGTATTTAGACATATTTGTATTTACATTGTATACCGTTTAATACAGGTTTTTTTTTTCCCTGTGATTTTGATTACATCAGGCAAGGGGGGCCCGAAAAATGTCATGGATGAAAAGGGAGGCTCGGCATAAAAAGTTTGCTCGCCCCTGATTAGAGAACCGAACTCAGTATCTGATGAAATTTGCATTATGTGCTTAAATGTCTTGGTCACAAAATGGGGCAGCAATGATGCAAATACCTACCTGGTATATCAACCAAAAAATTATCATAGAAGATTGTTGAATTGTTTTGGTCTTTCATAAACTTGGTGCAGCCTTTGCACTAATATAGTGTTTTTCAGCCAAGAAATATAATCCAATTTGTGTTGATGGCCCCTTTCACTTCAAATGTAATTGCTCTATTTTGAGCAATTTTTATTTTCCTAATATACTGCATAAATACATCTGCTTGAATGTTTTAGATTTTGGGGAGTGACAAAAAAGACACCTCTACTTAATTGCTCCATGCGTGCAGAACATTTACAAAATAGTGATGAAAGGTGCTAAGTATTTTTTACTTAAAGGTAATTGTACCTTTACATTTTTTGACAATCTTTACCAGTACAGATGAGTGACTGTCTTCAAATGTGCTTCTCTACATTCCTTTTGCAGTTTTCTCCTAACCTATAGCGTGCCAGAAGCCCAGAGGCACCCAAGCAGACATCAATAATGTTGAAGGTACATGAAGGTTTATCAAAGATTAATCTTCAGAAATACCTTTGGATAACAAAATGATGAGCAATAGTCAGTATGTTTTTATGGGTCGTGCCAAACTAACCTTATTCATTTCTTTAAAGAGGTACAGATGCAGCAACGAGTATCCGAACACTTGCCTTTGAAAATCTGGGGCAATCTCCCAGTAATGCTGCAACATTTCTGTGACATTTCAGCAAACAGACTAATGGCCCATCGGATTAACACAGCGGGGGTCCCTGGCAGTCTCATTCAGTATTTTTTTTTTTTTTTTTTACTTTTGAGAAACAGTAATAAAAATGTATGAGAGATGTATGGGTTATGCACTGCGCCGTTGTTTACGTCACAGGTTTTTTTTCATTTGGAAAATGATTTATGTATTGTTATAATCTTGTTGTAAAGATTTGCTGAATAATAAAAGATTTTTCAAAACAAAAATTACTGGGATATTGCCCCAGATTTTCCCAGGCAAGTGTTCGGATACTCGTGGCTGCATCAGTAAGTAGGAATTTAAAACAAGGCAATGCAGTAGATTTTGCTAATGCTTTTGATAAGGTGCCACACAAGAAGTTAGTGTACAAAATAAAGGAAATTGGTCTGATTAAAAATATTTGCACTTGGATTGAAAACTGTTTTAGACGTAAGCATAGGGGAGTTCTTATAAAAATAAACTTTTCAGATTGGTCTCCATTTGTATTTAGAATACCCCAAGGTTCAGTACTGAAATACAAATACAGTACATAGAACCTCTGATCCTTTTGATTGACAACCATTTATAAAAAAACAAATACACAATTCCAGGACTACTCTCAAATTTTGTAGTTTCTAGAGTATACTTAGTATTCCTGCTACAAAAGCATTTTAATTTGTAATTAAAATACATGATTTAGAGAGTGTTTGCCTTGAAAGTCATAAATTCCAGCTATTGTTGTTACTTATGTAACCTACTGTATTAGGTTTCCGGAAAGGTGAGATGGCAGCAGTGTTGTTAAAATAAAAGCTTTCCATATGCTTGGCTTGTTATGATAGCAAAGTCTTTAATTACTGCCTCTCTGTTAGGATTTCCTACAAGCAGAGCTGTCACAGCATCCTCAATATTGACTTTAGTACAAATAGTGCAAACTTAAGGCAAACGTGTTACAGACTTCTTAGACGGTGCAGTCTTCTTTCATGGTTAGTATTCACAGTTGCTGATTCATCTGTTAGCAAAATATCCTGTTAATTTATGTCAATCAGCACTTGTCTTTCCAGTTAATTAGTGATAATTAAGAAATACTGTAGTTGTTCTGTTGTTTGCTGCATGCATCTTGTTACAAATGTTACCTATGGAAGAGAGAACAACAGCCACGGCCCCTTTTATTCTCCAACATCTACGAATTTTTTCGTTTTTTTTTTCCGAATGCCACGCACTTCACTGCACTTCACCACGTTCATCACGCATTCTGACCACATTTATTCCGCATTCATGTTGCATTCACACCCGCGGTTGATGCGCGGTTGATGTGTTTATTGATAATGGTTCGGATTTAATTGGTTGCAATTCTTCGCGTATCCGCCAGATGGCAGATATTCATGAATTGTAATGCGCATGCGCTTCAGTAATGCGTTGACTTGCCGATGTTTAAAAAAATACCTCAGTGGTCCATTGTAAATTGGTCTTGGGACTGAAGGAAGAAGTTACAATAATGTATCAATTAAGGTTTTTCATATTAAAAAAAGACAAGCACAGTTTCTGGTCTTGTTATTGTCCTGAGAGTCCCGCCATGAGTGCACAACTGCAGTCCGTGTTCCAAAAACCCGACAGAACATACGTTTATTTAATGTGGGCCGCGATTAATGCAACAGATGATAAGATGGGAACAGTTGTTCAAATTTATCAGTTTTTTATCGAAAAATCTGACTTTTACAAATTTTTGCCAGATGCTCATGTGTGGAAGCGTGCAATAAGGAAAAAGTTATGTAGCGATCCATGTTTTTTTCGTATTGATCCCGATGTTATTGGAGGGTATTGGTGTGTATCACCGGGGTTTTCCCGTATCTATGATCATGGAGACTGTAAAAGGCGAAAGGTCGTGTTAAAACCAACTAAGAAACGTCAGTCGCAGACAAGCAATACGACAGTGACAGCGGCAGCTTCCAATAACGGTCCGACCATCAGTGAAAACCTGGTGACCGGCAACCTTTGCTGTCTGTCCCAGCCCGGATACCTGCAGCCTGAGCCGGATTTCGTGTACAGATTCGAGCAAGCTTGCATGTAGCTAAGCGATTTCCAGCCTCATCAGCTGACTACAGGTGTAGTAGTCCCGCTGTCACCTGTCAACGACGTGTATGATCAAGAATGCGGGACTGGCAGTGGCTCGGCGCCAGCTGATTGGCAAAGTCTATGGTGAGTAATGTTGCCGTATTTTATTCTGTTTTTTTTATTTTGAAAATATCAATATCAATGCGATTCAAAAGTAAAGCGATTCTCCTGTAAGCAATATCATTGGTTGAGCAGCTTCTACAGTAGATACTGCACAATTGGTGAAAAGCTAGGCGCATGCGCATTGGAATCTTCTTGAAACGCATATGCGTGTCATCACATCGACGGTAGGCGCATGCGCATGTCAACAGGAGACGCCCCCCGAAAAAATTATTGGCGGGACTGACTGTGGGAACTTCTTTAGGGGACTGACTGACCATTACAGTAAACTTTTACTTTTATTTGTTCCTCAGAAAAGAAAACTTTGTCATCTCATGCGGAAAACGGCAAATGGAGGGATTTCGATGGATAATATCGCTTTGTGTTACAATGCCTGCACATTGCTGAATCTGAGTAAAAAAAACAAGTACTATAGTCTACAGTTTAGTGGCCGTTGTTATTGATTAGGATAGAATACCTGAAGCAGTATGATGTTGTTTTCAGACCGTATACAATACTTTTTTATATATACTCTATAATAAACCTGAAAAAATTAAAAGTATACATTTATTCTACATGTATTCCAGTACATTTGTGTATTCTATACCCGTACAGCATGCATTGTTGTAATACTCTTGTGATGTACAGTACTGAGCATGCCTACAGTGTACAGTACAGTATGCCTGGACAGTACTGTACAGTATGTCCTAGAAACACTGTATTTTGTTAAG
This sequence comes from Ascaphus truei, assembly GCF_040206685.1. NCBI lineage: Eukaryota > Metazoa > Chordata > Amphibia > Anura > Ascaphidae > Ascaphus > Ascaphus truei. Next base: position 266,606,299 of record NC_134485.1, on the reverse strand, counting down.
GTATAAAAGGAGACAATGGAACAATTTAAAACAAATCAACATGAACACAACATGAACTTACAAACGCATGCGCAGTAATCATCAAAAAATGGTCACTCACTCTTGAACTTCGCAAGCAAGCAGTGGTGGACGTACAGACGCATGCACAGTAATCATCAGCTATGTACTGTAGCTCCCATCCCAAAGAGGATTACACGCAGGTGCAGAGAGGTGATGCTCGGCTAGGGACGGACGATTAAAAACACAATGGCAAGCTTTAGAAACGGAATGGCTCTGGAGAGGTGTCTGTCGATAAGAGGTTCAAATCCTTGCTTGAGCGAGCCTTGTGTGTGTGCGTGGGGGAGAGGGGTACAGGGTACAGCTGCATGAAGGATTAGCTGTACTGCAGTTCAAAGAAATGGCCTATTTTCAAAAGGCAGGTCATCATAATAATTTGATCCCTACACCCCCAAATACATAAAACGCATACAAATCAACCATGTGCAGTCAAACGCACAGTGTCGCAGTCAAAAGCTACATCACAGATTGAATATCGTAATATCAAGATGGTTTAGGCTTGTGGAGAAAATAAAAATAAAAAATGAGGAGAAAAAAATATATATTTTTTTTTTGGTCCCTCACTCTTGAACTTCGCAAGCAAGCATTGGTGAACTTACAGACGCATGCGCAGTAATCATCAGCTATCAAGCAGGAATGTGATTGAAACCAGAAAGACACACATTCAAAGGAATGGTGTGGGAGAGGTGTACTGTACTGCAGATAAGATATGAAGTTGAAATACTGCAGTGCAGTAAATTATCCTGTGTGTGCATGGGGGCGAGCGAGGGGAGAGCGCTGTATATGCCGATATGTGATACTGTTACAGTACTGTACACGCCTATGCGTTTCAACAATTTTCAAATGAGACATACAGCACTGGAAATACATGTTTAAATATGCAAGTTTTTAGACGGTATTGCAGTATTGCAGACAGCGCTAATAAAATCCTAATATTACAAGCGCTAAAATACCGCAATACACTCCGGACAAAAAAAAAATGCTTCTGCCCGCGGTTATAAGAGTTGCGCCACTACGGCCACACGAGGCTAAAGGCGGCCGCCACTGTACATAAAAAAACACAACATTCATGTGAAAAGTGTATTCAATTAGATGTTTTTGTAGAAATGTTTCTAAATAAATAGTTTTCCATACATACAGTGAACATTCCTGATCATATACAGAGACAAATGGTCATCAGTTTTTAATCCATTTTGCATAGCGTAACTCTCAGTTTAATGAATAGGTTCCACAATGTGAATTTACTGCAAACCACATATGGGCTCATGTACTTAGCATCAAAAAGTGTTTTTTTAAAAATCGCGAAATTAGCGCACTGAAATCTCCTTTTAAATTGCACTTGCGTGCGCCTATCTACTAACCAGAAATTTCCCAATCTGTGTCAAAAATGATTTTTTCATTTTGTGTTGCACAGAAATGGACTGTGCTAGGCATACAGATGTAAATGGCATGTACAATACTAAATATATGTTTCTGCTCAAACAGGTGTAAACCCTAATATCTGTTTGTATTGTTAGCACATACTTAAGTTGCAATGTATCAGCCAACAATGTATCTAAAGAAGCACGAATGTTATAGGTTAACAAAAAAAATACACACAATTCTGTTTTAATTAAATTTGTATCAATTAGGTACTGAACATGCTGTAATGTCTCAAAATGTCAAATAATTAATTATGTTTCATATGTATGAAGTCACATACTGTAGCGACCTTCATACTGTACAGAATATGCACACTTTATGGAGATTTCTACTACCTTTTAAAACTAAAATGTTGCTGCACAAAAAAAAAAAAAAATCAAATATGATCTTAGTACAAAGACCCATAGCGTTTTTTAATACTTATTTAAATGTAGAAAACAAGACCTGGTAGTTGCATTTTATCTAGCTCGATATTGGTAATGGGAGAAAAAGGTTGCATAAGACGTATTTTGTAAGTTGAAGTGCTGGTTCAAACAATGAAATGTACTGCTGACACTACCTGTTTTCCAACCAGTTACTGTATGTTCTCCACTTCATTTCTGATTATCTTGAGTAGGATGTTTATTTCCAGCCCTCTTGTCTCCTTTTCAGCTCTACTTTTGACCCTTTTCAATATGATTTGGAACAGAAACACTTTATTGAATCTATACTCCTTTATGTTTTCTGCTTTTAACATTAACATTATTCTCTTTCCATTTTACTCATTGTTCTAGAGATCTGTCCTGTCAATAATATTGTTCAATAACATACTGCTGTTATTTACTGTAGAGCAGTGATGTAAATTCAGGTTGTGGCAATATTCGAGCAGAGGGGGTAGGAAGGCAATGAGAAAATTGTAAGGGGTGTTGAAAGTGTCTGACTGAGGGAAAGGTACAGGCTGGTAGGTAAGAGGCTAAGCTAGCCACAAGTGCAATAAATAAACTAAACATATAGCATAGAAAGTATTATATATTATAATATGTATATGTATGTGTATATATATATATATATACACATACATATACATATTATAATATAATATATATATATATATATCTATATATATATAGATATATATATATTAGTAAAAAGGGGAGAGAGAGCGCACACCCATAGCGTAAAATAGTAAATTTAATGAGGGGAAGGGGAGGAAGGGGTTAAGAAATGCGCTTACAAAAATGCAATAAAATCAAGCATTGTGTGATATAATCACCACCATCTGGTTCGTTTCTGCAGCATTGACACTGACGTCATCACCGCGCGCCGGAATAGACTGATCCGCGCGACTGCTGCAGAGGCTTGAATTACAAGGAGCCATCTTTCCAGGACTCTAACACGGTTACATAGAAGATTACCTGCCCTGGACACTTGTTGGGACATTGATCCTACTACTGCAAGACCGGGATTGCCCCAAGATGCTGCAGAAACAAACCGGATGGTGGTGATTATATCACACAATGCTTGATTTTATTGCATTTTTGTAAGCGCATTTCTTAACCCCTTCCTCCCCCTCCCCTCATTAAATTTACTATTTTACGCTATGGGTGTGCGCTCTCTCTCCCCTTTTTTCTATTAGATTCCCTGTGGACGTGGTTTGTCCATTTTGAGAGCAGCAGGAGACCCTTCATACCAGAACCCACCTCATCATTGGACATTCTGAGGACTGGTTTTCACACTCTTTTTTCCCTTTTTTGAATATGTATATTTGTTATATTCATATATTTAATTTTTAATTTTTATGGTTACAGGTTCTATTATTATCTGTGATAGAATTATTTAGTATTTTCACTATTATTAGTGTATATAGTGTAGATCCTTATTATTAATCACAGACGGTTTATTATATATTATATATATTATATTATATTTACCTATTTAATCATAAGCAGAGGCGCTGCTATTTTCCTTTGTTTGTTATATATATATATATATATATATATATATATATATATATATATATATATATATATATATATATATATATATATATATATATACACACAGTTAGGTCCGGAAATAATTGGGCACTGATACAAGTTTTGTTATTTCGGCTGTGTACCAAAATAAATTCAAGTTACAGTTAAATAATGAATATGGGCTTAAAGTGCAGTCTATCAGCTTTAATATGAGGGTCTTCACATCTAAATTGGAGAAAGGGTTTAGGAATGACATCTCTTTAATATGTAGCCCCCTCTATTTCGAGGGACCAAAAGTAATTGGACAATTGACTCAAAAGCTTTTTCATGGACAGGTGTGGGCTATTCCTTCATTATTTCATCATCAATTAAGCAGGTAAAAGGTCTGGAGTTGATTCCAGTTGTGGCATTCGCATTTGGAAGCTGTTGCTGTGAACTCACAACATGCGGTCAAAGGAGCTCTCAATGCAAGTGAAACAGGGCATCCTTAGGCTGCAAAAAAAAAGAAAATCCATCAGACAGATAGCAGGAACATTAGGCGTAGCCAAATCAACAGTTTGGTACATTCTGAGAAAAAAAGAACGCACTGGTGAGCTCTCCAACATAAAAAAGCCTGGACGTGCACGGAAGACAACAGTGGTGGATGATCGTAGGATCCTTTCCATGGTAAAGAAAAACCCCTTCACAACATCCAGCCAAGTGAAGAACACTCTCCAGGAGGTAGACATATCATTATCCAAGTCTAGCATAAAGAGAAGACTTCACAAGAGGAAATACAGCGGGTTCACCCCAAGTTGCAAACCATTCATAAGCCTCAAGAATAGAAAGGCCCGATTAGACTTTGTCAAACAATATCTAAAAAAGTCAGCCCTGTTCTGGAAAAGCATTCTTTGGACAGATGAAACTAAGATCAACCTGTACCAGAATGATGGGAAGAAAAATTGTGGAGAAGGCTTAGAACGAAGCATACCACATCATCTGTAAAACACGGTGGAAGCAGTGTGATGGCATGGGCATGCATGGCTTACAATGTTACTTGGTCACTAGTGTTTATTGATGATGTGACAGAAGACAGAAGCAGCCGGATGAATTCTGAAGTGTATAGGGATATATTGTCTGCTCAGATTCAGCCAAATTCAGTGAAGCTGATTGGACGGCGCATCACTTTACAGATAGACAATGACCCAAAACATACTGCGAAAGCAACCCAGTAGTTTTTTAAGGCAAAGGCATGGAATATTCTGCAATGGCCAAGTCAATCACATGATCTCAACCCGATCGAGCATGCATTTCACTTGCTGAAGACAAAACTTAAGGCAGAAAGACCCACGAACAAACAACAACTAAAGACAGCTGCAGTAAAGGCCTGGCAAAGCATCACAAAGGAGGAAACCCAGCATTTGGTAATGTACATGCGTTCCAAACTTCAAGCAGTCATTGTCTGCAAAGATTCTCGACAAAGTATTAAAAATGAACTTTTATTTATGATTGTGTTAATTTGTCCAATTTCATTTGAGCCCCTGAAATAAGGGGACTGTGTATGAAAGTGGTTGCAATTCCCAAACGTTTCATACGATATTTTTGATCAACCCCTTGAATTAAAGATGAAAGTCTATACTTCTATTGCATCTCAGTTGTTTCATTTCCAAACCATTGTGGTGGCGTACAGAGCAAAAATGATGAAAATTGTGTCAGTGTCCAATTAATTCCAGACACACATGCACGGTATGGTGTAAACAAACATGAGTTAACTAAAAGACCAGACGATCGCATGATCAGTACTCCTGGGGGACACTATGGAGTTGAGGTAAAGGCAAAGATTGTCTGGTTATAATGCTACACATATATGTCTGTGCATTTCCAGCTCAGCATCTGTATACGTTTTTGCTTGTCACAAGTATGATCCTGCAGGGCAGAGTAATGTATTACCACTCATAGAGAGAATGTATTTTGTCCTTGTTGAGCCACCGTAGGTATGCTAGCACTGTTTTGGCGCCAAACTGAACTGTTTAATGCACTATTTAAAGACCTAGTCTGATGTACACTGTTGTAGGGGCTTGAGAAAGGACCGGGAGGTCCGAAACGTTGCTCCATTTTTCTTGATGGGAAATTACATGCAAATGAGCACACAGTGACAACTTTTGCTTCAAAACCATTAACATGGTTCCCTATAGGGAAATGGTTTTTAAGCAAAAGGTGGCACTGTGCTCATTTGCATGTCATTTCCCAGAATCCCTTGCTGCAGTTGAAGTGCTGTGTGCTGGGTGATAATGGTGAAAGGCGGGGTTGCAGACCTGTCTAAGACATGCAATTGAGCATGCAGTAATATTTCCATTTGCTATATGCTTTGCTGTGGAGGGTTTTTGTCATTTTTTTTCCCACCATAACTTAACTTAGTATGGTAAAACCTATCCTTGCTTCCTTTTTACATAGCCAGTATAACCAACCCCACACTGATGAGACCAATTAAGGTCGAAACGGCTGTCTGTGGGTGGGTTTACTGGCTATGCATCTTAAACCTGGCTGTGCTCAAAGCTGTGACCATGCAGCAAGCTTAAGCTTATAGGGAACCATGTTAATCTTTTTGAAGCAAAAGGTGGCACTGTGTGCTCATTTGCTTGTCATTTCCCAGAATCCCTCTCTGCAGTGGAAGTGCTGTGTGCTGGGTGATAATGGTGAAAGGTGGGGTTGCAGACCTGTCTAAGACATGCAAAGGAGCATACAGTAATTTTTCCATTTGATATATATATATATATATATATAGTGTTTTCCCCCACCTGGTGGGAGGTGTGGCCATTAGGGATCGTGTGGTGCATGATACCTGCTGGTAACAGGAGGGCTGAGTCATCCGCCGGTGGTTGTCGGGACACAGGACTTGGCCTCTGGGGTTCATATCCTTCATATTTCATAGCAATGCAGCGCCACCATCTGCCGTAGGCTCCAGGAACTGAAGGTGATCTCGCACGGTAGAACTATTACCTCTTTCCCCAGGAAGGTCACGCACCAGTCAGGAGGTATAACAACAGGAACGGTTTATTATCTCTTCTGTATAGCACAATAACAAGCAGGCTTCTACCCGATACAGTAACTCTCAGCTACCACTGAAGGATGGTCCCTGGACCATCACTACAGGCCAAGGGCACTCGCAGCAATCCTAGCTCTTCCCTGCCTCCCTAGCAGAGGCAGAGGTATGGTCCATACTCACTCTCCCTCGGAGGGAAGCGAACTGGAGAAGGCCCAATAATCAGTCACTCCACTGTGTGACCTGCCTTTATCAAATTGGGAAAGGCACAACCGAATATTGGATGGTACTTCCCTTAAGTACTGCCAGGAGGTGGGCACCAGGTCTGTCCCATGATTGGTCATGCCCAGGCCTGATGTCACCGCCTCCCACTGTCCCTCAAGTGCAGCTCCCCATAGGGGGAAAACCCCCATATAAACTACTGGTAAGGCAGGCTTGTACCAGGTCTTACTGCTGGGCGGGAAGCAGTGTAGTAGCCACAGATGGCATGGCTACATATATATACATATAATTATATTTTTTTTTGCAGGATACCTAGAAGATCAGCAGTGGATTGGCAAGGGCTGAAGTTAATGACAATCATACTGATATAGGACTTATATACAGATATATGATTGTTTAAATATAAATAATACAACTGCCTATGTATCCCCCCTGAGGAAGTTACGGATTGCGTAACAAAACACACATTTTTTAACCTATTGGAGTTTCTGTAGTCCCTGCAGGTGACGTCACCAGGACCGCACCAGCGTTACACCTAGTTTGGAGGTTCCAGTTGCAGCTCCCGCTCCAATCAGTGAGTGTTTGGAGGGGAGACAGCTTGGTCTGCAACTTGGGACACCATGGAACACAAGAACCATTATTTTACTATTGAATGTATTCTGCTACGGTATATGCAAGAATATTTTTCCATTTAGCCACATAGTAATTGATTTCTTAACATCCAGGTCCACAAAATACCTGTTTGGCTCATTTGGACAGGATACATTATACAGTCTGGCACCTACTTTGAAGTCCTTCCATAAAATTGATACAGTCCGGTTTTTATATCTTCAGTTACTTTGTATATTCTAAATCTATTCCATCTTATTGGAATATTGACATTTTTATCTATGGTGTGCCTAAAAAGACATAAGACGGTCTGTAATTTGTTTTTTATGTCCTGCATTTTTATTAACAAGTTTTGTGAGTGAAAATTGTCTTTGTTGTTCAGTACATTTCTCCCCATTTTATGGACTTTCTATTTTTGGAAAAGTTGTGTCTTTAAAAGTTGAATTTGAGCATACCTAAATCAGAAGTCATCCCCAATAATATACATCCAATCTTGTTGAACTTTAAAATTTTAGGTATGCCTTGTGGAATAGATACAAATTGAATGGCTCTACGCAAGAGCTTTAAAATTATAGAGCCCTTTGCAATACATGAACAAGGCAAACTATACTGGCAAAATCACAATACTGCTCTGACAATTGTTATCAAAACACATCAAACCCTGCATTATTCTGGAAGTACAACAGTAATAATTTTTTTGTAGCAACTAAGAACCTTCCCTTATGAAAAATGATAAAGTAATTTTGTCTCATCATTCAGCCATTGCTAACACATTATGGGGGGTATGCACTAAACTCCGATAAGTGGCTTTAAGAGCGCAAAGTGCTTTTAGAATGTGCTATTGCACTTAGTGCGATTCACAGAGCAGTGATAACAGGGATTTTGCGCTCTTAAACGGCCTTTTTTCAAGAATTTTTTCTATGTCCCAAAAAAGCTTGTATGATCAGCTAAATGCGCTGATTTCTGCCAGTCTGCACGATTTTCAAAGCTACGATAAGTGATCGTACTTTAAAAACGCGCAAGAAAAAGCATGCCAGCTAAAGGCAGGTGCCAAAGGTGCAGGTCTTAGAAAAATGTATTTGTTTTCCTTTTTGCAGGCACACCATCCATACAACAGGCTGGCAGGTGTCCTCGGCTGACACCGCGGGTGTCACCGGGTGATTTCTGCGGGAGTCTGGGTGATCTCTGTGGAGTCTGGGGTCCCCACGGGTGTCTTGGGTTCCTGACAGGCAGCCGGGGGTCCCCGCTGGTGTTCTGGGTCCCCGCAGGTCCCCGCAGGCCTGCAGTACCAATTGTGTACCCCCCAAAAAATACAGCCCCCCCAACACATACACTAAAGTAATGGGCAAAATTACTATTATCCACATTATTAACCGCTACAGTCATTAAGGGGTTAACCCACCCTCACCCACCACTCGGGAGGCCTACATACCCTCCCCCACTAATCCCCCACCCCGTGAGGCCTAACCACCCTCTCTCACCCAATACCCAGCCGGGAGGCCTACTCACATACACTTGGGGCCAATACCCCCTTCCCCCACCCATAGTACCCACAATAAAAACAATACACTGCCCCACAAACAACATTATTATATTTATTAAATACATAACCCACCCCCTGTGCCCCCCCTCATTCATCTGACCCCCCCATAAAAACATGATTTATTATTTTACATACAGGGTTAATACCCCAGGCCCACGGGAGTCCTCGGGGGGCCTGACGGTTCACCTCACAGACCTACAGTAGCCCAGCACTATGTTTCAGGGGTCTCCATAGTAGGGTCTCTCTCTCTCTCTCTCTCTCTCTCTCTCTCTCTCTCTCTCTCTCTCTCTCTCTCTCTCTCTCTCTCTCTCTCTCTCTCGGTTGGGAATTGATCTGGGGACTTATATACAGCTTATATACTGGGCAAGTCAATGCAGGTAATCAATCTACCTACCACCCAGAAGTTTCGGAAGGCTTGTGCACTCTAACCGCAGGTCCAGAGTCGGTTCTAGAGGCAGAACCAGCAGAGAAAGGTGCAATTGGCCTCTCCACCGGGGTGATCAATGATGTTAACCCCCCTTGCGCAACCACTGAGGTTTCGGAAGGCCAGGGCGCTCTAACCACGGTTCTAGACTCTGCTCTAGAACAGCAAGATTTTAAAGCTACGTTGACAAAAATGTACAGCTGCAACGCTGTGGCCGCACCGAGTCTGTGTGCTATAACAGATGTTCCAGGGGGTCCGTGCACCCCGGTTCTAGACTCGGTTCCACACTCAGAACCACGTATTCCAGAACCGCAGATTCCAGAATCACAGGGTAAGGTGTCTTTACCCCCATCCTCTCTTAGTGATACCAGTGACCAACAACTCGTGGTGATGCGCCAGCCGGCGGACCACTCCTGCAAAGACACAGAGCCAACTTTCTCGGCAGATACAGAGCCTCCTGTTGGTCCATGTGCCCTAGATGAGGTGTATCCAGATGCTGCCGCTTGCTCTGCGGTTTGCCCGTGGGTCCGAGGTGAGATTGCTCATGACCTGGCGGTGGGCCCGTTGTACATTTACGTTCCCCGACAGCAAGCGATGGTGCTGTCGGAACCGCGGAAGAGTCCCAAGGCCGTGGCAACTCCCAGTGTGTCGGAGGAACAGCAAGAGATGAGACCGGAGGAAGAGGATCCCATCGCAAGCCAGTGGAGTGGTGAGATACCCAGAGGCTCCAATGGAGGCGCCGGACGTAGAAGTAGAAGAAGTTACGGTGCGGGACCCAGTCCAAAATGGTGGCTCTCGTCAACCTGGGAGCCCGCGCGTTCCAATTCAAATGGTCCCAGGACTGGGATCCAACGCTCCTGAGTTTCCGGAAAGTGAGTGGACTGCCCCAGAAGTGTCAATAGCAGGTTCCCAGGAGATTGAGGGGTGTGCTATCCCCACTAGCCATGCTACAGTGTTTTCCACAGATGATCGCTACCAGGCGGTACAGGATCAACAGTGTGTACCGGCCATCTGCCAAGTGGAGGGACAATTCAACTCTATCCTGATGTCCAGTGCAGCTGAGGTGGTAACAGTCAGCGTTCCTGATGACCTGCTGGACACTGTGAATCAATGCAATGGTAAGGTATCAACTCTTTACCCCCTGCAGGATGTACACTGGCGACACACTTTATTCGAGCTCGGCTAGTTCCACGAATTCGGGTATACCCGGGTGTATTGAGGTTTGTGACTGTTTTCTGCCCGAGTGCATTGGGTTATTTTCCAGCCAGGGATTGAAGCATTTTATTCCCGCTGGCTGCAATACTGCACAGTATATATATATATATATACTGCATTACAATTCATGAATTTATGCCATCTGGTAGACACGCGAAGCATTGCAGCCTATTAAATCCTAATCATTATCATTTAACAGATCAGCCGCCCGTCAGCCAGGCATGAACCCAGGCTGGGAAGGCAAACGCAACGGGGCTTGTCAGAGGTGAGGAGCGGCGCATTCCAGGTATCTGCCAGGTACATACTGGGTATTTGCTCGAATAAAGTGTGTCGGTGCAGTAACAGAGACTTTGTTAATCGCTCGCTTCCCAGTGGAAGCCTCCCAAGTGTTTAGGGACAAGGACTGTGTTGTGAGTGATGTGACAGCTAGTGTAATCGTTGCCTCCTTCATGCGCAACATGGAGCGCTCCAATCACCATGTAGTGGACCGTGGAAAATCAAGACCTCCTGGCCCACCGCATCTATGCCGCGGATGGCCGGGTAAAGGACTGGCAAAGAGATACTGTGCTGTTCCTTCCACCAGGGGGATGAAGTAGTATGGAACCCGTGACTGTTGCACCTGAGAATGACTTCCAAGAGATTACCCAGGCGGAGGCTCACAAAAGAAAGTGAATTACCCCCACATTATCAGTTAGTGGCACCCCACAATTGGTCTCAGCAAACATCTAACACTCAGCTGGCCTCGGGTATAACTGTTGTGATTAAGTTATGCACAGTTGACGTTAAAGCACCTGTGTTAAGTTGTATATACTATGCCCTGCATTTTTATTATATAACTTTGTGCTGTGTGACGCTGTCCTCCAAGTGTGATCGTTGGTATTTCCACCAGGGGGAGAATGTAGCCATGTCCCCTTTGGCTCCCCGGTTCCCCATTCCTCTTCCCCTTACCTTCACCAGTGAGATGGCAGTTGCGGGGGCGAGCGCATCTCTTGGTGGCGTCAGAGGCTCAACGCCACCATCTTTGTTATGTCGGCGCGGAGGCTTGCGCATGTGCAGAAGCGACGTGGCGGCCAATATAGTGAGCGCGAAGGGGCAGAGATGGAGCTCCATAGTGCAGGGACTTCCCAAGGTCGCGCAGGCGCAGAAGAGAGCAGTGGCGGCCATTACAGGGTTGCACAGGCGCGGCAGACATAGCGCACGTGGCCCTAATGTTAAAGAGGGCCATGATGGACTACAACTCTCAGCAGCCTCTGGGGACTGCCCTTTCACCCACATCACGTGCATCCAGACAGCAAATAGAGTTTGCAGCTTCTCCTACTGGAGAAGGATACAATGTTGCACAGGGACAACGCTAGTCAGTTGGAGCTGGGAGAAGGGAGGGGGAGGTAGGTGTAGGGAGCAAGTGGCTTCTTATACTAGGCCAGGTTACCCCCAGGCCCCAGCTAGGCCCAACTCACCAGTAGATTTGTAGCTGCTGTGTAGGGAAGGCCCTAAGGTACGGACTTTGCCCTTTTAACAGTAGCTTAGACAGTGAGACAGACACTGCTGTGTGCTCTGACAAGGAGGGAGCAGTGTGACAAGTGTGTCTGTGATCACACCTGCATCACTCAAGATAGAGACTATCTGTGTGGTGATATCTCACGCCATTGCTGCGGATTCAGCGTTGGACGCAGATGGGTCCTTTTCTATTGTTGCTGAACCCGGGCGCAGGAGCCCCGGGTAGGTATTTCTACAAGTGCATCAACTGTGCCATATATACCGGTTTCCTTACAGGCGCTGATCACGCCTAGTGGGTGGGTTGCTGGACTATTGGGACACTTGGGTACAGCATTGGGGTTTGCGGACAGTGAGGCCAGGTTAAGGGTGACACGGCTGTGTTGCTATTGTGTTGATGTGATGTTATTGTTTTGTCCATATAGTAAACAGTTGCATATATATACTTCATTGTATGTGTTTCCCATTTGTGGGTCCTGTGTCAGGGGTCATTCTATACACCTGGAATCCCTGCCCAGGTGGAGGCGCTGTAAGCATACGTTCCAGGATACACCCCAGGCTCCCAGTGGCAGAGGTTCAGGCCTCCTGTGAGCCTAACAGGTATTGCACCACACTGAAACATATGTAGATTTCCCCACATGGTCCCTATCTGCGATTGGGGGAGGGGAATGCCCGTTACATATAACACAAAAGCTACAGCGTCAAAACAAGTATTGGACAGTCAATAATAACTGTGAGGAAATAAGCACTAAATGAAATGTACCAAATAAACAAACCACAAAATACATACAGGCAAACACCAGATAAGACAAGCAATAAAGTAATGGAAAAGGCAATGGACACAAATGGGACAATGGTAAAGGGAAAGTGAAGCCAAAATACAATGATAATAAACCTTAAATATAAAATAAATGAATTAAAAATAGAAACACTGGAACTCCCTGAAAGCTATCCGCAGGATCAACCACCTTCCTCTATACTTCTACAAACAAAAGGGGACATCGCGGGCGCCATAGTGTAAAAGGTATATGGTTTATTTTTACAATGCTAAAATCAGTTCACTCACAAAATCTCCGTAGAAAAACGCCTTGGAGAGAAACTCTGGAATCCTGTAGTTCGTCTGCCGATTTGGAACTTGCAGCTTGCGATTTGGAAACGTGCTTAGCTCTTCCGTATGTATGGTTGGGTAGCCTCAAAGGTGTGCGTCCACACTATGGTCCACTGGCACAATAATAACCGCACCTCTGGTTCCGCTCTCAACAACACTCCTCCTTTCCGTAGAATTCAGCAGGGAATAAGCCACAGGAGCGTTATCACCCTTACACGTTTTGTCGCTAGGGTAATGGCGACTTTGTCAGAGGAAAGGGAATGGTCAAAGTTAATTGATTAATTATCTTAACTCCACCCAATTCAATGAATGAAAATGAGTAAGAATATGCATAGATTGGCTTCAACACGTAAAACAAACACAAAACAACTTGGTACATATATATATTGGTGGAGGTTTCAAGACAGGGGAAAGTAAAAACTCAATATCCTAAAGCCTGACAAGGAACAAGTACAACATACAATATAAACTACATATTTTGCAATGCCATATAATAAAGACACACTGATGATTTGACATGCTGTAAAAATACCAATGATTAGGCATGGAACAGAGAATTAATACAATAAAATCAAAACCATACATAAAATTAAACAAAAATTCTATAATAATACTATCAGTCCCATGTTTCAGGACACAGACAGATATATAAAACTGATTTAAGATGTAATAAAATATATAGATTAGGTTAAAAATGAACCATTATAGTGAAAATCATATTTTTAAACAAATACCTCAGTTGTGATTGATTCAAAAAAATATTATTATAATAGATGAAATATGTTATGTGTGATAAACAAATTAATAATACAAGTGATTCAATAATATATACTAAATCAAATTAAACTAGCTTTTGCTTGCTCTACAGCAAATAGATTCTCTTCACTACAGACAGATAATATAGAGAATGATCCTGATTATGAAATATCTAGTGATACTAGAAGAGGCACGAGACCTAAATATTTAGGTCATGATTATCATGACACTCGTTCTAAGGGCAGCACTGCACCTGCACCTGCACCGTGTACTTCGTCTTTTACAACGTCTTCTATTTTAGGGAAATCCCACTCTGGGACAAACAATCTCTACATCACAGGTCACCAGTAGAGTTTTCCTAAAGAAGAAAACGGAGTTCAGAGGGACTGGACCGGGCAGTGTTGCAAAAGAAAGAAGAGGTTAAAGTCAATAAGGTGTGATCCACAGAAATATGGTATATTTAATTTATCTACACACCTTTTCTCTTCACATCAAATCTCACTTTTATCTTTCGCACCGATAACTGAACCAGACAAATTTAAAATTTTTATGGATTTCAATAGATTCATTCGCAAGATTACACTGAATAGATTTTTCAGTTTAAAAGAGCGTCACGACAGAGGCGGTCAGAATCAGCTGTGTTACAGCTATCGGCAGTATACAGACAGTATCCCGCTACCAGCCCAGCACTACCACCATATGGTAGTATTACTTTTTATTCCTGCTTTTAGTACTAAGCTTTATCTTACACCCACTACCATCTATTATTTATTGTGTGTATGTTAAGCCGATTTGTGTAGCAACTATAACCTTGAGCTGCTATACCAGGTCTCAGTGTGATCACAGCTGGGTTACGTGATGCTGCAAACATTTCAGTGACATTTCTGCAGAGACTAATGGCCCATCGGATTAACACAGCAGGGATCCCTGGCAGTCCCATTCATTTTGAATGGGACTGCCAGGGACCCCCGCTGTTAATCCGATGGGCCATTAGTCTGTCTGCAGAAATGTCACTGAAATGTTGCAGCATGTACCCAGCATGTACCCAGCATGTACTCAGCATGTACCCAGCATTTATCCAGGATGTACCCAGTATGTACCTGGGTCTTGTTAGTGATTGCCCCAGATTTGTTTTAGAATACTCGTCGGCACTACAGTAGCTTTTAAAATTGTTCTATGAGAAAATGTGCATATAAAGGGGTTCCATGTACTGTAGATGAGGTGCAGGAAATACAAACAGATACTCATCATTATACAGTTAACATCATTATATTTTCCATTTTTCTATATAGGTCACAATACTACAAAATCAAACGTAGAAACTATTGAAATCACTTATATACTAAGGATTTCTTATGCCACACAGTTTTTAATCATTAATTTTCTCTAATGCTTCAGGCACTTTCCTTTACCATTGCAAACCCCCTTTTAAAGAGAAAAATTAACTAAATGTATATAGAGTATGAGTATTGTAAAGGGTAGAATTATTTGAAAAAAAAAAAAACATCAGTGGAAAGAATGAGTCTGACCCATAGTGGCCCTGGGCAGCCTATAACCTAGTAGTCCATTTGTAAACCATGTAGGATAATCCATGTCAAGCTACATTTGACCATAATTTAGTTGGGCAAACTTCTGTATTGGCTTGCATTTTGAATCATAAACATTGAATGACTGGGTCAGTTTGGGTCATACAATTCATAGAAAGCAAAATAAATGGAGAGCAGACAGGTCAAATTAATTCCAAGTCAATTTCAATTCCCTTGAAATGGCTTGCCTTGGTTTAAGAAATCCCAAGTCTTTTTATTTTGTACTTCATTCCATATTTCTCTACCCAGACAACAGTTTAATCTAAATGTAAATGATAGCATAAATTGATAATCCATTTAAACGCTGTCATTTTATAAATTAGATTGCACCCATAAAATATTTGAAGTTTTTCTCTATTTGTAAAATATGTACGATATACCCCATATAATAAAAAAAGGAAACACTATTGAAAATAGACATATATAATTCAAAGATTCCTTTTCCTCAGGCTAACCTTTTTATATCATAGTAATAACAAAAAAAGATGGAGCCAATAAGGAATGACCTGCAGCCAGGCCAACATGGATAATGTTTATGGGGTAATAAATTATAGGTCAAATGTGGCTGGAGAATTAAAAACATGGGGTTAAGGGCCTCATGCAGTAAGCGTTGATAAGGGAATTATCACCATTTTATAGCCAAAATTGGGTTTGAGATTCAGTAAGCGCCGATAAGTGCTTGATTTCGCCAGGTTTCGGAGCCGATTATTTTGTTATGGCCAGTCGGCTGCCGATAAGCCTGTTTTCGCCACTGATCGCCACTTTTTTAAATCGGCTGGATTCAACAACAAAAAACAGCTTATCGGGCCTGATCGGCACTACGAAATTGAGATGTTATGGCCAATTTCTCCCGCCAACTAAAGTTGGCAGTTTGGAGGGGAGAACGATCGCTAAGGCTGCCGCAACGGCACTTAGAAAAAAAAAACTTCTGTACATCAATGGAGTCAATGGAGCGGGGACGTATAACAGTATAGTACTGTTTACGTTTCATTGCTCACAATACAAACGTCATTTGCATTACAGTGTGGGGGCATTCCCTGCATTGTGTCACAGCTGACGTGTATTATTTGCATAACATTAGACTTTTACATGTTTGCAGCATTTGCGGGTCACATTACTCATCATGTGATGATGTGCCAAGGGAAAATACTATACTCAACTCTTAAAGGAGAACCTCACATCATATCACACATTTTAATGAACTGAGCGACAATTATTTACATGATGTTACACATGTCACACATGTCACACATACACAGTATATTCATCTTCCTTTACATTACACAATGCTAGTAATGTGTCACGCATCTTTAAACGTTCATGTACATCTGTATTCTCATGTTTACATATACTTTTGGGTCCTCCCTATTTTCATGACGTCACTTATTGGACGCTCAATCACATTGCATGTTTACATTGTAACCGTAGCATTACAAGCACTTCAACCTAACTTATACACACATGTACAGTAATTCATCATTGGGACACCTTGTAAACTCATTCTATACCAACTATCCTCATTACAGAAATGCATGCATATGCACACGACTATTCATTGTTGTCAACATGTCACAATAACATGCCTAATTACACATGTTACACCAAACTTTTCCCACGTCAATCTCAGCCTTTTTGCCTAATTACATGACTGACTGTTGCGTTCACAAGTGTTACATGCATTGCACATGCAACTATTTATTTGCAAGCAATGTTTCTACAAAGGTTCACGTCACATCATTGCCAAATATCATCATTCCCTGCAGAATACACACAACAAATACTTATAACAAGAACTGCACACAGCTTGCCACAGAAGTACTTTATTATGTTAATGTAACACCTTGCATTTTACTATGTCACCTGACATCATCACATACCTATTTAAAGGACGCCCATTACCTGATCATTCACAGCTACTCATTTCAAAATGTTGAGATTGTTTAGGAGACGGAGGAACATTCTTTTCTATGACATGCTTGATGATGAAGACAATCATATAGGGCAAGGGAGGGACACACCGAGGGACAGTGACAGGGACAGTCACGCGGATACGACAGAGACAGGGAGAGGGACAGGAGATCAGAGGAGAAGACAGAGGAGACAAGTTGTGCCTCGTCCGCGTCTGTACAGGGAGAGAACCCTGTTAGATGGGATGAGTGAGGAGGAGATTGTAAGTCGCTATCGTTTGAGTTCAGCAGCAATCTTAGCTCTTTATCAGGAGATAAGGGGAGATTTAGATTTTTTCACAGCCAGAGGTCGTGCAGTCCCTGGGCTTGTTAAAATGCTGTGCTCATTACATTATCTTGCTTCCGCGTCATACCAGACAACTGTGGGCATAGTGGGCGGGGTCTCGCAATCTACATTCTCGCGGGCCTTAACCCAGTTTCTCTATGCACTCAATAGACGCGCTAGGAATTATATTCATTTTCCTACAGAGGCAACAGAGTGGCTGGAAGTCAGGACTGGCTTTTATAATATAGCAGGGATACCATCTGTGCTGGGTGCAATCGATTGCACACATGTTGCTTTGATTGCACCTAGTCAGAGTGAGCATGTGTACCACAATCGTAAGCACTACCATTCACTCAATGTACAGGTGGTATGTGATGCGACCATGAGGATAATGCATGTGGTACCCAAATTCCCTGGTTCCAGTCACGATTCCTCTATCCTGAGGAGCTCTTCAGTCTTCCATGCGTTCGAAGAGGGACATTTTGAACCTGGTTGGCTGCTGGGTGAGTACACATTTACATGTTCTAACACAAAACACATTTTGATTTAGGAATGTTGGCATTGTACAATTTGATCACTAATGTCAGCTTATGTGTGCTCCATTCATTATAGGTGACTCAGGATACGGAATTAGGCCGTGGCTCTTGACTCCGGTGCTAAACCCTCAAACTGAAGCAGAGGAGAGGTACAATGCAGCCCATATATCTACAAGATCTGTTATAGAAAGGACATTTGGCCTACTCAAGACCAGGTTTAGGTGTCTGGACAGAACTGGTGGGGCTCTTCTATATAAGCCTCAAAAAGTGTCTGATATTATCCTTGCCTGTTGCATTTTGCACAATGTTGCACTCAGGCACAATGTACAGTCAGACCTAGCTGAGGCTTTGGTAGACGAGCATCCCACCCATGTAGCTGCTGAAAATGAACAAACAGCCAGTGGTGGCCAGACACGCCAGAATCTCATCAATTCATTTTTTTCTTGTAAGTAAAAACTGATATGTTCAAAGTTCTACTTTTATAGTTACATTATGTTATCTTAACAAGAATGTTTTTTTATATACCCTTCTGGTAGGACACAGATGAATATGGGTTGCACACCTTTCTTCTCTCTGCTGTGTGCACAAAGGGATGTGGCACCGGTATGTTATTGTTGCACAGGTTATATAATCCCACTTCAATTTTACTTTAGTTGTGTGTATGTGAGTAAAACTGGGGTAACAAAGCACTAATATTTTAGCATTGTGTTGTTCCTTATGCTAACACAATACACATATTATGCCCATACTCATTCATGCTTCTAGTATGCTTACATACAATGTTATTGGTGCAGTGTAACATGTACATCCATATGATGTGTACACCAGCCTGATTTACATTTTGAATGTCATGAAATATACATGGTGTTGCACATTTAACACCAAATACACACTTTGCTGTGTTGTTTACGGTACTGAAGATGGCATGTCAATGTTTGCAATTTATATATTGTTCCTTTGCATTATAGGTATATCTCCAGTATGACTGATCATGGTATGTATATTTGCTGACATCTCTCATAAGATGTGCCTACATCAATCTTCCTATAATTATTTGAAGTCAAAACCCAACATATTGGTTTAAACACAAATGTTACATATATGTACTTTCTGTATCATGTATATGCATTTAGCTACTCTTGAGCTTTCATGTGCATTGTATTAGAAAAAGATTACTCCCATTTCATCACATTTTATGTATGTTTCCTTATAAATTCCATTAATGTAATATAGAGGTGTTTGGAGACAAGGGGATAACTGTAGTTATTTCTTTACTAATGGGAGATCATTCATCACGGATGAAATTGACTGATCATAAAACTCCATGCATGAATGCCTGCAATCACAACAATGCGTACTACATCTTATATTTAGCAATGTTGGTGTTTTGTAATGCTAGGAATTAATAGTCAACATTAATTTAAATTTGTGACATGTGTATGTATAAGTCACACGTGTGTGGATGTGTCCTACATGTACCAAGTGTTAAACTGTTAACAGAGAAGACAAATTTGTCACTAATGTTACTGGCATTTAGCATTTATAATTTACCAATATGACAATGTTGGTAATATTTTTGCAATAGAAATCACGTCACTTCATCATTATCATGATGATAATTATCAAGTATTCTCACAATTGTAACGTCAATCACGTGCACATTAGCATAGACACACTTTGTAAGACAACTGTTTGTGTCTGTATCAATTTGTGTAGGATCCATGTATAACACCGACAAATGATAACACCAGCTTTATTATGGTAGCTTATATCATCATATTGACTATACTATGTATTTTTAGAACGTTTAATAAACACAGTAAACTATAGTTAGTTAGGTTAATGAAATATACACAGAAACGTACTTCATTACATGATGTTGATGTCATAATCAGAACATCATGCATTGTAGGGGACCACAACATCTGGCCAATAACATTATTTGCTACAGTCCCAAAACATTTTATCAACATACCCATGTAACAAGAGATTTTTAACAAGAAATGGCTAGTTGGTTGTAAGTGTCCTTTACATTGGGAGAAGGAGTGGCTCAGTGAGTAAAGACACACACTGGCACTGAGATTTTGAAGCAGGGGAGTCTGGTTCAATTCCCGGTGTCGGCTCCTTGTGACCTTGGGCAAGTCACTTTATCTCCCTGTGCCTCAGGCGGCAAAAAATAAATTGTAAGTTCCACGGGCCAGGGACCTCAGCCTGAAAAATGTGTCTGTAAAGCGCTGTGTACAACTAGCAGCGCTATACATGAACATGCTCATATTATAATTATTATTATTATTGTTACATAGTTTCGACAGTCATACGTTCCATTACACAATAGAATTCACAAATGTGTTAGCAGAGTGGGAATGGTTGTTATATATAAAACACACCATGCCATAAAATGATAGTAGTCATTAAAGAACACTCAATAAAAATTCATGAGGCACTATTTTGCAACATCATTATGTTAATTAAGTGCTTATGCAATATAGGCATAAGGGTATCAAATTTTTAATTGTTTGTTAATAAGCGCTGCAAGCAATATAAAATTAGTTCCATATGTAGTATAGTAGTCGGTGGCTCCTCCTCACAATCATCTCATATAAAGGTAGACTCTTCTGAAATCATACATTGATCCGATTGTATCTTCCCCGACATCTCTGAAATACAGCAAACACATGATGGTCAAATATGGCACCTTACTATATATGTATCCGTGACAACGCATTACACAGCTCTATATGATTGTGTACATACACACGTCACTCACTTATATGTTAGAAGTACAAGTGTACATCAGTATGTAATGTTTCTTTAAATTTGTAGCAGGCATAACTATGTATATGATGTGAACGTTACCTGTATACTGAAAAATGTGCGCGCACATCTTAGTGTGCGCACGCACTTCACGCTTGGCTGCACTAACTGTTAGCGCATGCGCAAAACAAAGCGTACGTTGTGCGTTCAATACATCTTGAAAATACCATTAAACATAAAATCTTTATTTCAAATACAATGAATACGAAACTACATTCGTTCTAAACGAGTACATCTGTATTCTTTTTAAACAGACGTGTTTGGACAGAAAGGACGGCCGATAACACAATGCGCAAATGCAATACGTGTGACGTCATGTTAAACCAGCGTGAAACGCACGCTAACTCTCCTCCCACTCAATTAACATTCTGCTAACGCCCACTTTACGGCTACAAACACTGAGCCGCACACATGACACACTGCAGTTACCGTTACTATAACAAAACATGACAGCCAATAGGCTTTGAGGCGCGCACGTCGCTTGGGGGCGGGACTTACATCCGTAATCCTTTTTAAGGACGCCTTGGGCCATGACAAGGGTCCCACGTCATACGTGGTGGACCCGCTTTTAAATGTTGCATGATAACAAAACAGGTATGTGTTAGAGTTATGTTAAAATGTTGCTACTATGGTTAAAGGGATAGGAAAGTACGTATATTTATTCCGTTAGCAATGTGTACTACTCTTTCAGGTTATACTATATTGTATTCGGCAACAAATTCTTTGTGATCGCTACATGTTATGCAGTCTGCAATGTTACGCTGTATCCACGCATTGAAAGGGAAAATGGTGGTTAAAAAAAAAAAAAAAACATTTAAACGCACAGTCAACGCATAACGGTTGTTATATTTACCATTCTTCTAGAATTAACTGTTCGTCTGGCTGCAACTGGTCGCTCCAGAAATGCAAGGCATTTTCATCCACGCTTGACCCACCCGCTGAATCCAGTATGACACACATCTCCTCCATGAAGCGCTCATAGGAATCGCCACTGCTTTCTTCAAACAATTGGTCGGGAGGTAGGTTCATTTCTTCTGGTTCCCATTCCAAGGCATTTTCAGCTGAAAGGCTTGGTACATAATCATAGTACTTTTGTTGTTGTACAATGTGGGTTTCAGGAATGGAGGGTGCAGATATTGCAGCAGGTATCGATTCACACGGAACAGTAGTAGCGGATCCATTGCTATTGGCATTAGGAATAAATATGCCTTTCACAACAATATATGTGCCCTCTTTCAGGGTAAAATGCTTTTCCTTTGCAATCTTCCAGAAACCATAGGTGTGTTCTAGCTTATCCTGCACACGTTCAAAAAAGTCATTAGTTGATAAAGTGAATCTTATTGAGGAATTAAAATTCCGCGCATGCCTACGGTCTTGGTAATAAGGATATTTAGCTCGAATCAAATCATTAGATTTGGCGTGTGCTTGCTTTGTGTCCGCGACTGTTTAAAATTGCTTCTGAAACCATGTACTTATACCCTAAAAGGGGATTCATATTGTTAACGAATTCATCAGCCATGTCAGAGTAGCACAAAAGATGTGTGCAGTTCTGTCTTCTTTGCTCATCAAAATGATTCTGCTCAATGGCTAAAAATTCCTGTGTTTCGTTTTCAAGGTCAACAAAAGTAACTACTTTTACTCCTTATTTCAAACGCTAATTGGATGTGTCCTTTTAATTGGGTTAAGTTTTGTGGTTAGTGATAGGCGAATATGGGAAAAACATGTATCATTTTTTTATCTCGTTTGTGAAAACATTCCTACACTTATTTCAGTAACATTGAGTTTTCTAGAAAAATAACAAAGAGCACTGTGTGAAAATAGTGCTTAGACAGCCATATCAGTAAATACACACACCTGCAAAATGAAATGTTTTTTTCCCACATACTTTTCTGTGTGTATTTGAAAGTCTGGTTAACTACCTGTCTGCATGAGTTTAAATACGTGTGTATCTATATATATATAAATATATCTCTCTCATAAAAATATATATATATATATATAAAGTGTATATTGTACTATATGTATAGTGTGTGTGTGTGTGTGTGTGTGTGTGTATATATGTATATGTATATATATATATATATATATATATATATTGTGACAAACGCCCCTCTTTTGTAGTGCTGACGTCTGTCTGGGTTCTTCCCGACACAGTCTTCTAGGGTTATTTAATACAAAAACAGGATCATGCAAAGTATTAAGCTGCTTAACTCAGGCTTCTGCCTGCTTTATTTTCATCCAAGTAAGGTACTGCAGCTTTAACATGTGTAGGTTAGAGGTACTCAGATACTTTCATTCAGCAGTTCACTCATTTCATTGTTACAGTATTTCCCACACTGTTATTTCAAGTAAAAAGAAACCAAATTATATAAACAAAATCCTATCCCTTTCAGGGATCTAACTACACATAGAATCAGTCTCTCTAACAGCTGCTGGCCAACTAACCTGGTTCCCCAGCTTAAAACAATGCTCTCTCATTTAGGGTCACTTAGATACAGCACAGTCTTTTAGCAACAGCAGTAAACATTTGTTTGGTCTTATCTGTTCGTGGTGGGAACTCGGTCCCGTGTCCAGGCAAATCCTCTGGTACTGTGATACGTGGAGGGGCCGTCAACCCCGATACTGGATGCAGGGGAGCAGCGATACCCCCAGCCTCCAGGCTCCAAGGAGAGAGAGAGAGAAATGCAAAACCTCTCTGCTCTAAATACCTGTGCATGTGATTAGAAGAGCAGGTGAGGGAGAACTAGAGCCATGGTAATCTGTGGTCTGGATTTTCCATCCAGCTGCCTGAGTTAATGGGAAGCTGTGGAACGGATCATTTGTAACTATTCCTGCAATTTCTGCTCTAAAATGGGGCAGAAAGCTGCCTAACATCTTTGGACTATGTCACATATCCCCCTCCCCAGCTCACACCTACTGGGGTGAGCGGCCATGGACCTCACTGGGGTGAGCGTCCTACCTGAAATACTTGAGCTAACTCCTCAGTACAACATTAAGTATTCACATGACACGAATATGAACTTTTTCCACGGCAATTATGGACAATAGGTTTCGTCATAAGAGACTATACTTGGCAAACATATTTTTTTGTTGCTCTCTATTAGGGAACTATTTTGAAAAATAAATGTCTAGCACACATTCTTGCAACCCAGGATCTGCTAAATATATTCACAAAACCAGACAATTTCTATTACCTCCCTGGGTTTTTCTACTCTAGAATATGAACCTCATTATAAATTTACCAACCGAAAAGGGCATTTTTTTTTTTTTTTTTCTCCATATTGTAAGCAACCAATATTTTTTTTTTTTTTTCTTATACTACAGCCTTGTAATCTTAAGGGCCATCAACCCTGTATATTAATTTGTAGTTTAGCTACATTTTCAACACAGAGAACCAATATAACATTGTAATATTGACAAAAATGCTTATTTGCAAAGTTAAGTGTCCGTGACATAGTCCACACGTGTAATAAAAAAAATAAATCGGTCAGTTCCCCCAAACATTTTTTTTTTTTTTGACTTCCAGTCTATTGCATCCTTTGACTTTATTTCATAGTCCGCTGCAACCTGCAAATGACTGGACTGTTTCTTTAGCTTCTGATGAGACCCTTGGACCGGATTCTCCTTGGCTCCACAGTGTGGTCCAGATTGGTGAGATATGGAACTATTCAGGCGCCGTGTTAACCTTCGTTGTTTTTTCTTTTCAATCTTTGATTTCCCTTTTGTGGCCATTATCAGGCCTTTGGGTTTTGGAGACCTAGTTGCCTCTGTACAAACGTAGTCCATATTAACCACGTCATCAGGATCTGTCAACAAGTTTGTGTTTTCAGGAACTGCCACCCACTTGGCTAAAACATCTTCTGTGGTGTCCTGGGTGTATCCACTGGTTTGATAATCTTCTGGACAACGTAAATGAAATTGAGGATCTGGATTTTTGAATCCCAGATCAGGGAGAATATTCTCAGGAGGGTGCCTATCTGTTTCTGGAATAACAGCAGCACAATCAAAGTCAATTCTTTCTCCTTCCTCTTTGTCATCAGTGAGGGCATTGAGTTTACGTTCCCTGGTCTCCTTTTGTGACCGTGTCTCTTTTAGCCTTGGAATCTCTTTCTCCAACTTCATCTTTATAGCAAATCGTAATATTGCAACAGCATTGAAGATACACGTATAGGAACGTACAGCTTGCTTGGTTAGGAGGTAGGATTGATAGCCCGACTGAACCACTTTAGCCGCTTCTCCCATGTCCGTCATCTGTTTCAGAGCGAGGTTTAACTCTGTTTCATTTTCTCTATTCTTGACCTGCAGCTGCAGGTGCTCCTTCCGGGTCTTGTCCAGCTCCAGCTGCAGCCGGGCCCCCTCATTTGCCGTGTGGTCCAGCTGCTTGTAGATATCGGCCATCTCGCTTTTATAGCGCAGTGTCAGGCAAACCACCTGACGGACGGACACCTCCTCTCTCTTGGCGCACTGTATCTCGCGCTCAGCCATCTGCTTCTGCAGCTCTTCAACCTGATCGTGCCAGACCTCCCTCAGGGTCTTCACCTCTTTCTGGTGCTTGCTCTGGGTTTGCATCAGCGCCTCCATTTTTTGGAGCTCTGCAGTTTGTGTCGCCTGGATCGCCGCTGATTCTGTATTCTGCAGTGCTTCCTGCATTTCTAACTTTTCCTGGATCAATTGCTTCTCCACTTTTTCTGCTTGGTGAAGCTTCTCATCACCTTCACTGATCTGGTCAGTCAAGTCTGAATTTTTCTGTGTCAGACTTACATTCTCTGTTTTTACAGTCTCTAAATTACTCAGGGTATTCTCATAGGTTTTCTTCAATGTACACAGCTCTGTGCTGCGAGCGTAGACCTCATGGCGTGAGAGTTCCAGCTCTGCTTTAAGCGCGCTAGCCTCTTGCCGAGAAACCCCCAACTCTGTGATGAAGTTTTGCACATCTTTCTGGGACATCTCATAGCATAGTTTCCAGTCAGTTCTTGTTTTCTTTGATTCGCTTGGCTCTCTGCCTATGATGGTAGCAGTAGCCTTTGTCATCTCTAGGCGTGTCGTCATTCCTGGGACGATTGCGCCAGGCCCTATGGGCTGTTGCTCATCTCGGCGCCTTTCTGACGCATGTCCTGACAGTGCAGGTTCAAGTGGCTCGGTCACTTCCCCTGTGACTTGAGGAACAGTTTTCTTTCTTTTTGCTTTATTAGCTCCAGAGATATCAGTGGTCCTGGGCACACACTCACTGTTATCAGCTTCCACATCTTGCTTGCACTCACAGGGCGTTGCTTGCTTTTGCAGCTGTTTGTCTTTGAAAATTTTGGGGCACACATCTTCCATGTGACCTACTTCATGACAGGCCCAGCATACTAAATTCATCTGTGGGTACAGCTCTCCTCCAGGGTCGTGATCATAGTATGGCCTGAAGGGACACTGTTTTGTATGGTTACGTACATTACACAACAAACATTTCACGTCGGCCATTTTAGAAACCCGGCAGGGACAATTTGCTAGCTGCAATTTCACTTACTTCAGCAGCTTACATACAGCACTTGCTAGCTGCAAATTCACTCACTTCAGCAAAAGGCATAAGCTTTACAAACAGCACTTGCTAGATGCAAAATTTTTTTTTTTTTTCTTCAGCAAAACATTTTGGTTTTCTGTTTGGGTTCAGGGTGCTATTGCATCCACACTTCGCACATTCTCTGTGTATGCTAGAAGCACAACTGATATACACAGCGGGACAGACTTCACTCATAGCATCTGTACTTTAGTTCAGCTGGGCGGCCATTTTAACCCCCCGCATTTATTTGCAAACCCACAGACTTTTTAGTGTCTGCCCGCATTCTTACACCATATGTGACAAACGCCCCTCTTTTGTAGTGCTGACGTCTGTCTGGGTTCTTCCCGACACAGTCTTCTAGGGTTATTTAATACAAAAACAGGATCATGCAAAGTATTAAGCTGCTTAACTCAGGCTTCTGCCTGCTTTATTTTCATCCAAGTAAGGTACTGCAGCTTTAACATGTGTAGGTTAGAGGTACTCAGATACTTTCATTCAGCAGTTCACTCATTTCATTGTTACAGTATTTCCCACACTGTTATTTCAAGTAAAAAGAAACCAAATTATATAAACAAAATCCTATCCCTTTCAGGGATCTAACTACACATAGAATCAGTCTCTCTAACAGCTGCTGGCCAACTAACCTGGTTCCCCAGCTTAAAACAATGCTCTCTCATTTAGGGTCACTTAGATACAGCACAGTCTTTTAGCAACAGCAGTAAACATTTGTTTGGTCTTATCTGTTCGTGGTGGGAACTCGGTCCCGTGTCCAGGCAAATCCTCTGGTACTGTGATACGTGGAGGGGCCGTCAACCCCGATACTGGATGCAGGGGAGCAGCGATACCCCCAGCCTCCAGGCTCCAAGGAGAGAGAGAGAGAAATGCAAAACCTCTCTGCTCTAAATACCTGTGCATGTGATTAGAAGAGCAGGTGAGGGAGAACTAGAGCCATGGTAATCTGTGGTCTGGATTTTCCATCCAGCTGCCTGAGTTAATGGGAAGCTGTGGAACGGATCATTTGTAACTATTCCTGCACTTTCTGCTCTAAAATGGGGCAGAAAGCTGCCTAACATCTTTGGACTATGTCACAATATATATATATATATATATATATATATGTATATATATATATATATATATATATAATGTATCTTTTTTTTTTTTTTTTTATATTGCAGGAGTACACACAACATATTGATGGCAGTAAGTAGGCCTTGTATGAAACCTATTTAAATGGTGATAAACATGAGTGAATTAAGTCATAAACATTTGTTTGCACCCAATAATGTTAGAGGCTCACACTTAGTATAGTTGTCAAACATTAGGCCTGTATTATTAAAATAGTGTGTTTTCACAAGGAAGCATGAAGTGTATGTTTTTTGTAAATACATCTATAGCAGTTTAGATAGTACTATATATATATACACACACACACACACACAGTGTGTGTCTGTGTGTGTGTGTGCATATATCAATACATACTACATATATTTTAGTATAAATTCAGAGATGTTCTTGAAACAAGAACACATAAATGATTAAAGGACAACATTACAATGGCCACCAAAGGTAAGTAATATTTAACACAAAATCCTGCTGTACACGTACAAGAAAGATGTTTGCAGTTAAATAGGTGCTTTTATAATTGCATGAAAATAATATGCACATGCAATGATTACATCAATTAACACACCCAAATGCAATGTTTTGCTGCAAAGTCAATGGCAGCTTCTCTAAACTTAGCAACTGGCTCCTGGTGGACCATTACTGAACAGACGATTAAAACATAAATATTTATAACACTATTCATTAATTAGGAGTGTTAACATTTCCAAAACTACACGTGTACAAGAACATACTTGAAAGTTTGGAAACAACACAGTCTTCAGCATACATACAATAGTAATTAGATAATCTGAAGTCAACAAAACAAGGCCAAAGACATATTTTGTGAATTTTAAAATTTATTTTTTTTGTTCTTTTTGCGAGCGAGTAACAGGCCTGCTTGTTGTCTCTTGAATTTTCCTTTTTCTTTTGCCACCAACTTTAGGTACAACAGAGCCACTTTGAGTGGCCTCTGGCACTTCACGGGCAGGGCTTGTGGCCAGTGACTCACCTACAGGGCTTTTGGGCAGTGATTCACCTACATGGCTTTTGGGCAGCGATTCACCTACAGGGCTTTTGGGCAGTGACTCACCTACAGGGCTTTTGGGTAGTGACTGTTCACCTACAGGGCTTGTGGCCAGTGACTCACCTACAGGGCTTGTGGCCAGTGACTCACCTACAGGGCTTTTGGGCAGCGACTCACCTACAGGGCTTTTGGGCAGTGACTCACCTACAGGGCTTTTGGGTAGTGACTGTTCACGGACAGGGCTTGTGCCCACTGACACATGTGAGCAAGTTGGTAGACACTGCACAAGTGATGGTTGGTCTGTTTCATGTGTGTCTTTTGTTGTTTTTGACCAAAAACTGGTCAGTAGTAACTGCTTGTGTTTTCTTTTTGTGGCCTCCTTTGTAGGTGTCAGCTGCTGAATTTGTACAGATGGCAGCGGTAGGATGTCGTCAGGAACCTGCACAGCAATGTCTGCTACTTGACTGGTAACATTTGGGCCTGGTGAATGAATATCAGAAGCATGTGGTGAAAACTGACCTGCATGAACAGATCCTGCCTGTGAGCTGTTGAATTGTGGTACATTAGTCATTCTCCAGTAATTAGCTTGTGTTTGCTGAACAACTAATGCTTCGAATGAGGTGTTGATTTTTTGCAACTGTTTAGGCACTTCAATGAAGACTCTGTGGAGATGTGCCAATTGTGAAACTGTTTCTTCCTGCAGTGCAATCATCCTTTCCAGCACTGTCATCAGGTCAGAATGGCGACGATTTTCTGCTTCCACAATTTTTCCCTCAGAAGCTACAATTGCATCATATGTGGTTTTTGCTGGACGATTTGGCGGTAAAACAGTTTCAATTGGAACCTCTTCATGGTCACTTGCTTGTATTTGTGTGTCTATGGCGGCGGCGGCGGCGGCATCATCATCATCATCATCATCATCAAAATCCTCTTCATCATGTTCTACAAATAAATGTACACATTATTAAATGGCATGTTAATCTCTGCTGTGTTACTATGTAATTCTACTGTGTCATAAGTAACAACTAACATGTTTCCATACGTTTTATAACCTCACATTAAAAACTACCTTGACTTAAGAATAATGTTTGGACTCAGTATGAAATATGAGTGACTGAAAACTTGCTGTAAACTCACAACTCCTACATGATAGTTAACATCACTAACACAATACAAGTTGCCTTACACTTCATTTTCACTGACACTAAGTAATCCTATTTAAAGAAGATGTGCAAAACAAATAATGAACATGACAACATAACATATAGAAGAGCACATATTATATGGCCACCAACTGATACACTCACCTTCTAGGTGTGTTGAGCTGGCTGACCCAGGTGAAGACACTTGTTCAGTCTCAGGTGACACATGTCCTTCAGGGGCAACTATATATAACAATAACATAAGTTTTACATTTACATGTGTAAATATTGAACAAACAGTTATTGTATGTTCTGTATTTATGAGTACCTAACAGCATCATTTCCTTAACCCAAAATGTGTGTGTGAAAGTGAACATAAATAGTTGTAATAACAATGTACATGCCTGTGTACTTAGAACTTTTGAGTTCACTAACATAAAACATACTATGTTCCTGCAGTAATGCGTGAGGATAAATAGATAAAATTTGTACATAAAAATCATATGTTGTGTAGTGATATCAGTATCATAATGTACATAACTATCATGAGATGACCATTCACAATGGTTATCATGAAGGTGGTCATATTGCAAAAAGTGTTGTTTTTGGTAAAGGATATGTGTGGTACATTAATATAAGATGTGGCACACATGAATGTGGCTGTGACTAAACAAGACAGCACATGCAGTGTGTGATAATGTGTCGTTGATAGTAGTAGTTCAACTATAGATATGAGTGAACTAATGTGTGACGTACGGTTTGATAAGTAATGAGTTGTTGGGGCATTTAGTAGCTAAAGTGAAGCTTTCAAATGAGTGTGATTAACTTCAGTTGTGCTAGTCAGGTTGTAAGAACGGTATTCCCTTCCCCAAAAAGCCTAATCAGCCACACCTTTCAATTACTTGAAACAGGTGAAAATGGTGTGAACTAAGTTGACCCTAAAATGAGGCTGCAATTAGTGTGTGTGCTGAACCCCACCCCCTCTGTTGAAGTGTATGCTGTGATGAGATATTAATTGCAGCTGCTTTAACACAATGGTAGATGAGCTAAATAGTCGTGTGCAGTTTTTAAGTTATGAAAACAATGACATAAAATATGATACGTGTGCCTCATTATGCTGTCTGTATATGAGTTAAAGCAAAAATGGACCCTTTCATAAACAACTATAGATGTGTTAGTGCAAGTGATGTTTGTAGGCCGTTGCATGCAATATATTTGATGCATGCTTAAAATAGGCAGTAATGTCATGTTTGTCGGAGTAAAATAAATAAAATACACAATAATATTATACATATTTCTGTTCTGTACCTGTAGCTAGTAATAATTTCTGATTAACATGTGTTACACATGTGTACTACCCTGTTGTTCCCCATCTTCGCCCACCATCAATTGCTTCCACTGCAGCAATGCATTTTGGGAATTCACATGTAAATGAGCACGCAATGGCACGTGCTATATTAGTTACTGCTTTTAGTAGGACTACAACATATATGTCTATTTTGAGATATATATATATACAGAATCATACATATACATATATAGATGCAGGTATGCTTATATTGTGAAGACAGTATAAAAAGCAGTGTAACTATGCAAAATAACTGTAAGCAACGACACGCCTAGTACAGTAATATTTCTCACCTGGTGGAAATTGTGAGGGGTAAATTCCTATATCACGGTCACCAGGTAAGCCTTCCACGACGACGGGAAGTAATTTTGCCCGAAGCAGCTCCTCCAATGGACTTAATATGAGACGTTGTGGTGTGGGCCCACCTCCAGTGCCAGTAGCATGCACGCGTTGGTGTTGTATTTTCTTTTTCAATTTGGACCTAATATCATCAAATCTCTTGTGACAACTCCGCTTGTCCCTCACATGATTCCCACACGCATTGACACCAATGACTATTGTGTCCCACATCTCTTTTCTGCTTGCTGAACTTGTCCGCCCTTGAAAAACATATAAAATATATGAGGTAAATTAATAATAATATAAGCACCAGTTTCCTACACTGCTAGCTGTTCCAAGAGATAGCAAACATGCTGTTTTATGTGTAATATGTGAAGCACATGAGCATTCACTACTAAACCTATACATGTAAGCAAGCTTGCATTCATATTGTATGCAGTTATGGCAAATTGACCGCCTGTGTTTAGTTGTCCTTGTAAGGCATGATAAAAAGCTGTGTTTCCAGACTAATTAACATAGAAAGATATTGTGAACCCATATTTGCATATGAACAAAACTCAGATGACCTAGGATCACATGTATTTGAATAATAAATGTAAAGGTACACTTACCTAGTAAATGTCCATATATACTGTCATAGTGCTCCAGAATGCCAGTGACAAGAGCTGTATTTTCCTGGTCATTGAAGCGAGGATTACGTGGCTTCTCCACACGTTTCTTCCGAGCAGGTTTAGGGTCAGAGCTTGGCTGGTGCTGACTGGACTCTCCTTCTTCCAATGGAAGAGCCTCCAAAAGCTGCCCACCAGCAAGCACGCCACCACCATCCACCCCATCTGCAACTGCGCCACCAGCAGCACTCCCAGCACCAGCACTCCCACTCCTAGCACCAGCACTCCCACTCCTAGCACCAGCACTCCCACTCCTAGCAACAGCACTCACACTCCTAGCACCAGCACTCCCAGCACTCCCACTCCCAGCAACAGCACTCCCACTCCCAGCAACAGCACTCCCACTCCCAGCAACAGCACTCCCACTCCCAGCAACACCACTCGCAGCACCAGCACTCCCACTCCCTGCAACACCACTCTCACTCTCAGCAACATCACTCCCCTGAACAGTACGTTCACTCCGACGCGTACTCGCACGAGTAGCACTCCTACTCCCACCGGCATCACTCTTCCCACGCTTTGCGGGCATACTTCCAGCACTCACAAAAAACAGACAATAAATGTACAGGCAATCACACGAAACACTTCCACATATAAAACAAGACAAAGATGTAAACAAAACAACAAAAGACAAAGCTCACCCAATACACAACAAGTCTCTCAGTCAATATGCAAATCTTCAATCGTCCAGCTCTGTGCGTCTCTCTCTTTCTCACTCCCAACAACACAGAGAATGATTAGCAGTACACGTTGCCTTTAAATATGGCGCGCAATCCAAAACATGCTTGTTTCGCCTGATTCAGCAAGATTTGTGATTGGGCAACCTAACAGCACCGCGCCACGCACGCCGATACACCTGTGTGTGATCGGCTAATCATCGTGAGAGTGGGCGGATTTGTTTTCGGGTTGATTTTGAATGTATTCGGCACTTACTGCATACGGAGAGGAAAAATCGCCAATAACATGACTAATCGGTAAGATTGCCGATTTCACATAATCGACGCTTACTGCATGAGGCCCTAAGTGAGGAGAAGACTGTGAAAGAGGAGAGACATTAGATGTGATTTAGGGTTCCTGGATCTGAGCAGGTGGTAATAAGATCCCTTGAAGCAATTAATTAAAGGTTACTTAAGAAGGGTAGTGGTACTGTAAAGCTTTTATGGAATGGATAACCTATGGCTAGTACTACTTTTTTTGTCAATTATGTAATTCTGGATTCTTGGTGATGTTTCAATGTTTAAAAAAAAAGAAGAAAATAAAAAGTACAGGATCAGCTTGCGGTTGAATAGAGTCCCTGGGACCAATTGGATGCAGTGAATGAACGCCGACAACTCTTCTCCCTCTTTCTGGTAGAGCGCAAAGTACTGTATCTAGCCCAGATCTCTCCTTCA
Organism: Ascaphus truei; assembly: GCF_040206685.1. NCBI lineage: Eukaryota > Metazoa > Chordata > Amphibia > Anura > Ascaphidae > Ascaphus > Ascaphus truei. Next base: position 266,572,740 of record NC_134485.1, on the reverse strand, counting down.
TCCTCCACCAACCCATAGGCTTCTATCAGGAAATCCACCAGCATCTGAGGTGTCAGGTCTGGGTGTTGTTCCCGGTGTATGCCTGCTATTGTAGAGGCTGGGGGCCAAAGGCATTCCATGACGTGCTGCTTTTTTACTGCATCGGTGCAGGGCCATTCTTCTAGTACCTCCAGTGTATGTTCTTTCCAGGAGTCTTTTCCTTCTTCTCCGACAGGCGTAGGAAGGACCCCGGAGAAGGCTTTGAGCTTCCTGTAATTTTGTGACTGGGATGACATGATTAGTGCCTCCACTAACTGTGGTAGGTGTATGTGGTGGACTTCTGACCCAGCTGTTATCCCCCTGGAGAGCACTCAAGGTGAAGGCTACTCGTGGTAGGATTGTGTCTACTCTGTTAGGGGTAGTACAGTAGTTTGCCAGTCACTGGTGGAGGGCCATCGGGGAATGGTTTGGTTTGGGGGGAGACCACTGAGGTAAACATCTCTCGGATCTCTGGTAAGTTTGGGTATATAAGGGGGTAGCCTTCTGGTGGGGCCTCTAGGGCTTGTAAAGTTGAGGGGCATTTTCCCGGCATTTTACCTGACCCACCGTCAGTAGTATGGTACTCCAATGAAGGTGGTATCAAACTCTCGTCCTCCCACCCACACTCTGTCTAGGCCCAGGAGTCTCTTTAGGGAGTCCCGGATTTCACTCTCATCGAGTAGAGCGGGAACGTTCCCTACTGCAACTACGTGACTGGGTAGTTCTTTAACCTTGAAGGCCCAAGCATGGACCTCATGGCTTGAGGGTGTTAACATGATTCTGTGTGCTTTACAGCTATGGGCACCCCAGGTCTGAGTTTTCAGCAGCGCCTCCAAATGTAGCCCTCTTTCTTCCTAGTGTAGAGAGGCTGCTGGTGCTGACATTATTTGTTGGCTCACGGAGATCCCAAGTCTCCGCCATGGGGAGCCTGGGGTGATATAGCAACAATAATCTTGGTGCAGCGCCTCCACCTGAAAGGGATCCCAACGTAGTGGGATGAGCCCTTCACAGGAACCAAATGTACTAATACACAAACACACTGTATAAAATAACAATACCCTATACTGATGACCATAACAGTAATAAGAATAATAATGCTACTAGTTACAGCTACCCATCAAGCCTCGCAGGGCTGTAACCCACCAACGTGTAACCCACACCATGTCCCAAAGAGTCCGACACCCAATCCCAATGTGTGAGACAGCGCTGCCCACTAGTCTAGGTGTAAATGGTTGGTGCACTTCTGTATAGGTATCTGCTGGGTGCTCCAGCACCCGAGCACGCCGGCTGAGAGATATACAGGATCCGCTGATCCAGCGAAGGTGTCTGCCTCTGTGATGAGTCCTCCTGGTATCCAGCTGGAGGGTCCCACATGCAGATAGTCTCTAAACACTTTCTGTGTGATCTGGTCCCAGACCACAGACAGTCAGAGCTGCGCAGTGTGCAGCTGTATCCCTAATGCTTACTCAGCTAATGGGGCAGTGTCCCTGCCTAGGGGCCTGTCCCTGTAGCAGCCACAAACTTGCAGGGGAGTCTAGCCCTAGCTGGGGCCTATCAGGGGGGTCTCTGGCCTAGTTCAGGGTCCACAGATGCCCTGCACATACACCCTCACCTCTCTGTGTCCCAGCTTCGACTAACGTGGTCCTGAAGCACCGAATGTACCCATTCCAGTCCTCTGTGAATACTGCAGTGCAATTGCCTGTGTTTGAACACCTAACTGCATGCCCCTCTGCGTGCTGGGGGCTGTAGTCCCTGCGGAGCCTTCCCTATATTTCGCTATCATCTGCGCATGCTTGAGCTCCCCTGACATAGCCCCTGGCTCAAGGGGCTGTTCTGCGCATGCGCCAGCTTTGCGCATGCACCATGCGATACACAAAATGGTGGCGCCCTGCAGAGGGTGCCGCCAGAGCTTCCGGCGATATGATCGCCCCTGCAACCGCCCTTCCCTCCCCCCCCCCATAGTACCAGCGCTCACCGGGCACTCGCGCACACAGCAGAGGTGAAGGGAAACAAGGGGAACTCCCAGAGGGGACCTGGCTACATATATTTATATATATATAAACAAGTAGAGAGCGCCCAATCCTAGTGTAATATCACTGATAAAAATTTAATGGTTTCCAACAATCACAATTTAAAACTCACAAACATCAGATGTATTTAGGCGTGTTATGAGATACTGGAATTTCCTTCATGCCCCAATGTGCCAATATGATGACGATCCGCTGCTCCACTTAATCATTTGGCACGATCTGTCGCGGGATCACGTCTTCAAGGTAACTTCCAATGTGTGATCGAATATATAAAAGTTGAATAAACGCTCTCCAATTATACTAAATAGTCAACTAAGGTGCACTGTGGTGAATACATATATTAAGAGACAAAAGTTAACCTGAAGTTAACACAATAACCCCAATTGCTGTACTCAAAGTATAATATGAATACCGTAGTGGTTGGGGTATACAATAACCACTAGAGGAGTAGTTAATTGTCCTCGAATCGACACATCAATGTGAGTATTGTTCTCACAATGGCACTAAAATACCAACATTTTATATCAATAATACACAACAACAACGTTTAGAAATAACATATAATAGGTTAAAATCCCCAGGTAGGCGGTTGTTAGGGTGTAGCAATACTGGTTAATTAACCAGTTTAAAGTTATAATGTTAACTCAATACATATAAAGCAGTATTACTATGTTCTAGATCAGGGGTGAGCAAACTTTTTATGCCGAGCCCCCCTTTTCATTCATGAAATTTCTCACCCCCCCCCCCTTGCCTGATGTAATAAAAAATAATAACATGAAAAAATAAAAACCTTTATTAAACAGTATAAAATGTTAATACAAATATGTCTAAATACTTATTTCAACAGCTCGCTCTTGCAAAATTAGGCTGCGTCCACACTGCTGCTGAGAGTGGTGACATCACCAGCTCTCCAAGCATGAGCGCAGGGTGTCCTGCAAAATTTTGCAAGCATGAGCAGGGGGGGTTGGGGGGGGAAGTACTACTGTAAGCCTGCTCCCTTCTCCCATGCTGCTGGAAAGTGGGTAACACAGGAGGAGGAGGGCTTGTCTGTGTGCAGGGAAGGAAAGCCCCGCCCCACAGCAAGGCCCTGCCCCCACAGCAGGCAGACAGAGCAGAGAAGCAACATCCGCACGGCGCTGCTTCTTGGCCGCCCATGCACAGCTCTGCCCGCCTCTAGGTTTCCACGCACGCTGCCCGTGCCCCTCCTTAATAATCTTACGCCCCCCCAATTCTAGTGGTGTCAAAAGATTATAATAATATAGCATGTTCTTGTATAGCGCTGCTTGTTTTACGCAGTGCTTTATAGAGACATTTTGCAGGCACAAGTCCCTGCCCTGTGGAGCTTACAATCTATGTTTTTGGTGCCTGAGGGTATCTTCAGGGAGATAAGGTGACTTGCCCAAGGTCACAAGGAGCAGGCACCGGGAATTTAACAAGGCTCCCTGGCTTCAAACTCCGTGCCAGTGAGTCTTTTACTCACTGAGCCACTCCTCTATTAAAAGTTATTACCTTCTCATTGGCTGGGGCCAGGGACAGTGCAAGTGAATTCGGCATCCAAGGCGAACCTTCAGCCCTGTGCCCCCCGCCATTCCCCCACACCCAACTGAACTTTCAGATTTTTCTTTACATAGTATTATAGCCCCATAATATCACTCCCTCTCCTCATCCTCTCTTGTCTCACACCCCCACACCTCCTCTCTCATCCCCTCCTTCTCCTATCTCAACCCCCTCCTTCTCCTCTTCTTCTATCACCCCACCCCTTCTCTACTGCATCCCTCACATCCCTCCTTCTCCTCTTCCTCCCTCACCCCCCTCCTTCTCCTCTTCCGTTCGCACCTCCTCCTCCTCCTTTCTCATCAGCCTCCTTCTCCGCTTCCTCTCTCACCCCTCCTTCTCCTCTTCCTCTCTCACCTCATACTTCTCCTATAACCTTCCCCTCATAATGTACAGATGCATATAAGGGCATCAACATCATACAAGGTTTGGCAAAGAAATACATCCCTGCATATTACCTTCAGTGCTGTGGGGAGATGCTGCAGATGGAGAAAAGGCTGCAGACAGGGACAAAGACAGCTACGCAGCACAGCTACGCAGCACACCGTATTCTCTCCCAGAAGATAGTTCAAAAGAATTCAGAAACATGGATACCCACAGAGTTAATCCAAGGCACCTTACTGTACTCAGGTATCTACATCATCCATGTGGATGGCAAAGAAATACAGCCCTGCATCTTAAGCGGTAATTTGAGATGAGCTACTATTTGCAACATACTGGCATTGCGATGGTGTCGAAAATGGCCCCATCCTTCCTCGTTGAGGCCTCTCAGTGTAACAGTGTCCAGTTGGAAAATGCACTTGGCTTCTCTTCTCATAAATCACTGTACTTGTGTCACCTTTCCATTCCTGTCGAGGTACCTGGTCTTTGACCATGTAGCATAATGAGGATAATTGATGTCCATTATCCAAAAAATGTGTTTCAACATGTTTTGTGGTTTCACCCTTCTTGAGGGCCAGCCGAATGCTAGATTGATGCTTGTTCATACGATCTGGAAATGAGCGGTCCATCTTGCCAATGTATACTGTATGAGACTGCAATGTCACTGGATCAGATAGACTATAGAGGTTGAGTGGCACATAAGGAACAATGTGATCTTGATCTTCCTTCCGGAATGTGGATGTTTTAAGGATAACCCTTCAATAAGTCCACTTCTGCACGTACTACACCCCTGACACTTGAACCGGCCCTTCACAGCCACCACCAGTTTAAGTTATTTCAAAACTAAGACTGCCTCAAATTTTAATCTGGTCTGTAACTATTACATATGCCTATAATATATATTATCTCTAACTGTGCATGCAATGCCTTGCATATAATGTACACCCTGTTCACTTATGTAACTGTATTTGTAACCATGTATTATTTGTCATCTTAACCCTATGCCCAGATCATACTTGAAAATGAGCGGTAACTCTCAATGTATTACTTCCTGGTAAAATATTTAAAAAATAAATAAATAATTCTCAATTGGGTTAGGATCAGTTTAGGGAAAAATTATGCATATTTGTCTGCCGGGTCCATCTGGACAAGTATATCTCTTAAACTCCAATTTTTTTTAAGTGCAAACAAACTCTTATTGCATGCATACTTCCAAAGTCTAGGATCTGTTGCTAACAGATATTAATATATATTAACCGGGCCCTTGACACAACTAGACAATGCTGAGAAGGTAGTCACTACCGTATTCTAGCCTCCCCTGATTTTGGAGAAGGGCTTCCTTATCTGCAGTCAATGCCCTATTGACTTGTGTTGTCACTTCCTGCCTATTGTAACCCCGTAAATGAACCTATCAGCTACAGCCTATACTAGGTGTAGTTGCTCAGTAGGGTCCCGCACCACCCTCAATAACTGGGAATTTGTTAGTTCTGCTTTCAACATGGTAGGGTGATAACTAGTTGCATGTAATAGGCTGTTTCGGTCAGTTGCTTTTGGTGTATAATGTGGTGCTAATCAAACCATTGTCACACGTCACAAGGAAATCTACAAAGTGGAAGTCATACCTGGTGGATGAGGTGAACCTAATTGAAATGTCAAGTGAATTAAGAACTAGAACAAACATAAGAAGATCAGTCAGTGTATCAATCCATAATCTAAATATGTTGTCGATGTATCTACTGTAGTAGAGAATGTGTTGTTTGAATTTATGGTCTGAGAGTATATGCAACTCCTCATGCGTCCCCAAATATAAGTTGGCAAAGGATGGGGTCATGTTCAACCCCATCGCAGTGCCTGTATGTTGCAAATTTTATTTATATATATATTTTATTTTTACCAGGAAGTTATACATTCAGAGTTACCTCAGAGTTATAACAATACATGGTTAAATTAAAAGATCAGAGGTTATACAGTCAATTCACAGAAATTTCATGGACAGATAGAGTTGGAAAATTGGGTAAACGGGATATTAGAGCTGGTGAATTTCAGATTGAAATAGAGAAGTTTTAACATCACCAAACATCAGCGAATGACAGCAAACGGCTCACACTCTTTAGCTGCCCTTTGGCAACTTTCCGACTTTGGGGAATGCAGATGCACACTGAAGGGGTTCAGATTAAATGCAGCTGTGAATACAAAGTTATTTGTGTCCTCTTGGCTCATTCACATTCCAGTGGGTGGGGTTGACGTTCCACAATGTACAAGCAAATGTTACCCCTTAGCACACTGGTCCTGTGCAAAGGGGAGCAGCTCTTGGGTAGCCTGAACAGGCATCCGTCCGCCTTTGGGGTGACTCAGATGTACACTGAAAGGGTTCAGATTAAATGTAGCTGTGAATACAAAGTTCTTTGTGTCCTCTTTGCTCATTAATATTCAAGTGGGTGGGGTTGACATTCCAAAAAGTACAAGCAAATGTTAACCCTTAGCATGCTGGTGGTCCTGTGCAGAGGGGAGCCCCACCAGGCCTTTGGGAGGATCCAGATGTCCACTGAAGGGGTTCAGATTAAATGCAGCTGTGAATACAAAATAGTAACTTGTCTCAAATTTAAAGTAATTACAGGTCAGCACAATCCTCATCATGTCTAATAGATATGCCATATGGTGTCCCTTATGATATCCCCACTATTCAGTACATCCTCAACGGCCTGCAAATCTTCATCATGAGGGATAACTGTGTATAAACTGGTCACCCCCCTGGTGACCAGAAATGTGCCATAAGGGATATCTGGAATAGCTCTTAGTTGGTTAAGAAAAACAGTCATGTCTGTAAGATAGCTCTTGAGTGTCAGTACGTGTGGTTGAAGCCAAAAGTTTGACCACGGCTGACATAACGATATGCGTGCCAATATAATCAGTATAATAAGTAATAAGTGCAGTGTGTATTTTAGGCAGCACATATGAAATTGATCATTGGAATACTCTGTGTGAGAAATGTAGCTGTATGTCCGTCAATCTACAATTGTTGTCTGCCCAAATAATGATCTCATCAATTTTCCTCTCAAATTTTATAGTAGGATCAGATCCCAACTTGTCATAGGCAATTTCATTGCACAATTGTCCCAGTACTTCTGTGTGATAGTCACAAACATTAAGGATGACTAGTGCTCCCCTCTATCAGCGGGACGCACTATAATGCCCACATTATTCTTGATTAGTTTGAACGCCTCATGCTTAGAGGACAGTTTGAAAACTATCCTACCATTGGTCCAAATAGCTTGATGTACTAATTGCATAATCGTCTATATAGACAAATTAGGAACCGGTGAAACAATGGTGTTAGGGACTTTAAAGGTTGACAGCGGTCTTGGAATAGGTCTATCAGAGAAAAATCTTTCAATTTAAGGTGACGTTATATTTATATAAAATCAACATGTAAAGAGAATAATTCAGGTATACTGATAATAACAAACGATAATCTTGTATCTAGGAGTTTAGTTTCAACATCAGTAAGTATAGTATCAGACAAGTTGAAAATTAGTGTCGCCCTCATCTTGGGAGGCGGCACCACCCTTTTGTACAGTACATACTCCCTCGTTTGATGTGTGTCCTTTGTCGCTTGCTTGCACCAGTCTCGTACATAAGTTGTATGCACGTTTGTGTAAAAAAATGGTCCTTGGGTTCTGTAGTAGGCTTGAGTCTATCAAATCGGTTTACTGTCAGATGAGGGACTAACTCTAGCAGTTTCAAAATCCTGCCTGCATCTAGGAAACCATCTGTTCAGTGGTCAGTAGTTCCAAGCAACCACCTATAAACACGGTGCTCTTTATAGTCAGGAAAAACTTTCACCAGTTTCACATCTTTAAATTTAACTACCTAATCTCTGTACCTACAAACACTAGTCTGAAGTTTTTTTTAGCCATTCCTGAGTTTGGTCAGTCGTGAGTGTGCCTGCATGTTGTGTATCAAACAATACAATGCCCTTACAGTTTTAACCAGTTTATTACCAACCTGGTCGATTAATAAGTGCATAAGGTCAACAGATTATTTGTTAAATATATTGCACTAAACTTGCGGAAAAACTCCGGGTCAGTCCTCCCCAATGTCGGGATGTTACGTATGCAGAATCTCCTAGGGATCCTTCTATACCTGTGTTAGTCAGATAAAGTGATACCATGCATCAACAGGTCTGTCTTCCACTTCTTCAATTTTAACAGTTCATGATATATATCAAGTGGTAAATATCTACCTCAGTGAATATACTACGGAATAGTATTTTAGAGATCTCAGACAGTGTATTTGGATGCTCAGTGTTGGCCCCTGCCTTCTCAGCAAAATCATTCATGTTCAACAAGTTCCAGAAATAGAAGAAAAACTAGAATTACAAAAAATGGAAGCAATATAGAAAGTATATAAACACACAAAAAAACAGTAAAGATATTCATAACAATATTTCAGATGCAATCCAAATCTGTTCAACAACAATTCTAAATACACATAAATAGTCCAAGTAAATGTGTGCTCACGGTACCAGATGTAGACACCACGGTTGCTCAGAAAACGTTGTTCTGCTACTTACGGAATCACAGATGATACAGAGAGTGAAGAGAGAGAAGCACTCCAGTGGTCTTTCAAAAATAGAACATTTATTACAGTGCGATCAACGTTTCTGTCCACTTGAGAATCTTTGCCAAGATAAAGTTCAGTGATAAGTGCATGCTATAGTATACATACCCTCCAAGGGTGAGTGATCTAATTGGCATGTGGGAGACTAACAGAAACAGAAGAAGTATGCACTTCCAGTCATGCTCACACCATCAAATCCTTCAATCCCATCCTCAGATGCAAAAACAACAGTTGGCAACAGCATACGAAACACCAATATACAATATAACAGCATGGAATATACACACACATATATAATATATACAGTGTTCGACAAACATTTGCACGCCCCGGGCGAGTGGATTTAACATCGTGGAGAGCTCCTTTGGCCCAAACAGCTTGGGCCAATAGGAGCTTGCCACTATGTTAAATATATACGATGTTAAAATATATATAAAGTATAGTATATATATAGTAAATTGCAACAACTAGCACTCAAGTATCCAAAATATCCAGATGCTAATCCCATAGATAAGGATGGAGATGATATTACCAGATTGGGATCCGGTAATTAGGAGACAGCACACCAGGAGTATATTCAAATGCAGTATGTATTGAAGAGAATACAGGCACTTCAACCAACATTTTGGTCTGCAGAGAGCGACCTTCCTCAGTGCTTTGCACAGCCTTATACGGGGTGAGTGTGGTTTTCATTACTAACCCCAACCCGCACAGTTCAGATCCCCCATGCGGGTTTTGTATGGGGCTATTTAGTGAGCAGGACTTTATTGGGCATTGCGGATTATTGCTATTATGTTTATATCTTGGATAAACCTTTTGAGGTCACCATCTGTGGTGTTATACCTGTAGCACCAGTTAGGTGGAGTTTTACACCTCCCCTACTCTCTATACCTGCAGAAAATGACACCACAAGATGACATAGAGGGTTACCTCCGGTCCTTTGAGCGAATCGCTTCCAGGGTAAGTTGGGACTGCCCCAAATGGGCTGGGATTATCGCACTCTTTCTACTAGGGGAAGCCCAAAAAACATATTGTGACCTTGATGAAGAAGCCGCAGCAGATTATGACCGTCTAAAAAGCGAAATCCTTGCAAGGATTGGAGTGACTCCAGCAGTCTGTACGCAAAGGTTCCATACATGGAGATACTAGGAACAGAAGTCACCCAGATCCCAGTTATGGGATTTGATCCATCTGGCGACCAAGTGGCTAAAACAAGAAGCATATAGCCCAACCCAGATCCTTGAGATGGTGGTGTTGGACCGATCCATTCGAGCATTACCCCAGGACCTCCGACATTGGGTGGGACAAGGAGATCCCCTCACTTATGATGCCATGGTAGGCGCAGTAGAATATTTTCTAGCCACCCATGAACTGTTCCGCTCCATGTTCTCTCGCACAAACCAAAACCCATGGCCCAACAGTAGAAGCCAGTGCCAGAACAAAGACCTGCGACCGGCCGCACAGTTTGTGGGAGTGGAAGAAAATCTGGATAAGGACAAAACTCTAAATCTATGTAAGGATTTCAAGACCGAACTGGTCCAATTGTTTGTTTTGAGTGTGGGATGGCGGGACATATTAAGGCTCACTGCCCTAAGTTTTCTGAACCAATGGAGTGTGCGTATGGCTCTGTGAGGTCAGAGTTCAGTGGAGGGCATGTGTGACCCACGGGGATAAAAATTCCCACAACTTCCTCACCACGGTGATTTTAAATGTTAAACCAATCTTCGCCCTGGTAGACTCAGGGAGTGATATTAACTTGGTATCAGGGAAGTTGGTTAAGCCTCTCCAGTTACGCCAGGGTGCGAAGCTATTGGTATTATGTGTGCATGCGTGTACACTTCTGTACACCACGACTCTGATAAAAGTAAAAGTCGAGGGCAAGTGATTCAAACAATGGCAGCAATTGTACTAAAACTACCCCTTTCCATAGTGTTAGGTTGTAATTTTCCTGGTTTTGACACCCTGATCAGAAGACAACTCAACTTAAACAATCCTACTCAAGATGATGTTTTTCCATTTACAGGCCCTGAAGTGCCTAAAACTCCAAAATCAAAACGAGAACGTAGGAAGGACAAAAAAAGAGGTCTGCCCCCACCCCTGTTAGCACTGGTTACTACTCCTAATAGAGGGAGAACAGAGGATGAGGAGTTGTCAGAGACAGGGCTTATTGACACTCAGGAGCCAGAGTTACCCTTAGATGTAACCGGCCAAACTCCAGAAGAGGAAGGTTTTGGAAGTCTAGAACTTTCCCCAAGTTATTTTGGTAGGGAACAGGCTAATGATCCCCAGTTGAAAAATGGGTTTAGCCAAGTGGTAAAAGTTAATGGGGTCCCGGTAGAAGGGACAACCAAGGACTCCTATCCCTATTTTGGTATTAAAATTATTTGTTGTAACATGTGAGCAAAGTGGAGGAAGAAGAAATTGAAAACTTGCTATTACCCAGTTCATTAGTAAGGAAGGTCCTAGCACTTGCACACTCTCACTTACTGGGGGGTCATCTTGGAGTAGAAAAAACACAGAAAGGAATCCTAAAAAGATTTTACTGGCCAGGGATATATAATGCAGTCAAAAGGTTCTGTGCCTCCTGCCCCAAGTGTCAGTTGACAGCCCCCCGACCAACCTTGAGGGCCCCGTTAATTCCTATGCCTATAATTGAGATTCCATTTGAGAGGATCGCTATGGCTATAGTGGGTCCCTTGAAGAAATCTGCCAAGGGTCATCAATACATCCTAGTAATTCTAGATTATGCCACTCGCTATCCAGAGGTGCTAACTTTGCATAATACTTCCTCCAAAGCCATAACTAAAGAATTGTTCCAAGTATTCTCCCGACTTGAATACCGAAGGAAATTTTGACAGATCAGGGAACCCTGTTTTAAACTTATGTGAGAATTATGCGTAGAGCTAAAACTAAAGTCCTTAAGAACCTCTGTTTACCATCTGCAAATGGACGGACTGGTAGAAATATTTATTAAAACCCTTAAGATGATGTTGAGGAAGGTGGTTGGTAGTGATGGGAAGAACTGGGACACATTGTTGCCTTATCTCTTGTTTGCTATCCAAGAAGTACTACCGGCCTCTTCAGGGGTTTCCCCATTTGAACTCGTGTATGGGAGACGCCCAAGAGGGATTCTGGATAGTCTCAAAGAAGAGTGGGAGCAACAAGGTGTTCCAGGGAAGAATGTCATCCAATTTGTAGAAGATTTAAAAGAATGCATAGCTCATGTTACTCCCATCATCAGACAACATTTAGAAGAGGCACAGAGGGCACAACAGAACCTTTACAACAGGCATGCCTCTGTTCGCAGCTTCCGACCTGGGGACCGAGTAATGGTGCTTGTTCCCACAGCCGAAAGCAAGGTGTAATCACATTGGCAAGGGCCATATGAAGTTCTAGAACAGGTCGGCCTGGTGAATTATAAAATTCGACAGCCAGATCGGAGGAAGGTAGAGCAAATCTATCACATAAATCTATTAAAATTTTGGAAGGATAGAGAGGTATCTCTGACGGTGGTAGCTAACAAATCCGTTAAAGTGGAGGATCCACTAGTTCGAATATCGGCAGAACTCCTGAACAATATGGGGAAGCTGTAGAATTGATAAATAGGAACAGTGATGCATTTTCCAGCGTACCAGGGAAAACTAGGGTGGTTTCCCATGATATTTTCACCAAGCCGGGAATAGCTGTTAAGACAAGATAGGATCCCAGAAGCCAGAAGAGGGGCTATTCAGTCAGAGGTAAAGAAGATGCTAGACCAAGGGGTAATTGAGGAGTTCCATAGTCAATGGTCCAGCCCTATTGTCTTGGTACCTAAGCCTGATGGGTCAATAGGGTTTTGTAATGAATTTAGAAAAGTCAATGAAGTCTTGAAGTTTGACGCCGATCCTATGCCCCGGGTAGATGAGTTAATTGAGAGGTTGGCGAGGAGGGTCCATTTCCTAACCACTTTAGATCTTAAAAAGGGTTATTTGCAAATTCCATTAACAGAGTCAGCAAAAGAAAACAGCCTTCTCCACACCTGATGGCCTCTTCCAGTATACCGTTTTACCCTTTGGCCTTCATGGGGCACCTGCAACCTTCCAAAGGTTGATGAATAAATTGTTACAAACTCACTCGAACTATGCCTCAGTGTACTTAGATAATGTGGTAATTCATAGTCCAGATTGGGACTCATATCTACCAAAGGTTAAGGCAGTGTTGAGAACCTATCGGGAGGCGGGTCTTACAGCCAACCCAGCTAAATGTTCAGTCGTCTTGGCAGAAGCAAAATATCTTGGCTATGTTGTGAGAAGGGGGAATGTAAAACCCAGCTCAATAATGTAGAAGCCATTGAGAATTGTCCCCGTCCCCTTAAAAATAACAGATTAGGACATTTCTAAGCATTGTGGGTTACTACAGGCGATTTCTACCCCATTTTTCAACGCGGGCTGCACAGATTTCAGATTTAGTAAAAACATGGGCACCCAATGTGGTAAAACGGAGCAGTGGTGCGGAGACCGCATTTTTATACCTGCGTACAGTGCTCTGTAGTCACGCCATCTTAGTAGCCCTAGATTTTACACACAAAAAAATTCTGCAAACAGATGCCTCCAAAGTAGGTCTCGGAGCAGTCTTGTCCCAGTTTGTAGGAGAAGAGAAACACCCATTCTTGTATTTAAGTCGCAAATTGTGTCCCCGCGGACAAAGGTATGCCACGGTAGAAAAAAAATGTTTGGCTGTAAAGTGGGCAACAGACACTTTAAAATATTACCTATTATGCAGGTCATTTACACTCATTGCAGACCATGCACCCTTACAGTGGATGCATAGAAACAAAGAAAAGAACTCTAGAGTTACCTGCTGGTTTCTATCATTACAACCCTTCAACTTCACAGTGCAGCATCGTCCAGGCATACTGCACCGTAATGCGGATGTACTATCTAGGGTGCACAGTCTCGGTGCATGGGCCACTCCACTCAGTAATGTTATGATGGGGAGGGGGATATGTGACAGAGTCATGGACTCTGTATACATTAGTAGAAGTTGGCAGTATGCCTGCTTTCCAGTATGAGAGACGTTAACCCCACTGATTAGGCAGTCCACAGGTGATCCTAATTAAGTAAGCTCACCTGCTTTTAAAAGAGGAAGAGGAAATGCCTCTGGGGCAGCAGTCTCTCTCATACACAGAGAGAGAACAGAGGAGAGCTGAACGACAGACAGATACAGCTGCTCATATTTATGCTGTCCCAAGGGGAATAAAGCTCCCAGGTAAGGAGCCAAATGGTGTTACTGAATATTGTTGGTCTGGTCTAATTTAGCTAGCCAGCCAGGTACATAGACTGAGCTTTGAGTGTGTACATGAGTGTGTACATGATTCAATTAATCTGTGCATCATATAACACTATGCATAATATATGTAACAATTAAATACAATATTAACAATGTCCCCTAACCAGCAATGCCATCATGAAAATCAATTATAAACTAAACAACATCAATACAATTAGCATCAATCAATTAATCAATTTCCTCAAACAATTACAATACAATACAAATCAATTATACAATTCCCTATTCAATTCCTAAAGCCAAACAATTGCCAAAACAATTCTAATTTAAAGTTACCACCATCATTCTAATGTAAGTATAATAAAGAACAGACAATTCTGATAAATGCTGCACACCTCAAAAGTAGAAAATTGATACAGTTACCGGTGCTCCAGTGCCATTGTCACTTGAAAAAGACCATTATTGTCGAAACGTCGTGTTGGCTCAATAAACGAGTTTGATTTGCTAAATCCATTGCGCCGTATGTTTCTTTTTTCATCTGTTCAGTATAATAAAGAAGCCATTACAATTAACCTTTAACTACATACAAATTACATTATTCAAAACAATGACAAAATAAAGCTGATAAATAAACTAGCCATACATGAAAAGAACATAAACATTAGCAAACCAATCAATTATTATCCCTGAATGTCTATCCATATAGATAGATATACATAAAATAAAGGGGCAATAATACAGCATAAAATACAAAGCATTTCCATACAAAAGTCACATTGAATACACCCATTCAGTGTCCGTGAATGTATGTACAGTATATACATATATACAGTGTTCGACAAATCACCCAAAAATCTACTCACCCAACCAAAAAATCTACTCGCCACCTAGTCCCGCCCTCAACCCCGCCCCTAGTCCCTCCCCCAACCCTAGTCCCGCCCCCAACCCTGCTTTAAAATAAAATATATTCATAAAATACATTTAATAAATTCCTTGTCAGAACATTCGTTTTTGACATAAATGTATTTATTGTATCACATTATACTACAATTAGTCCTTGTTACGTGTGTGTGTGTGTGTGTGTGTGTATGTGTATGTGTAAATGTTGGATCTAGAAATAAAAGCCAGGTGTGAATGACTAGTTTCCTGAACCCCTTAACCAGTGTCTGGACGTCCCCGCTTCACAATATCTAAAGCAGCATGTACATAAACACACACACACACCCATGCATACATACACACAAACCCATACATACATACACACAAACCCATACATACATACACACACACACACCCACCCATGCATACACACACACACACACACCCATGCACACACACCCATGCACACACACACACACACATACACACACACACACACACACACACACACACACACACACACACACACACACACACACACACACAAACACACACACACACACACACACACACACACACACACACACACACACACCAATGCATACACACACACACACACCCATGCACACACACACACACACACACACACACACACACACACACACACACACACACACACACACACACACACACACACACACACACACACACACACACACACACACACACACACACACACACACACCAATGCATACACACACACACACACACACACACACACACACACACACACACACACACACACACACACACACACACACACACACACACACACACACACACACACACACACACACACACACACACACACACACACACACACACACACACACCAATGCACACACCCATGCACACACACACACATGCATACAAACACACACACCTATGCATACACACACACACACATCCATGCATACACACACACACACACACACACACATCCGTGCATACACACACACACACCCATGCATACACACACACACACACACACATGCATACACACACACACACACACACACACACACACACACACACACACACACACAGGGAAGAAGAGGAAAGGCCACGCAACCGAGCACCACCAACACTGCCCCGCTCGCCCCCCGTGACCATCTCCAGCCCCGTGCGGGGCTTGGCGGGAAGACGGGGTAAGCGGTGACAGGGAGAGAAGGGGGGAACACCCCAACTAGCATCTCCTGCCCTGCGCGGGAAGCCGGGACAGGGAGAGAAGGGGGGAACACCCCCACTACCACCTCCTGCCCCGCGTGGGGATCGGCAGGAAGCCGGGGTAAGCGGGGACAGGGAGAGAAGGGGGAATACCCCCACTACTATCTCCTGCCCCGCACGGGGATCGGCGGGAAGTCGGGGTAAGCGGGGACAGGGAGAGAAGGGGGGGAACACCCCCACTACTATCTCCTGCCCCGCGCGAGACTTGCAGGGAAGGAGCAGATGGGCCACAAGATGGAGGATTGGAGAGTACTTACTCTCCAACAGATCTCGGGCCAGAACAAATGGCCGCTCGTTGGGGGCGGGCTCATATAGAGCCTGTCCGCGTGCCCACAAAGCCTGGGAGCACGCACAAATCAGCTGTCAGGTAGGGGGAGTTTTTTTTTTTTCAGCGTGAGCAGGGAAAATTTCAGCGCGAGCAGGGAAATTTAAAAAAACAAACACGTGTGCTGCTTGGGCCATTATTTACTCGCCCGGAGGTTTAATCCACCCGCCCCGGGCGTGTAAATGTATAGGATTGTCGAACACTGCATATATACATTAACAGGCATTAAATGGGACTGAAAAAATAAAAGACATGAATGAAAAATCATAAAAACCTGTAAAAGTAAAAATAATAAACTTTTTGTTTACTCACAATTAGATGCCCACTCACCGAAATCCTGGTGACACGGAAGCACAGGAACCAATCCACAGGTAGGCCATAAAATAAAAAATGAATTGTAGTTGGTGGGTGGTCACAGCAACAGGAACTCAGCCGGATACATGAATGAATAAAAACAGCTTTATTGCACTATAATGCTGCGCATCACAAAACGGAGAACACCTCTGACGCGTTTCGTTCCGTGAAGGAACTTTATCAAAGAGTACAAAGATCTCTCACACTGAAGTGTTATATACATAGTCCCTTGTCCTGATAGGTCAATATATAATTGCATGCAGATGATAACAATTAGCAATCAGTACCTATCATTACTGGGAGGGTCATGTGGACACTGCAGTGTATGAAATAGAACAAACATCAATACCAAATGGTAACATGTAAACATTACAAATTTAAACATATAATTTTAAATCAAGATCTGTGAATAGCAGCATATGTGATACCAAATAGTATCATCCCTTGAATTTTATTGTGAAAACACAAGGATAGAACATATATATGGGGATATAGTCCAATGGACAAATGTCAAGAAGAATTAATGAAGCATATTAAACCTAATTCATAGATAGATTTATAATGACTAATGTGCGTAGAGCAACAAATGATGCATATTGATAATGTATATCACAATTCATACCTTAGTATACAATGAGTGTTGTGCATAGAACTTGTATTTCATGCCTGCAGATAATACAAATAATGCATAGTTAAATCTAGAAAAATGAAAGGGTGATGCGTCCCTAATGAACAGAAATTAACCCCTTGGGGTATATGTGAGGTGCATTAGTATACACACTCCCAAGACTCTCCACTTTATCAACATTGTAGGAAGTGTTTCAACTCCCATTCAACATTGATCCCATGGGGATGGAGAGTGTTGAGAGTGTGTATCCAATACATCTCCCTTTGGTTTAATGTATTTTCCCTGTTTCCACCTCTGGGATTGCATGGTACATGTTCTATAGCTTTAAAAGAAAAATTATTAATACTACCTACAGGGCATGAAGAGAAATGTCTGGGCACAGGATGATTAACATCTCTCTTTTTGATTAACCTGACGTGTTCCGCAATTCTGGTTTTCAAAGGTCTTATAGTGCGGCCCACGTACAGTAGACCGCAAGCACAGTTCAAAACATAGACAACATGGGAAATATTGCAATTTAGAAATGATCTAAGATAATATTTTTGACGATCATTGTTATATAAAATAAACTTAGTTTGAACCGCGTACCTGCACATTGAGCATTTGCCACAATGAAAAAATCCCTTTGGGATGCTATTGACTTTGGAAACATTCGATCCAGAGTTGAACATACTCAGAGATAAGTGAGCAGCTAGTGTTTTTGCCTTACGATATGTAAATTTGGGGCCACCCTTCACTATATCTCGAATATCTTTGTCAAGGGACAATGTGTGCCAGTGTTTGGCAATAATATTGCAAATCTGTTGTGACTGTGAATTGAATGTGCTAATGAACATGGGACTGTTAGTGGTAGTTGAAATTATAGATCGATCTCGCAACTTCTTAGATTGATAGTCCTTTGACTTTTTGCGAATAAGAGTACTTCTGTCCATGGCATCCGCTTTATTGAATGCAGATGTGATGTCATGGACAGAGTAACCCCTTTCCAGGAATCTGTCGGACATTTCTTTAGCTCTTTGAATAAAGACATCATTGTCCGAACAGATTCTCTTTAGCCTGACAAATTGTGCTCCTGGAATATTTTTGATCAAGGAGCGTGGATGGCAACTATGTGCATTTAGAAGTGTGTTCCTAGAGTTGTCCTTTCTATAAATATCTGTTTGTATGTTCATGTCGTTGCCAACATACAGGAGCAAGTCAAGAAAATGAATATTATTAATATTATGTTGATAGGTGAATTTAAGATTATAATTATTAGTGCTAATGTGTTCAATGAAAGAAAAAAGTGAAACTTCATCACCCTTCCAAATAAATATCAAATCATCAATGTATCTTCCAAAGTAAACAATATTGTGACGAAATGGATTGTGACTATGATAAATAAATTGTGATTCCCAAAGACCCATAAATAAGTTCGCATATGACGGTGCAAAACTCGTGCCCATAGCGGTGCCCAGTGTTTGTAAATAAAAACGCTTATCAAATAAAAAATAATTGTGAGTGAGTAAAAATGATATAGATTCTAATAGAAAAGTGCAATGTGATAAAGATAAAGTGGATAAATCAAGGAAGTGTTTAATGGCAGCAAGGCCGTGATGGTGTTCAATAATGGAGTACAGGGAGGTCACGTCCATGGTGACCCACCTGTACTCCTTGTGCCAAGTGAACTCCTGCATGCTGGCAACGAAATCAGTGGTGTCTCTTATGTATGAAGGTAATTGTGATACCAGTGGTTGCAAAAACCTGTCCACATACCGCGATAATCCATCTCCCAAAGATCCAATACTCGCTATGATTGGACGACCAGGAGGGTTGACCAGCGATTTATGGATCTTTGGGAGATGGTGAAATATCGGAATCACGGGATGTGGACAGGAAACTAAATCAAACTCCTTTTTGTTGATCACATTCAAAAATTTTCCCATGTCCAGTAGCTCCAACAATTCATGTTGATACTGAAGTGTAGGGTTACTCCTAAGTGGTTTGTATGTAGTACAGTCATTTAATTGTCTCATTGCTTCTGTGAAATACTGATCTTTTGACAAAATGACAAGAGCCCCGCCCTTATCTGCACTTTTAAGTATTAAGTCATGATGTTTTTTAATGCATTCCATTTCTTGAATCTCAGTATATGAGAGATTACCTTTGGCAACTTTAGAGCAGGTGAACCCCCTTGCTAATATGCGTAAATCGCGCTCAACAAGGTGTTCAAATGTGGTGATGGATGGACCTCTATTGAAACTGGGGCAAAATAAGGATTTTGGGCGATAACCCGAATCCTGTTTACCAAAGAAGGGTTGAGTGTATGTCATAAGTGGTTCGCCTTGCAGTTCCAATAGAGAGTCCATGTCTGAAAGAACACAAACTTCTTGGAAGTTCAAAGTCTGTATATCTGTGGTGATCAACGGATTAGCTTCTACAATTGTACCGTCTGTGCTTTCAGTATTTGCAAAACCATCTTTAACAGCAAACATCTTCCTTAGAGCTAGCTTGCGTGTAACTTTTGTAAATCGATAATGGTTTCAAATAATTTGAAATTTTGACTTGGCGCAAATCCGAGGCCTTTATTGAGGAGGGACAATTGATCTAGGGTTAATTCCACACCTGAGATGTTAATAACATTGTTTGGAACCCCTAGTCGTATTTCTTGCGTTTCGTTCTGTTTTGACCCCCCTCGTTTCCTCTTTGATCTGCGCGTTCTCCCCGGCTTTTTGCACCCATATCTAAAAAAGCCGAGGAGGGTTGGCCAGACGATCTATTGGTTTTGGATGAAGAACAAGATGGTGTGATATTACTATCATAGTTTGTCATCCCACGGTCCCTAGATTGTTCTCTTGATTTATCAAAAGAGACCGAATGAGATCTAGGTTCTGGGTCTGAATAATCAGATTCAAAACTAGATGCTTCAATGCGTTTGTTTTTAAGGATAGATTTATTTGGGGCATTTACTGTCCCTCGTTTTGGGTTTTGACTCCTACCCCTTGGAGTACTGGTGCCCATAATCTCCCGTACAACAACCGGTTTTTGCCAGCAGTACACCTGATTTTTAGTGTAATCAATCCTATCTCTTTCAAATTTTTGTTGTTTCTTTTCACTGATAGTGAAAACAAAGAAAAACCTGGCGCCAAAAGTTCATTGGATAATCCTGTACTCCTCAGGGGATCAGCACACTTGCTTGACAGGCCATATAGGGGAAAAAACACAAACAGACACAGATCATAGTGCAACACTGTAGGGTAAAAACAGGTCTACACTAATACACACACTGCACATATAACATAGAGACTCCTAGTGACTATAAAAACTATTTATTAAATAAAAAGAACTATGCCATAAAATGGTTTGGACAAATGAGAACACCGCTGGTCATCCAGATATGAAAAATCAGAGCCCTACTTACAAGCAGCAAGGCAAATACAGGCAATGCAACAAAGAGTCTTCCGGCTGCTGCTGATGTCTTTGCAGAGATGTGATTCCTGCTGCACCGTGACTCTCGTGCTGACTCTCCCTCCAGGGGTTAACAGGAACAGTGGCAGTGTTGGAGGCCTGCTTGTGGGGCTCACAGCTCTCCTCCACGTGAGGCTGCTCTCCTCACTTCCTCCTCCGGTTACACAGGCTGTCTCAGCTGAGACAGCCTGTGTAACCGGAGGAGGAAGTGAGGAGAGCAGCCTCACGTGGAGGAGAGCTGTGAGCCCCACAAGCAGGCCTCCAACACTGCCACTGTTCCTGTTAACCCCTGGAGGGAGAGTCAGCACGAGAGTCACGGTGCAGCAGGAATCACATCTCTGCAAAGACATCAGCAGCAGCCGGAAGACTCTTTGTTGCATTGCCTGTATTTGCCTTGCTGCTTGTAAGTAGGGCTCTGATTTTTCATATCTGGATGACCAGCGGTGTTCTCATTTGTCCAAACCATTTTATGGCATAGTTCTTTTTATTTAATAAATAGTTTTTATAGTCACTAGGAGTCTCTATGTTATATGTGCAGTGTGTGTATTAGTGTAGACCTGTTTTTACCCTACAGTGTTGCACTATGATCTGTGTCTGTTTGTGTTTTTTCCCCTATATGGCCTGTCAAGCAAGTGTGCTGATCCCCTGAGGAGTACAGGATTATCCAATGAACTTTTGGCGCCAGGTTTTTCTTTGTTTTCACTTTCACTTTCTCTGTCAGTACTGACAGTATTACTAGGCAGCCTTTATATATATATATTTTGCAATTGTCACACTGGTGTTTTAGTCTTTAGCGCTTGGGCACATTTTTTCTTTTTCACTTCTTTTCACTGATGGTATTTTCAGATATTTCAATATTTGATGACAATGTTTTATCGTTCTTAACGAATTGCTCCCTTCTGCTGAAAGGTTGCAATTTGATCTGAAGGATTTTAATGTCAGCCATTAAAATGGATTTTTCCTTAGTTTTTTGCTGGATAATGAGCTCCATCAATTTTTTGGAGCAGGAGTCTAGTATATCTACCCAATCTAGTTCGAATTGTTTATTCATAAAACCGAACGATGGGACTTTTTTAATACGCAATCCCCTTGGGATACGGTTACATCTTATGTAATTCTCAAGGGAAGTAATGTCCCACCATAATCTTATATTTTCTGTTAACAGTTTTTCAAGTTTAACAAAATGGTATATAAATCCTTATTTTGCCCCAGTTTCAATAGAGGTCCATCCATCACCACATTTGAACACCTTGTTGAACGCGATTTACGCATATTAGCAAGGGGGTTCACCTGCTCTAAAGTTGCCAAAGGTAATCTCTCATATACTGAGATTCAAGAAATGGAATGCATTAAAAAACATCATGACTTAATACTTAAAAGTGCAGATAAGGGCGGGGCTCTTGTCATTTTGTCAAAAGATCAGTATTTCACAGAAGCAATGAGACAATTAAATGACTGTACTACATACAAACCACTTAGGAGTAACCCTACACTTCAGTATCAACATGAATTGTTGGAGCTACTGGACATGGGAAATTTTTTGAATGTGATCAACAAAAAGGAGTTTGATTTTCTTTCCTGTCCACATCCCGTGATTCCGATATTTCACCATCTCCCAAAGATCCATAAATCGCTGGTCAACCCTCCTGGTCGTCCAATCATAGCGAGAATTGGATCTTTGGAGATGGATTATCGCGGTATGTGGACAGGTTTTTGCAACCACTGGTATCACAATTACCTTCATACATAAGAGACACCACTGATTTCGTTGCCAGCATGCAGGAGTTCACTTGGCACAAGGAGTACAGGTGGGTCACCATGGACGTGACCTCCCTGTACTCCATTATTGAACACCATCACGGCCTTGCTGCCATTAAACACTTCCTTGATTTATCCACTTTATCTTTATCACATTGCACTTTTCTATTAGAATCTATATCATTTTTACTCACTCACAATTATTTTTTATTTGATAAGCGTTTTTATTTACAAACACTGGGCACCGCTATGGGCACGAGTTTTGCACCGTCATATGCGAACTTATTTATGGGTCTTTGGGAATCACAATTTATTTATCATAGTCACAATCCATTTCGTCACAATATTGTTTACTTTGGAAGATACATTGATGATTTGATATTTATTTGGAAGGGTGATGAAGTTTCACTTTTTTCTTTCATTGAACACATTAGCACTAATAATTATAATCTTAAATTCACCTATCAACATAATATTAATAATATTCATTTTCTTGACTTTGCTCCTGTATGTTGGCAACGACATGAACATACAAACAGATATTTATAGAAAGGACAACTCTAGGAACACACTTCTAAATGCACATAGTTGCCATCCACGCTCCTTGATCAAAAATATTCCAGGAGCACAATTTGTCAGGCTAAAGAGAATCTGTTCGGACAATGATGTCTTTATTCAAAGAGCTAAAGAAATGTCCGACAGATTCCTGGAAAGGGGTTACTCTGTCCATGACATCACATCTGCATTCAATAAAGCGGATGCCATGGACAGAAGTACTCTTATTCGCAAAAAGTCAAAGGACTATCAATCTAAGAAGTTGCGAGATCGATCTATAATTTCAACTACCACTAACAGTCCCATGTTCATTAGCACATTCAATTCACAGTCACAACAGATTTGCAATATTATTGCCAAACACTGGCACACATTGTCCCTTGACAAAGATATTCGAGATATAGTGAAGGGTGGCCCCAAATTTACATATCGTAAGGCAAAAACACTAGCTGCTCACTTATCTCCGAGTATGTTCATCTCTGGATCGAATGTTTCCAAAGTCAATAGCATCCCAAAGGGATTTTTTCATTGTGGCAAATGCTCAATGTGCAGGTACGCGGTTCAAACTAAGTTTATTTTATATAACAATGATCGTCAAAAATATTATCTTAGATCATTTCTAAATTGCAATATTTCCCATGTTGTCTATGTTTTGAACTGTGCTTGCGGTCTACTGTACGTGGGCCGCACTATAAGACCTTTGAAAACCAGAATTGCGGAACACGTCAGGTTAATCAAAAAGAGAGATGTTAATCATCCTGTGCCCAGACATTTCTCTTCATGCCCTGTAGGTAGTATTAATAATTTTTCTTTTAAAGCTATAGAACATGTACCATGCAATCCCAGAGGTGGAAACAGGGAAAATACATTAAACCAAAGGGAGATGTATTGGATACACACTCTCAACACTCTCCATCCCCATGGGATCAATGTTGAATGGGAGTTGAAACACTTCCTACAGGGTTGATAAAGTGGAGAGTCTTGGGAGTGTGTATACTAATGCACCTCACATATACCCCAAGGGGTTAATTTCTGTTCATTAGGGACGCATCACCCTTTCATTTTTCTAGATTTAACTATGCATTATTTGTATTATCTGCAGGCATGAAATACAAGTTCTATGCACAACACTCATTGTATACTAAGGTATGAATTGTGATATACATTATCAATATGCATCATTTGTTGCTCTACGCACATTAGTCATTATAAATCTATCTATGAATTAGGTTTAATATGCTTCATTAATTCTTCTTGACATTTGTCCATTGGACTATATCCCCATATATATGTTCTATCCTTGTGTTTTCACAATAAAATTCAAGGGATGATACTATTTGGAATCACATATGCTGCTATTCACAGATCTTGATTTTAAATTATATGTTTAAAATTGTAATGTTTACATGTTACCATTTGGTATTGATGTTTGTTCTATTTCATACACTGCAGTGTCCACATGACCCTCCCAGTAATGATAGGTACTGATTGCTAATTGTTATCATCTGCATGCAATTATATATTGACCTATCAGGACAAGGGACTATGTATATAACACTTCAGTGTGAGAGATCTTTGTACTCTTTGATAAAGTTCCTTCACGGAACGAAACGCGTCAGAGGTGTTCTCCGTTTTGTGATGCGCAGCACTATAGTGCAATAAAGCTGTTTTTATTCATTCATGTATCCGGCTGAGTTCCTGTTGCTGTGACCACCCACCAACTACAATTCATGTTACTGCAACTACCGGTGTGGAGCACGCAAGCTACGAAGCAGAGCTGGGAGCTGACCTTCATGATTCCCCTCCTGATGAGCACATAGATATTATTCACTACGCCCGCTCGAAGAGATCCAGGATCGCTGAGACCCAGGGCGCTCTCTATTACCATCCGCAGCATAGCTGCCGGCCCTCGGGGATGACGTCACACGCCAGCGCGACACCCGAGGAGACGAGACCAGCCAGGCACAGGCATTGAAGAGACCGGGTCGGGTAAGGGCAGCAGGCTTTTCCAGTATGAGCACACGAGAGGGGTGGCCCTTTGGTTGCCTCTTTTCCTGTCTCGGATTTCCCCTGTGCACTAGCCCCCCACCCAGGTTGCACTACATACCGTTATCTGCCAGAGCCATGCTGTGGTTCTCCTTCACACAGGATCTTTAAGCCTGCTCAGTAGCTGTTCACTTTCTGTTATACATGTATCAGAGACTCTTTACTCACCATTAATACCAGTCCTGTTGTGGATATTGCGAGCACCGGATATTTTGGGTTTACTCCCTTATACAACAAACATAAAATAAAAAACCATAACAAATCCACGTCTGTGTCTTTTTCTACTATTTGTAGTCCTTCCCGTCTGTCTTGGTGTCTTCTTTTCTTCTTTGGGGTCTTTTGGGGTCTTCTCCGGCTTCTTCTGTCTTCTTCCATCTTCTTACGCCACGCCCTTCTTCTCTTCTTAGGAGGGAGATGTTCCCTCCTCGGCGACTAGCTTCAAAATGAGGCGACATAGGCTTTTATAGGCCTATGGCGTCACATTTTGGTCAAATGTTTCCCATGGTCCTGATTGGGCTGTGAAAAACATGTGATTTGGCCGATGGAAAAAAAATGATGACGTCATTTAAAGGCAATGAAAGCACAGCCAATCAGAATGGCTTTGCTTCAATTGCCTTTAAGATGACGTCATTAAAAGAAACATGGCCAGTCTCACATCACAGAAATACATCCCAACTCTGATTGGCTCTAGTACCATGTGACAGGCTTTCAAAGATGTCACATCCGTTCTCTCCCAAGCCTCTGTCACATGGTCTACTAGAGCCAATCAGAGATGGGATGTATTTCCCACGCTCTGATTGGCTAACGTACCATGTGAGACTGGCCATGTTTCTTCTAATGACGTCATCTTAAAAGCAATTGAAGCAAAGCCATTCTGATTGGCTGTGCTTTCATTGCCTTTAAATGACGTCATCATTTTTTTTTCATCGGCCAAATCACATGTTTTTCACGGCCCAATCAGGACCGTGGGAAACATTTGACCAAAATGTGATGTCATAGGCCTATAAAAGCCTATGTCGCCTCATTTTGAAACTCGTCGCCGAGGAGGGAACATCTCCCCTCCTAAGAAGAGAAGAAGGGCGTGGCATAATTAGACTGAAGAAGACCCCAGAAGACCCCAGAAGACCCCAAAGAAGAAAGAAGACACAGACGTGGATTTGTTATGGTTTTTTATTTTATGGTTACCTGTGGATTGGTTCCTGTGCTTCCGGGTCGCTTGGATTTCGGTGAGTGGGCATCTAATGGTGAGTAAACAAAAGAAAAGTTTATTATTTTTACTTTTACAGGTTTTTATGATTTTTGATTCATGTATTTTATTTTTTCAGTCGCATTTAATGCACGTTAATGTATATATGTATATAATACATTCACAGACATTGAATGGGTGTATTGTATGTGAATTTTGTATGTAAATGCTTTGTATTTTATGCTCTATTATTGCCCCTGTATGTTATGTTTATCTATCTGTATGGATATACATACAGGGATAATAATTGATTGTTTGGCTCATGTTTAGGTTCTTTTCATGTATGGCTAATGTATTTAGCATCTTTATTTTGACATTGTTGTGAATAATGTAATTTGTATTTAGGTAATGGCTTTTTATGGTAGTAAGATTAGAATGATGGTGGTTACTTTAAATTAGAATTGTTTTGGCAATGGTTTTAATCTGGTCTCGCTGCCAACCTTCTTCTCCCAAGTAATGCCTCGTGGTAAGTTATATCCTGCCCTAAGCAGAAACACAGACCACGATGTTGTACTTGCAGACTCTCGGTTTCACACTCTAACAAGAGTATTGTGAGATTATTATAAAGAAAGGTCACTCAGAGTTTCTATAAGATAAGGTTTGTTGTTTATTGTATCACAACAGTAATAACCAGAAATATCACAACAAGCTAACTTGTAAGCTAACAGCAAGCTAACAGTAAGCTAACAATCCATTTCTAACTATGCAGAGATTATTTAGTCAATATGCATGTCATACTCACAAACCCAAAGATATTATGATAGTCACGCCAGTCTCAGATAAGTCTCTCTCCAGTGTGGTTTCCCACTTCGGTTCTAATCAATGATCTGTCACCCTGCCTTATATGGTGTCTTTTGTTACTGCATACGTGTTGGACGTGTGGTATGTGACAATACTCTGTGGCTACTGACGTATGATGTATATCAGCATTTACAGTTTGACCGCAGCATGTTTACGTGAGTTACTTCCTCTTTTATGTGTATGTACCTGTGTACAAATATCCTGTCCATTTCTTAGCAAAAAACAACCCTTATTTCTAAGAACAGAAAACAAGCTAATATATTGACAATATGCTCCAAGCTGTACTTAAGCTGTACTATATATGTACTCTATATGTAACTGTGACCTGTATTAATTATGCTATATATGTCCTAAGCTACCTGCAATCCATAACAGTTTGGCTTTAGCAATTGAATAGGGAATTGTATAATTTATGTGTATTGTATTTTAATTGTTTGAGGAAATGGATTAATTGATTGATGCTAATTGTAGTGATGTTGGTTAGTTTCTAATTGATTTTCAGGATGGCATTGGTGGTTAGGACATTGTTCATAGTGTATTTTATTGTTACATATATTTTGCATAGTGTTACATGATGCACAGATTAATTGCATCATGTACATACTCTATGCAATTGTGTGACAGTTCATATACATTTGTGGAGCTGCTGATTTGTTGTCTTATATTTGCAATAGATGCTGGATTTATTGTAACATGCAATGTGGTGATTTTAAGATTAAAAATTCATGTTTTGATTTATGCATGTTTTATGTGTTTCATAATGGGCAAATAATATATTATCCATATCTGGATAATAGTTATTTTGCACATTATTGTACTGTATGTGTTGGGGGGGGGGGGTGTATTGGCCCCAAGGGTATGTGGGTAGGCCACCCTTGTGGGTAGTGGGTGAGGGTGGTTAGGCCTCACGGGGTGGGGGGTTAGAGTGGGAGGGTATGTAGGCCTCTCGAGAGGTGGGTGAGGGTGGGTTAACCCCTTGACTGTAGCGGTTTATAAGCGCTATGGTGATTAAGGGGTTAGGGGACATTACATTGGCTATTGTGATTGTTGTGCATGTTTTGCAGCACCGGAGGGGCATGGGCAGAATGAAGATGAGGATGAAGACGGCCTTTATCGTGGGTGCCTGTAAAACATAAGTGTTAAATATTTTGACTGAATTTATTGTAATTTATATGTATTTAAAATGGGCAAATGCATTATTATCCATATGTGGATAATAGTAATTTTGCCCATTACAGTACTGTATGTGTTAGGGGGCGGGCGGGATGTGTGTTGTTTATTGGGGGCAATTGTCCCCAGTAAACATGCTAATGTGCCTTAACACTTCATTGCCTTAGCAGCTATCCGCTAATGTAATGAAGCTGCATTAATGTATTTTTAATAATAGTGTGCGGGAGCAGGGGGTCCCCTGAGCTGAACCGCATTGATTTCTGCCTCAGAGACCCCCTGCTTCCCGAGTTACAGGCCCCGGTTTGGGGCATTGGTGCCAGTGCGGACGCCATCTTTTTAGAGCCCACGTTGCGTCTTGGACGCTATAAAGGTGGCGGCGGCACTGGCACCCGATGCCCCATACCGGGGCCTGTAACTCGGGAAGCAGGGGGTCCCTGAGGCAAAAATCAATGCGGTTCAGCTCAGGGGACCCCCTGCTCCTGCACACTATTATTTAAAATACATTAATGCTGCTTCATTAACTTAGCGGATAGCCGCTACGGTAATTCATTATTGTTTATTGTTATGTGTGTTTTAATACTAGTGTAGATGTGCAGGGGGTTTCCTGAGCTGAACCGCATTGGTTTCATGTCCAAGGACACCCTACTTCAGGAGGTACAGGCCGCTTTATGGGGTGCCGGTATCCCCTGCAGAATGTAAATAACCCGTTCACGTGACGCGGGAGCTTTAAACTGCAGGGGATACCGGCACCCCATAACGGGGCCTCTAACTCCTGAAGTAGGGGGTCCTCAGACCTGAAACCAATGCGGTTCAGCTCGGGAGACCCCCTGCTCATGTACACTATTATTAAAATGTTTTTATTTAGTGTATGATCGCCTGTAACAGCCTTGCATGGAGATAGCAAATCTCCATGCAAATGTTACATGCGGCTAGCGTACGTAAAGGTTAAGAACGCTAGCAGGGGGAAAAAAAGCATCACGTACGCTGTGGCTGTTTTGAGCTATTTTGAGCAGGTACATTAAAAAATGGCCTCAAGGCCTTAGGGCATCGCGTCCATGGCTTCACTTTTTAACGAACCTGTTTTTTGGCCAAATCAGAACGCAAAGCCATTGAGCTTAGTGCACAGCCCCCATAGTTAAATAGTTACATAGTAGATGAGGTTGAAAAAAGACATACGTCCATCAAGTTCAACCTATACTAAATTTGGACAACAGATACTTTATCCTATATCTATACTTACTTATTGATCCAGAGGAAGGCAAACAAAAAAAACCAGAGTCACATCATCCAATGATATCTCATAAGGGAAAAAAGAAATTCCTTCCTGACTCCAAGAATTGGCAAGCGGATTAATCCCTGGATCAACATCCTTCCCATGTATACTTATTTGGTATATCCCTGTATACCTTTCCTATCTAAAAAGATGTCCAACCTTTTTTTGAACAAATCTATTGTATCTGCCATCACAGTCGCCATGGGTAATGAATTCAAAATTTTAACTGCCCTTACTGTAAAGAACCCTTTCCTTTGTTGCTAGGGAAATCTCCTTTCCTACAATCTTATGGGATGGCCCCGATCAGTAACTGACTGTGTGAGTCGGGCTGCCTGTAGATTTAGTATACTTCTAATTGCAACTATGGAAACACAACATCTGAGGAATATAAAACAACACAACCTAAAGATATAACCTATTATGATCCATTGAATCTGAGTACACCATTAACCCCCTCACTGCTGGTTGCATTTTTTAGTATCACATACTATCAGCCACGGTATGAACACTACAATGTCATAAGCAGGACCGCAGACAGATTTTCCCGGGCCCAGGACTACAGTTCTTACCCCACCCCCACCAAAAAAAAACTTCCCAACCCCAATGCAAAAAACTTCCAACCACCAAATACATACATAAAAAATCCCCACCCCCGCAAATATACATACTCCCCCACTCCAAATACATATAAAAAAACAACAACCCAATACATATATATAAAAAAACATATCACCCCATAAATATATATACAGTATATATATTAAAAACAAAAAGAACGATTCATGCGCTCCTACCAATTAGGCTAAGATAAAATAATATTCTCATGGAAAAGGGTATTTTGTTAAACCCTATGGCCAAAGTATTTGAAAGCCTGCATGACACGTCAAAGAATACCCGTCAATGCAGGTACCTACACTATATGTATGTATGTATGTATGTATATATGTATGTATGTATGTATGTATGTATGTATGTATGTATGTATGTATGTATGTCTGTCAAAGCCCTGAAGGGGTTAAATAAAGCATGAGCTTATGTGAGTAGTGCAATTAAAATCTGGCTAAAGCCACTATTATACTTACCTTTGCTATGAAGGTAAACTGGATGCACAAATCCCCTGGTATGAATATAATACAATTTACACATATATATCTCTCTGTGAGCCTTACACATTCACCTACCATTCAATGGAGGGTGATGTCCAGACTGACACTGGGGTGTATTATACCTGCACTAATTGGAAAATTGGTAGGGGCTCAGTAACTGCTATGTAAAGCAGATGAGCCAATAAACCTACCCCTATGAAGTTTCAGAGATATTAAATTTAAAATGCCCTATGGGAGTATGCAGCAAGGAAAGGGATTGCATGATATTAGTGAGAAACTGTACATAATATATATATATATATATATATATATATATATATATATATATATATATATATATATATATATATATATATATAAAAGAAAACAATACATAAGACCCAATGTATCTAAAACTAAACCCCAATACATCTAAAAATGGGAACAAAACGTGCATCGGGTGTTGGTGACGCGAGCCTGTCTGACGTCACTGATGCGACCACAGCGTTAGGAATTGGCCGGTGTGCAATCTGTTAGAGTCTTGCGTCTGCAGGGGTTTTATATCACGATCGCTGCTAAATATTACTAACAATTAGCAAAATACACAGATTCCCAACAAGCTCTGAGAAACCCCAACCATTACCACATAATATATATAATGCATATAAGTGTCAAAAGGAGTGCTAGTGGGAGTGGCACTAGCACTCCTTTTGACACATATGCATTATATATATTATGTGGTAATGGTTGGGGTTTCTCAGAGCTTGTTGGGAATCTGTGTATTTTGCTAATTGTGTGCAGCTGGTCTCAGTTGCTTATGGGAGGGTAGTGGCTCCTCCCCCCCAAGGTTTAAGCTTGCCCCACTCCACTTTCCAAGTTGCAGGTAGGTTTCATTTTGCCAGGTTATGACAGATCCAATGTGATCATTCTTCCTGTAATTATACAGGTAAATAAGAATTTTAAACCAGGTTAGTGTTAGGACCTGCTTCGGTCATGCCTTGCAAGTGACAGCAGGCTTAAGAGGCTTTGGCCAAAGGGTTAATCTTAATGACCCTTTTTACAAGAGATATATAGGTATTGCACTGTGTTTTTTTGTCACAATGGAAGTAGCTTTAAACATTGCTAACAGGCAGTTAAACTATGTTGTGGGCCCCAGGAGGCATCCACTAGCTACCCGAGAGTGGACTTGCGGTATGAGTTGGGTCTAAGTGTTTGCGGGTCCAGATGCATGGGCGTGTAGCTTGGGGCAACACAAGGTGACATCCTTTATATGCCGGCACTCAGGCATACACCTAACAGTTGACACTTTATGCTGGCCTATTATTTACCACTTACTTTTCATCTGACCCGCTCTGTTGCTCCCCTGCTTTTCTTCTGTGGTTACCCTACAGCTATCCCCTTCAATAAGTGGTGTGCTGAATTTTCACCTACCCCTGCGGTGGCCTTACAGTATACTGTGATACCTATAAGCATTGTGTCACATGAGTACAATAAAGGGTGCACTTGGGTTTATATATTAACTCAGTGTGGTGATTCATATTGAACTATATGGCAATATACCACCTATGTCACCAGAGTTTGGCTCAGAGTGGAGAATCACGTTACAACGTCACAGTGATTCCTGTGGATAAGAATATTTCTACCAAAGGGAGCATGTAATGAAGGGTAACTTATTCAGACCCATGGGAGGTACTTGGGTCTGCCTTGATATGTAAGGGTTATTCTTACATGTTTATCCCAGATATCAGTGCTATCAGGCATTCCCTGGTTTCATGTTCCTGATTCATGTAGATCTGACTACCGTCGTTTATATAGATCTGAGGCACAATTGTGTAGATTAGTTTACCCTTCACATACTAATCACACACAATGGATATTTAGCACTTTCGCATATAGTAGGTTTTAACTTCATATTTATTTGCTTCATTATCACAATAAACGTAAAGATTTTTAGTGGAGGAAGAGTGCTTGTTTATAGGGATTATCTCGCTTTACGTATGCCTTTATATATACTCTTTAAGGAGGTCTCTCAACTTCATGAAGTGGTCTACATTGCTTTTTAATAACATTTCTTATGTTATTTTTTATGTATTAATAAACTTTGATTTTAGACTATATAGTTTGCGGAATCCTTAAGACCATTACATGTGCTGTCTCACATTTTAATCTGGTCTGTAACTGTTTCATACGCTCATAATATATATTTTCTTTAACTGTGCACGCAATGTCTTGTATATAATGTATACCCTGTTCATTTATGTATCTGTACTTGTAACCATGTATTATTTGTTTTACTCTGTGCCCAGGACATATTTGAAAACAAGAGGTAACTCTCAATGTATTACTTCCTGGTAAAATAATTTATAAATAAATAAATAAAAATAAATAAATTACATTTTTGGTCTGTTTAATTCTTGGTAAATAAGACTGTTTGCATATTTAAATTAGCTTATTTCCCAGTTATCTCGGGCCTGTCAAATTCACTAATTTGGTGAAAGAGGCACCAAAATATCCTAAAGATATATTTACTTTCATTTAGGAAATTAGAAAAATAACATATACTTTATGCAATCTATGCAGAGGATCCAATTAAACACTCCAGACGTTAAATTCCTTCTGGCAACTCATTTGTTTCATGAAGTATACAGTCACAGTGCCTTTCATCTTATTTTTATTATAATATAAAACCGAAAATATTAAAGAATTCATAATCTGTATTTTGATATCTCTGTTTATTTTATTAGTCGTTTGCCATACTTGTTCCTCTAGCTGATCACCTTTTTCAGTCTCCACCTTATCATTACTTTGAATACCACCGGGGCCTTGATGATACATCTCCATAAAGCCCAAGGATGCTGAAGCACAACACTCTCTAAACCCATGATAAGGAGAATGGCAGAACCCAACTAAATCATAAATCACAACAGGATGGGTGAGAAGGCCACAGCTCTTATTTAACAGACAAACGAACAACAAGATTGTATTTTTAATTGGATGCGTCAAGCGCATAGATTGTGTGGGTACTAGCAGACCAGTAACCACCAAAGCAGCCATATGCCCCCCCCCCCCCCCACGAGACCTTCAAGGCTGCGGAACAAGTCAGGCATGAATCTCACCTCCAAAACCCATAACTGGATAGCATACCCACCATATTAACCTCAGTGATCATCTTTTTTTTTTATTGCTTTTATTTACTTTGAAAAAAACATACTGGACACCTAACAAGCTCCTATTGAACCCCCAAAATAACCACAACATATATATAAGCATATGAGTGTCACAGAGGAGTGCTACTGAGCATGGCAATATATATTTAAAACCAGAGACAGAACATCAGTGCACATCCAGTTCAACTTATACACGGTACAGTGCCTAAATATATATGTATAAATATCTATTAAATAAAATGGTCTTTTAGTTTAACATTTTTGGCCAAAATTGTTGTAAGCCCCTGAGCCACTGCACGTCAGACCACAATTCCAGGGGTCCCTAACACTAATATCAATTCTTAATAACCTGTGCAATACCAGGAAGAATGATTTATAATAAATCTGTCAATATTAGTTGCAAAGTTCTAAGTCTGATTGAAGCTTTTAATAACCTGTACATTACCAGGAAAAGCACTCTGTATTAGATTTGTCACAACCATACTGCAAGCAAGCAAGTTCCCCTGAGTGGGAGATGCTATGGAGTGAGCTTTTAACCATTTAAATGTGGGAGGGGGTAAGCTTCAATTAAACCAGTAACCACCAAAGCAGCCAAATGTCCCCTGCCCCCCCCCCCCCCACGAGACCTTCAAGGCTGTGGAAAAAGTCAGGCATGAATCTCACCTTCAAAACCCATAACTGGATAGCATACCCACTATATTAACCTCATTGATCATCTTTTTTTTATTGCTTTTATTTACTTTGACAAGTTTTTCAGAACACAAAATGGGGTACAGAAATGAAAAATGGAATGTGGGAGAGGTGGATGTTGGTACATTTATAGCAGAAATGTCATTACATCATCTTTAAATCCTAGCCTGGAAACCTGGCAACCCACAGTTGTGACATCAAAACAGAAATAACCCAACCAGAACAGAATTCAAATTAAAACAGCCAAAGGAAGCACCCAAATTATTATTTTCCCCTCATTTTCCTTTCTATTGTTGTATTTTTTGTACCTGTGTTTTATTATTGCCCTTATTTTTATGACATTTTTGAAGTATGAAATATAAAGCATGGTACAGTCACCAGTTAAAAATTTATTATTTTAATCCACTCAATAATTTGCTTAACTTCCACAATGTATATAGCACTG
This sequence comes from Ascaphus truei, assembly GCF_040206685.1. NCBI lineage: Eukaryota > Metazoa > Chordata > Amphibia > Anura > Ascaphidae > Ascaphus > Ascaphus truei. Next base: position 266,537,713 of record NC_134485.1, on the reverse strand, counting down.
TACCTGTATATGGCACAGACAATATGCAGTAATACAGTAGTAGAGAGAAAGGTGCACTGATGCAATGCTTCGGGTACATGCACATCACCAGCGAGGTGTGATCAGAATACAAAGGGATTTCCTCAGACGAGGTCCAAAACATCACTCCAGAGGACTTCTGCAAATGTACAAAAATAATTCATGTGGTAGGATTGACATTTCGGTCCGCAACTTGAACCTTTGTCTTGGCAACAGTCCAATTTGCTGACGGAATTGTCGATCCTTCAACATGAAATATTTTGCAAAAGTCCTCTGGAGTGCCGTTTTGGACATCTGTGGGAATCCCTTTGTATACAGTCAATTTGCAAACAAGTCACCAATAGAGACATGTATTAAAAGATACGTCAAGAAACAACCCAAGTTTTCAGTGCATGAAGGGGGTAATTGCCTCAGGGTGAGTGGTTATGGCTGCAAAGAAGGCAGCGGGAGGAGTTAACCCCTTCACTACCATAGCGGTGGTAACCGCTATGGTAATGAAGGGGTTAACCATTCCCGCTACCAACCGAAAGGCCTAACCACCCACTGTGGGGCAACTAAACCCTTCACCCAATCCCTCTGCCCCGAAGAAACATTAAAATACATCAACCCAACTACCCACTACCTCTACCCTCAACAACCCCCTCCCCCCTCAACACGTACAGTACAGTAATGGGCAAAATCTGGATAATAGCTCATTTGCCCATTAAAAATAAAACATTATCCAGCCAGCATAAAGTAAATTAAAGTTGCTCTTACCCCGCCAGGATGAAGGCCATCCTCGTCTTCCTCCCTGTCCTCTGTGGTAGCAACATAACAATAAAAAATGAACTAATGGCCACTAACCCCTTTATCACCTTAGTGGTTTGAAACTGGTATAGTAATAAGGGGTTAAACCCCTCCCCCACTACCAACTCGGGATGCCTAACCAATTTCCCCGGGGCTTCTACCCCAACCCTCTACCCATTAATTGGCACAGTGGTACACCATGCCCATGTAATATAGCCATGATGTGCCACTATAGCAGTCAATGGGCAACCTAAAAACAAAAAACAAGCCCCGGAAATACACAACATTTAAATAAAACCAAGTACCAGAAATACACAACAATTAAATAAAATCAGGCACTAGAAATACACAATAATTAAGTAAAACCAAGCACCAAAAATACACGTTTGCCCATTACTGCACTGTATGTGTAAGGGGGGGGGGGTTGTTGGGGGTAGAGGGGGTGCCCATTCTTTGCCATTGGGGTTATCTTTGCTCCCATTGAGGGTAAACTAGAGGGGAATAGGAAAGAGAGGGAAGCTCCCGCATCAGCTTAAATAGGAAAACAATTATCAGAAGTAAACTGTGAAAATTAGAAAATTAAGGATGATGATAAGGTGCAAATAGGAATAAGGTAATACTCACAAAACAAACAAATATTCCCCAATGACTGCACTCAAATCAAGTAGTGAGAAATGTTGAATGAGTTAAAAATACTCTTTAATCAAAATATATACGTACTAAAATATATTGTACAGAGGGATATGGTATAAATGTCCTTGACCACTCCCTTATGACACACCAATTCCTAATCACAAAATAATGTGACCTACACATATCCCTCTGTACAATATATTTTAGTGCTTATATATTTTAATTAAAGAGTATTTTTAACTCATTCAACATTTCTCACTACTTGATTTGAGTGCATTCATTGGGGAATCTTTATTTGTTTTGTGAGTACTCCAATTGAGGGCATATGTAACCACACTGGCAATCAATGGGTTTATTGGCTACTATTGTGTTTTAATGTTTATTGTGGGTAGCAGGGGTGTGTGAAGGTGGTGTTTGGCCCTTGGTGGGTGTTTATGCATACCGGTGGGTTGTGAGAGGGGTTAACTCCTTCATTTTTAAAGCGGTTAACCTTAAGGCGTTTACTCCTCCCACAACCCTACCACAAAGCTTAAATACCCACCATGAGCAAAATACCACCTTCACCCACCCCCGCTACCCACAATAAACCACGCACTAGTATTTAACCCCTTTATTACCTTAGTGGTTAGCCGCTAAGGTAATGAAGCTGGCTACGAATTTATTTTTAGTGCATTTGATTGAGGACGGAGGTCTACAGAGCTTGTATTAATGTGTATCAGCTCCGGAGACTCCTGGCTTCAATCCGATGCAATAAAAATAAATTCTTAACTCCTAATCGTAAACCCCATCTCGCCACCCCTGGGGTGGTGAGATGAAATGTGCCAAGAGCTCGCTAGAACAGAGCTCCGATAATCTCATCGGAGCTACTAAAATAGGGGGATTTTCTCAAAAATGCAAATTGGACCTGTTTTTCAGCTCCTGCTCATTGTGTTTGAGCTGCAGTGCTACTGCTCAGGGAGATGCACTTCCCAGACGATTTTGGCATGTTATCGGAGCTTTCTGAATAGCTACCTTGCCAAATCGTTCTGGAACAGCTCAAAATCCTCGATGATTTAGTTATCAAAGTTTCTAGAATAGGCCCTATAGTATGTGAATGCACAATTAATCAGAACAGTCCGAAATTGAGTTATCCACAACATTTACACTCACGTGTCAATGAGCATCTATCGTCTATTGTGCCATTAAGAGGGGGCTACGCAGTGTGCAAAAGATCTGTTGAACACTGAAACAAGTAGACAGTTTACAAACATTTTGCGTTACTAATAAAGATAAATCAAGTGGTGACTCCAAGAATAAAAAAAATATTTTATTGAGCCATGGTAAAAAACGGAGGCAAAAAAGACCACCTATGCGTTTCACGCTCACGCGCTTTTTCAATGATAAATCCTTGATAAATTGCTGGTGAGCGTGAAACATTTTCATGTTCTTTTTTGCCTCTGTTTTTTTACCATGGCTCACTAAAATAATGTTTTTATTCTAGGAGTCACCTTTTGTATTTTGTTTATTATTAGTGCATCGTTTTTGGAAACTTTCTTTGAAGTTTGTGACTAGTATGCCACTGTATAACTTTAAGATATCTACTCAATTTGTGTACAAGTACATTTGTACATATTGTTTGATAGAATCTTTTAAGCACAATTTAGCAATAAAAAACATGATTATTAAGCATGAAAGTCTTTGCCAAATACAGTGGCGTGATTTCAGAACACAAGCTGTCATGTTTGTCAAACAATAACCTTTTCATAGTTTAACAAATGAATTGCCTTAACTGTAGGTTGCTGATATGTGTTATGTTCTTAAATTCTGTGCACAGTAAATAGTATATTCCTGCTACAAAAATAGCCATTTTAAATATAACCTCTGATTCTTTCGTGACTTTCAAAAATTATATTAAAAATTAATGTGACAATATGAAAAAGATCTTATCAATATTATTTAATGACGACAAAGATTTAAAACCTATTTTGATTTGCTAATACTTTTTGGGAGTGGTAGAAGAAATTACTTAGGGTTACTAGATATAATAATGGAATATATCAAACTCTGCATTTATTAACATCTGTTTTTTCTATGTGACAGATCTGAGGGAATAATAGCCTTTCTGGCTATTAAAACACAAAACACATCTGCATAATAGGATCAGCTTTTATTGTCCCTATGTTATTGACCTATTCACTAAGGTAATTGTATGCAAAAGTAATCGCAGTAATTGAGCTCATCTGCATAAGGTATCCTAATTATTTTAGGATGCCACTGCATTGTCTTCAAATAGCGTGGAGTTATTGAAGTCTTGTCATTATTTATAGCAGACACTGAATGTATTTCCTAAATTGCTCTCTCTTTACCTATCCCCCTCACCTCTTCCGCTCTCTTTTTAGCTTGCCATAAGAGTGGCAACAACCCTATACTGTACAGCATACAGCAATAATAAAGAACGCTTACTGTATCAGTACATTCATCTATCTCAAGCATCAATTTGAAGTCAATGGGAATTCCTGTGCAAAAGTGCCCAAATCAGCACTATTGTAATTTCATTAATAACCCCCTACATTTCTGCAATGTTTCCTTTGTTTTGGTTCCAGGTGTCGGGTTTCCTACATTTGATAGGTAAAATCCCTGCTTGAGCAGGAATAAAAGGCAGGAATCTGCAAGACAAAGAGAGTCTGTTTCCCCCATAGAGAGAGAGGAAATGAAACCTCTCCCAGCCAGGAGGGTGCCTGGTTGTTATGGACTCTGGGACTGAAGGAAGCAGGCCTGCGGGGTCCAGCTGGGAATCACACCCATGATAAAGATCACCACGGACTGAACAGCCTGTCCCTGGAACCGACGTTCCTGAAGGACTGAAGGAGCGACACGGACCCATTGGGATAGGAATCCCTTGCAAAGACAGATAAGCAATAAATAGGACTCTGCAATGTTAAAATACTGTGTTTGCATAAGATAGTATATGTTTTCGGTTGGGAACCAGTTTAACTGGCCAGCGCCATTAGGAAGGGCCACAGCAAAGTTCAGTTAGTTTCCCTATATGGAATAGGTGTTTATTTTATGATTTCTTTTGACTTTAAAGGGACAGGGTCCCTATTGTTTAGTTGTCTTCTGGTTAATAAACCAATCCGGTTACGCATAACCCTCTGTCAAATGTCTTACTGACCTCGCCTACATGCCGCTCCGTCACAGTTCCTCTAAAATGAATTGCAGATTCATTTTAACTATTGTAACTTTTTTCTATACATTTCCAAAATTAAGGAAAACCAACAAAGTAGTGAAACAGGGTAAAAATAGGTAACAACAAAAATATAGACGGCACTCAAACGGGCGTATGGAATAGTAGGTGCAATGTGGAACAGGGAGGACCCTAATTCCTCAATACTACAATACAAAAAATGAATTTTCCCAGCACACAAAAGAGGATAAGGGGATTGGTGAACATCTTTTAATGCCTGTGGGCTGTTGCTGGACTTTTGTTGTGTGCTCACTTTAATCCCCTGGTAGGTTAGATCAAATTACCATTGCTCTTTGCTTTAGTGTTACCTCTGGACTGAGCTAGTTAACCCCTTGGGTGAATACGTGCATATATCATTGCACAATTGTTGATGCTTTCTTGGGAGATTTGTACAGGGAATTGGGAAGTACCATTAGATACCTAGTATCTATTGGGAACGGGCCTGAAGAAGGGGTTCCAGACCCCAAAACGTTGCTGCCCCCCTTTCCTTTGTACTTTTATGTTTGCCTCACCCCATTCCATTCCTCTCCCTTCCCCTGTATTGTGCGTTGTGGTTCACACTCACTTTGTGTTTTCATTAAAAGATTTTGTGTTCACCAATCCCCTTATCACCTTTTGTGTGCTGGGAACATTCATTTTTTTTTTGTAGGGTAAAAATAGGTAGTTAATATACTGTAATATATGTAAAAAATCATCTAATTTGCATTATACTAAAAAATATTTTGCTGATTAACGGCTCTCATAATATTTTCCAAACTATGCATATTAGTTGTAAATACTACCAACATACTGTATGCAATTTTCTGGGATATTTTTAATACTTGGAGTTCTTTGGTGTGAATATTGAAATGCATGCTTCTCAAAGATTTTAGTATAAAGGCAAAATGCAACACTATCCTGACTACTTTGCAAATCTGTTTTTATTTTTCAATGGAAATTGCAAACATTTCACAAACAAAATATTTCGACTTTAATTATTGAGGACTTGCAAACTTTCTGTGGGATATTGGTCATTTTGGGGTCACTAATATCTTCTTGTAATTGGGGTTAGGTTTAAGACTAGAACTACTCTATATAACATAGCTGTAATGTATCTGAAAAAACCCAACCACATTCATTTACAGTAGTTTATATTTATCAGCAAATAAAAACATATCTACCTACAATACAACTAAAAAAGTAGAGCGACATTTCTTTCTTTCGAATTACCTTCTTGTTGTATTATTAGAGACGGAGGCTGTACTGCTTTGAAATGCCACCCACCTTGTCATTGGAAAAAAAAGTAATTATCTTTGTGTACACTGAATTGATTATGTGCCTAAAATGTTTCTTCTTGTACATAATGTAATTTTATTGTCCCCTTTTAGTTTTGGTGTATACATTGATTTGTATTGTAAAGCCAGAATAATTCTTCCTCCTGTCTACTTATATCAAACTTAAACTCATCTTGAAGTGTTTTTTTTATATTCACTGATAAGAGAAAAGAAATGTGTCTGCTTCTTAACATGCTTAATCTTGCCTTTGTCAGACTGAAGGTTGCTGGTACAGTACATGTTTCGTGACCATGCTGATAATACTTTATTGTTTCAGGAATTTACAATACAGTACTTTGTTCGAAAACGTGTTTTATGTACCTTCAGAATTGAATGAGTTAAGTTCATAATGTGTCTTGTATTTATTTTCTGAAACCGTGTTATATTGTTATTTTTTATCTCAATGCATGTATGTACTACTGTTGCTTAGTAACAGCTTGTTCTTGGTTTGATCCTCTTTGCTTGCTACCTCACAGTTGCTTGGAGATACTCTGAGAGTGCTCTTACAAATCTTATTATTGCAAAGGAAATTTCAAAAGTGAAAAATTAACCTTTTCCTGTCACCGTGGCATTATGATGTAGTTATTACAGCTGTTTACACACAGGAGGATAACGTTTTGAACAAATGTCACATTGTCACTGTTATATTTTGACAGCTTGCATAAATGACAGAACTAATTAACTTTAAATTAATAAATAGTAATTACATTCATAAAGTGGACTTCCCTCATATAAAGGCAATAATATAAAAATGCATTTTGCATTGTTTCATACTTAATTAGGACTGCTAACATAATTTTTCCGGCCCAGGATAAATTGGAAGAATGGGGCACCCGCTTACGACATTATCACATTCAATCTATTTTGAACCATCATGTCTTTCTCTTTCCTTGTCCCCGAGTGTCTATCTCTCTTACAACATTTATGTAATTCCATCTTTTCACTTTCAGTGTCTCTGTTTTCCCCCACATTTCTGTCTCTCTCCTCTCCCTCCAGCATGTCTTTCTCTCCTCCCCAGCATGTATTTATCTCTTCCTTTCCACCAGCATGTCTATCTGTCTCCTGCCACCTGGCGATTAGTGCCAAACAAGTTCTGACATTGATGTTACTAGACTGAAGAGATGTTAAAACAGTCTGATGTTGAAGATGGAAAGGCACACATTTAATCACATGGACTTGATACATTTGAGGTGCAGGGGGTGTACTTTATGATTATGTTTATGCTGATGATTATGAAAATATTGCTGATGCTGTTACAGACAGTAATTTAAGTAGCATTGGTAGTGGTGGTGTCTGTGCCCTGGTCAATGATGGTGAATATGATAATGTTTCAGATAAAAGTGATGATACTGTGATTTTTCTACACAATTGTGAAAATACAGATTCAATGAAAAGCAAAGTGTATAAAAAAAACAAGCATTAAAAATAATAACAATAACCCTGTATATTAATTATCTAATACACAAAAGCCATCATCATCATTAACAACATCACATACATTAATGTTTCCTTCCTCCTTATCATCATCAACAAGAACACGCTCTGTTACACAGCATCATCAACAATACGACAATTGACCTATCGTGGTTCTGGTTTTTGTGATGATGATGATGATGATGATGATGATGATGATGATGATGATGATGATGATGATGATGATGATGATGATGATGATGATGATGATGATGATGATGATGATTATGATAATGTCACGTCCTCAGTGCCAGCACCACCTACAAACAACATACTGTAGACGACCACATTACTGCACCGACACACTTTATTCGAGCAAATACCCAGTATGTACCTGGCAGATACCTGGAATGCGCCGCTCCTCACCTCTGACAAGCCCCGTTGCGTTTGCCTTCCCAGCCTGGGTTCATGCCTGGCTGACGGGCGGCTGATCTGTTAAATGATAATGATTAGGATTTAATAGGCTGCAATGCTTCGCGTGTCTACCAGATGGCATAAATTCATGAATTGTAATGCAGTATATATATATATATACTGTGCAGTATTGCAGCCAGCGGGAATAAAATGCTTCAATCCCTGCCTGGAAAATACCTCAATGCACTCGGGCAGAAAACAGTCACAAACCTCAATACACCCGGGTATACCCAAATTCGTGGGACTAGCCGAGCTCGAATAAAGTGTGTCGCCAGTGTACATTCACAAGTTCATCCACAAATACCAGTTACATCTCCCATGGCCCATACTTCAACTACAACCAAGAGCCATTGTGTGGTGTTATTTTGAACTCTCAAAGGATTGTATTACAGATACATGGTGCTTATGAAGAACAGTTATGAAAAGAGGTAAAGCGGACATCCATCTTGGCACCTCTTCTTTAAAAGCTCATATGAGCCACAACACACAAAGTGGCAGGTCATCTTAGATATCGAGCATAAGAAAAAGTGGGGCTGCAGCAATCAGACAAAACAGTGCAATGTCACAGGTGGAGGTGGAGACATACTAGGTCACCAGCATCAGTAGACTTGGCAAACTCACCCTTAACACAATCACTATTGTCTCATGGTTGCAACTTATTTAATCATGTCAATTTAGATCATTTTAGTGTAACAGAGATGATGATAATCAATTGGAATAATGATTCCAATTTGCTTCCCGAACTGTATAGCAAAGTTGTTGCATCAGTGGTTGATGCCCTAGCACAATTGGAGGAAAGTAAAATACACCTTACTACTGACATGCGGACTAGTAGTCATGGAGGAGGTGACTACCTGTCTGTTACTGCCTATTGGATGTGTTTTACTATTGTCCAACCATAACAGTGGTTGAAAAGAAAACAAACAATCAACGTCTGGAGCAGCAAAACATTCCGTAGACATGCCACTTTATGACGTGTTAGACAAAATTCAGAATGGTTTACTAGGACCAATAGGATTGGGGGTCATCCTATTGGTTCTAGTAAGCCATGTAACAACTTCCAGTTTGTTAAATGATGTGATATCATACTTTGGTGCCACATCCTCATAAAATAAATGGCTGGCATCATATTGTTTACTACAACCAATAGGATGACCCCCAATCCTATTGGTTCCAGTACCATGGGACGCTAGCCACTCTGGTTTTTGTGACGTCCTCTTAAAGGGAAAGGAAGCTGAGCCTTTCTGATTGGCTGGCTTCACTCCCTTTTGATGACACCACATCCTAATAAAAAAAACACATGTCACATGGTTATCCCAGAAAATTAGATGGCTGGGTTCCATTCGTCAGCCAAATGTGACATCACAGGTCATATAAAAGCCTGTGCAGTCTCATATGAAGGCAAGAAGCTCAAGGAGCAACATTTCCCACCAATTGGATTGTAAGGGTTATACAGATGAAGATAAAAAAGACCCCCAATTGGATTACAGTTAACAGATGAAGATCAAGAAAAAAGAAAGAAGAAAATGACTTTGAACTTTACCTGAGTACCGTGGCTGTTGAGTATCCAGGCTTATTTGTTCAACAGCTTCCTCAGACCCCTGGAATCAGGTAAGAAAACCATTGAATGTATGTTATTTTAATTTTTCATTTTTTTATTGTATTTTTAATTTTTTTTTCTTTCAATTGCCAATGTACTGTATTTATCTATGCCCCTTTGGGGTAGATTACTACAGTGGCAAGCAATGCATTTTTTGGCAAATGCTTGCTTTTATTTATTTTAATTGTATTAATATTCATTGCTTTGTATAATTTGTGGGTTTCTTTGTTGAATGTTTTTGTAATTCTTGTTTTTTGTGTTTCGTTTTTTTAATAATGGTATTTGGCATTTGTTTGCTGTTTTTCTTGTGTATTGATGGTGTCTTGCTTTTTAATTCTTTAGCTTCATGGAATCTGTTTATTTATTTCTGGTATTTTTTTGGTGTTTACTTTTTATTGTTTCTTTTGGAGATTGTTTTGATTGAATGTAATTTTTTTGGTAGTTTATTTCTTTTAACTGGTCCATTGACTGTCATAGTACTAAATCATGCCCATATTATATGCACATCTCTTACAGACAGGTAGACCCTTGTAAGATTCACACAGCAGGGATGGGCCATTATAGTCTACTTCAGTCCACCTCTCGAGATATTGCGGCATAGTGCAGTTCTCATCTCGAGATGTGGTCGAGTCCTGTCTGCTGCATCTGTACATTACCTGCCAATATAGATGGGTGAGTTTCCTGCAAGTTGGCTTCCCCAGCCCCAAAACTTCAAAACATAAAAGAAGCATTAAACTATTAATATAATAGTGGAACTGTCATTTAAAGAACTTTATTAACCAACACTTTTCTTTTATATATTAAAAACATTTCCGGTGCATTTTAATTTTTCAATTAATAATGCATGTAGTCATCCCAAAAGCCCTTGGAGCTCAAGCCATGAGCCCTATTATGTCGTAAAACGTCACTGATGGCATCTTTTATGGCTTTGAAAACAAGCATCGTCATATAGAATTTGCTCCTGACTTCATCCACAATAGTTTTCCCTAAACTATCAGCAGGCGCCATTGTGTATGCAATGTCTTGTATACTATGTACTGTTGCGGCAGACTTTATTCTAACAAATCACCGGTTTGTCCCTGGCTTGTTCCTGGAATGCGACGCTGTTCACCCGGAGCATGCCGCGTTCCCAGCCAGGGGTCATGCCCGGCTGACGCGCGGTTGATGTGTTAATTGATAATGGTTCAGGATTTAATAGGCTGCAATGCTTCGCGTGTCCGCCAGATGGCATAAATTCATGAATTGTAATGCAGTATATATATATATATATACTGTATAACAACAACCCCTATAACCCCTAACATACAGTACTGTATATGCACATCAATGATACTATAGGCCGGCGGGGGCGAGATGTGTTTGCAGCAGAGAGAGATCCGCTGCTCTCTCTGCGCAAACATCGGCACATTAAAAATTATTTAAAATACATTTGTATTCATAGTGTAGATGTGCAGGGGGTCTCCGGAGCTGAACCGCATTGGTTTCAGGTCCGGTGACCCCCTACTTCCCGAGATATAGCCCCTTTTATGAGGTGCCGGTATCATTCTGCATTTAAAGGTCCCGATTACGTGACCGCGGCATGTAAGCCAAGCAGAGTGATACCGGCACCCAATAAAGGGGCCTGTATCTCGGGAAGCAGGGGGACCACGGACCTAAAACCACAGCGGTTCAGCTCCGGAGACCCCCTGCACATCTACAGTATGACTAAAACACATATATAAATAAACACTCATTCCTTACCTTTGCGGCTATGTGCTACGGTAAAGAAGTAGCATGACTGTATTTTTAATAATATTGTACAGTGAGCAGGAGGTTCCCTGAGCCAGAAATCAAAGCTCCTGCACAAAATTATTAAAATACAGAAAAGGCTGCTTCATTACCATAGCTGATAGCCGCTAAGGCAATGAAGGAGTAAACCCACCGTGCCCACTTTATTGTGGGTAGCGGGGGTGGGTGAAGGGGGTATTTTGCCCTTGGTGTGAGTTTAGGACTTGCGGGGGGGTTGCGGGTGCACTTAACCCCTTCACGGCCGTAGCAGTTAATACCGCTACGGTCATGAAGGGGTTAACCCCTCCCGCTACCCCCCCGCAAGCCCTGAACAACCATCGTTGGAGCTAATACCCCCTTCACCCACCCCCGCTACCCACAATAAAAATAATTCACACACAGCAGCCGCCCAAAAAATAAATAAATAAATCTAATAAATAAATAAATAAATGAATATAAATAAATACATTTAAAATACATTTTTATTCATAGTGTAGATGTGCAGGGGGTCTCCGGAGCTGAACCGCGTTGGTTTCAGGTCCGGGGACCTCCTGCTCCATGAGATACGGCCCCCTTTATGAGGTGCCGGTATCCCTCTGCATTTAAAGGTCCCGATCACGTGACCGCGGCATGTAAACAAAGCAGAGGGATACCGGCACCCCCTAAAGAGGCCTGTATCTTGGGAAGCAGGGGGTCCCCATACCTAAAACCAAAGCGGTTCAGCTCCGGAGACCCCCTGCACATCTAGACTATGAATATAAATGTATTTTAAATTTATTTATTTATATTCATGTATTTATTTATTTATTTAGATTTATTTATTAATTGTGCTGCTGCTGTGTGTGATTTTTTTTTATTGTGGGAAGCGGGGGTGGGTGAAGGGGGTATTAGCCCCAATGATGGTTGTTTAGGGCTTGCGGGGGGGTAGCGGGTGCACTTAACCCCTTCACGACCGTAGCGGTATTAACTGCTACGGTCGTGAAGGGGTTAAGTGCACCCGCAACCCCCCCGCAAGTCCTAAACTCACACCAAGGGTCAAATACCCCCTTCACCCACCCCCGCTACCCCCAATAAAAAAAATTCACACACAGCAGCCCCACAATTAATAAATAAATCTAAATAAATAAATAAATAAATACATGAATATAAATAAATATATATATGTACATATATATATATATATACTGTATATATAACAACAATCCCTATACATTATTGGCTCTAGTACCATGTGACAAGCTTTCAATCAGAGCGTGGGAACTACATCCCTACTCTGATTGGCTGTATTACCCTGTGACAGGCTTTCAATGACGTCACATCCTTTCTCCCCCCAAGCCTCTGTCACATGGTATACTAGAGCCAATCAGAGTAGGGATGGAGTTCGCACGCTCTGATTGACTACCATACCATTTGAGGGCGGCCATGTTTCTTTCCATGACGTCATCTTAAAGGCAATTGAAGCAAAGCCATTCTGATTGGCTGTGCTTTCATTGCCTTTAAGTGACGTCATCATTTTTATTTTTATCGGCCAAAACACATGGTTTTCACGGCCCAATCAGGGCCGTGGGAACCATATGACGAAAATGTGACATCATAGGCCTTTAAAAGCCTATGTCGTCTCATTTTGAAGCCAGACGCCGAGGAGGAAGGACCTCCGGAGAAGAAAGAAGACCAGGGCGTGGCCAAAGATGGAAAGAAGACCCCACCCGGAAGAAGATAGAAGAAAGAAGAATACAGATGAAGATGAAGATGGATTACAATTACAAGACCCGTGGATTGATTTGGATTTTTAGTTTAATGTTTATTTTTTTGTATGGTTTATTATTTTATGGGTTCCTGTGCCTGGTGGATTGGTTCGTGAGTAAGGTGCACAACGGGAGTCGGTGGGGCCAAGTAATGGTAAGTGAACTAAAGAAATATATTTTATTTAACTTGTTAATTTTTTTAAAAGCTTTTTTAACGTGTATTTTTTTTTTTTTGTGGTATATCATTTCTTGCAACTGTATGTATGTATGTATATATGTCTAGAGAGATATATACATACAGGGTAAGAAATGATGTTGTTTTAAAAGCTTTCTTTCATGTGTTTTAAATTAATTTGTCTATGCTGCTATGCTTTATTGTGTTTTTAAAGTATTTTAAAATTAGATAGATGTAATTGTTGATATTGTATTGTGTGCTTGTGTTCAGGGTTAGCCTTGGTTTTAAAGTTTGTATTCTGGTTGGTACTTATATTTTTTCACATGCAAAATTGTTCTGCTCCAGGCGTGAATTAGTTAATTGTTTCATTGTTCGGGATGGACTGTCAATTGTTTAGGGATGTAAATAATGATTGCTAATTGATTTTGTTTACTTGATTGGTTAAAATAGTTTACTTGTTTGGAGGTACTGTATTTGTATTTTGCTTGCAATGATATTGTTAACATTCATTTGCAGAATGTATATGGTGCATAGATTTTATGCATCATTTATACAATGTAAATGCAATGTATTGATTGGAATGTGAGGTTTTTCATTGGCATTTGATGATTTAGATTGTAAGATCAGTTAGGATTATTAAAGGAAATTCATTGTAATGTAGTGTGTCTGTATGAAGAAGTGTTATTTGTAGTACAGTATGGTTTTGATAACCCTTCTACATTTATTTGTATATTGGTTCATCACGTGTGTGTGTATACTGTATATATATACATATATATATATATATATATATAATCATCACGACTATTAAGGTTATGGTGGGTAAAAAAAGTGACTAAAACCCTCCACAGTAAAGCATAAAGCAACTGTAAATATTTCTGTATTTTCATTTGCATGTCTTAGACAGGTCTGCAACCCTGTCTTTCACCATTATCACCCAGCAAACAACACTTCCACTGCAGCAAAGGATTCTAGGAAATGACATGCAAATGAGCACACAGTACCACTTTTTATCTCATGCTCACATTATATGAGCAACCATTAGTCAATGCATGCTGCTTTAAACACAGCTTTTAAGCAAGGACTTGGGAGATGCAAAGTCAGTTAACCCACTCACAGACATGTTTCAACCTTGATGGGTATCATCAGTGTGAGGTTGGCTTGCTGACATTTGCTCAAATGAGAAATCGTGGTGATTACCTACTCTTATCTCATTTGAGCAAATGTCAGCAAGCCAACTTGCTTAAAGGTGTTTAAGGGGTTAATTGATATCTGAATGTAATTGCAATGTATTGGCTTTGTTTTGGCAATGTATTTTGTGGGCAAGACAAGAATGTTGCTGGCGACGGAGACTTCTTCTTGATGAGGTCAGAAGCACTTTATTATTTATTTGTATATGCTAGTTAATGTTTTTAATAATGGGCAATTAATCTATTATCCATATCTGGATAATAGTTATTTTGCACATTATTGTACTGTAGGTGTTGGGGGGGAGGGTGTATGTATTGAATGTATAGGCCAGGTTTATTTTTATTACATTCAGGGTTTGTTCCGTGGTTCCGCATGAGACCTCTGGAGACCACCTGTGGTTTTCTCGGGTATCTCACGGGTATCAGGCTGGTGGTTCCATGGGTGACACATGCGGGGATGAAGCGGTGGCCTCACATCCATGGGGGCACCGCCGACCCGTAGGTGCGGGGATGAAGATGTGTGGTCCCACTTCTGTGGGGGCACCGCGGACCCGTAGTGAGCACCCGTGAGTTCCCCAGACCCCCATGGGAACCACCCGAGGCCCCGCAGAAACCTCTGGGTCTGACCCGGGGCTCCCAGACATCCTTGGGCCTACCGTGGGGACCCAATTGTGGCCCACGGTGACCCAAGGAGACCACCTGGGGGCCATGGTGCTGGCGGGACCCACCAGCAGGCCTCCAGAACCTGTTTGAAAAGGGCTGCTGGTACCCTGTAGGTCTGTCAGGTGCCCTGCCAGCCCACCGGGGACTCGCGTGGGGCTGCGTTATGAACCCTGTTTGTAAAAGGATAAACCTTGTATTTATGGGGGGGCACAGGGGGTGGGTAATGTATTTAATAAATATAATGATGTTTATTGTGGGTCACTGTATTGTTTTTATTGTGGGTACTGGGGGTGGGGGGGGGGTTCCCCAATGGTATGTGGGTAGGCCTCCCTTGTGGGCAGTGGGTGAGGGGGGTTAGGCCTCATGGGGTGGGGGGTTAGTGTGGGAGGGTATGTAGGCATCCCGAGTGGTGGGTGAGGGTGGGTTAACCCCTTAATGATTGTAGCGGTTAATAACCGCTATGGTGATTAAGGGGTTAGGGGACATTACTTTGGATGTTTTCATTTTTGTGTCTGTTTTGCAGAAGCGGAGGGGCCATGGCCAGGATGGGGGGGGTAATGGTATGTGGGTAGTGGGTGAGGGTGGGTAGACCTTACTGATTGCACATCGGGTCCCCCCCCTCCCCACATTTACTTAAACTGCACTCACAGCAACACAGGCAGGGAGATTTAACAGACACATTAGGGGGAGGGGGCTTTACACAGATCACAGTCAAGGAGGTGGGGATATAACCCACTCCCCCTCCCCACATTTACATAAACTGCACTCACAGCAACACAGGCAGGGAGATTTAACAGAAACATTAGGGGGAGGGGGCTTTATACAGATTACACTCAAGGCAGGGAGATACAGGGGATGTACTGTACTGTATGTTGTTTATTGCAATGCTTCAATGTGTGTACAGTATAATGTTTTTTACAATTAGATAGATGTAATCCTTGGTATTGTAAGGGTTAGCCTTGGTTTTAAATTTTGTATTCTGGTTGGTACTTATATATTGATTTTTGTTTACTTGACTGGTTAAAATAGTTGACTTGTTTGGAGGTACAGTATTTGTATTTTGCTTGCAATGATATTGTTCACATTCATTTGCAGAATGTATATGGTGCATAGATTTTATGCATCATAAATACAATGTAAATGCAATGTATTGATTGGAATGTGAGTTTTTTCTTTGGCATTTGATGATTTAGATTTTAAGATCAGTTAGGATTATTAAAGGAAATTCATTTTAATGTAGTGTGCCTGTATGGAGAAGTGTTATTTGTAGTACAGTATGATTTTGATAACCCTTCTACATTTATTTGTATATTGGTTCATCATGTGTGTGTGTATACTATATATATATATATATATATATATATATATATATATATCTATATATATATATATCTATATATATCTATATATATATATATCTATATATATATATATATATATATATATAGATATATATATATATATACACATATATATATATATATATACATATATATATATATATATATTTATTTATATTCCTGTATTTATTTATTTATTTAGATTCATGTATTTATTTATTTATTTAGATTTATTTATTAATTGTGGGGCTGCTGTGCGTGAATTTTTTTTATTGTGGGTAGCGGGGGTGGGTGAAGGGGGTATTTGGCCCTTGGTGTGAGTTTAGGACTTGCGGGGGGGTTGCGGGTACACTTAACCCCTTCACGACTATAGCAGTTAATACCGCTACGGTCGTGAAGGGGTTAAGTGCACCCGCTACCCCCCAGCAAGCCCTAAACAACCACTGTTGGGGCTAATACCCCCTTCACCCACCCCCGCTACCCACAATAAAAAAATTCACACACAGCAGCAGCACAATTAATAAATTAACCTATATAAATAAATACATGAATTTAAATAAATAAATTTAAAATACATTTTATTCATAGTGTAGATGTGCAGGGGGTCTCCGGAGCTGAACCGCTTTGGTTTTAGGTCTGGGGACCCCCTGCTTCCCAAGATACAGGCCCCTTTATGGGGTGCCGGTATCCCTCTGCTTTGTTTACATGCCGCGGTCACGTGATCGGGAACTTTAAATGCAGAGGGGTTACCGGCACCTCATAAAGGGGCCTGTATCTCGGGGAGCAGGGGGTTCCCGGACCTGAAACCAATGCGGTTCAGTTCCGGAGACCCCCTGCACATCTACACTATGAATAAAAATGTATTTTAAATTTATTTATTTATATTCATTTATTTATTTATTTATTTAGATTTATTTATTTATTTTTTGGGCGGCTGCTGTGTGTGAATTTTTTTTATTGTTGGTAGCGGGGGTGGGTGAAGGGGGTATTAGCCCCAACGATGGTTGTTTAGGGCTTGTGGGGGGGTAGCGAGAGTGGTTGACCCCTTCATGACCGTAGCGGTATTAACTGCTACGGCCGTGAAGGGGTTAAGTGCACCCGCAACCCCCCGCAAGTCCTAAACTCATACCAAGGGCTAAATACCCCCTTCACCCACCCCCGCTACCCAAAATAAAGCGGGCACAGTGGGTTAACCCCTTCATTGCCTTAGCGGCTATCAGCTATGGTAATGAAGCAGCATTTCTGTATTTTAATAATATTGTGCAGGAGCTTTGATTTGTGGCTCATGGAACCTCCTGCTCACTGTACAATATTATTAAAAATACAGTCATGCTGCTTCGTTACCGTAGCACATAGCCGCAAAGGTAAGGAATGAGTGTTTATTTATATATGTGTTTTAATCATACTGTAGATGTGCAGGGGGTCTCCGGAGCTGAACCGCTGTGGTTTTAGGTCCGTGGTCCCCCTGCTTCCCGAGATACAGGCCCATTTATGGGGTGCCGGTATCCCTCTGCTTGGTTTACATACCGCGGTCACGTGATCGGGACCTTTAAATGCAGAAGGATACCGGCACCTCATAAAGGGGGCTGTATCTCGGGAAGCAGGGGGTCCCCGGACCTGAAACCAATGCGGTTCAGCTCCGGAGACCCCCTGCACATCTACACTATGAATAAAAATGTATTTTAAATAATTTTTAATGTGCCGATGTTTGCGCAGAGAGAGCAGCGGATCTCTCTCTGCTGCAAACACATCTCGCCAGGGGACGGCCTATAGTATCATTGATTTGCATATACAGTTCTGTATGTGTATGTTAGGGGTTATAGGGGTTGTTGTTATACAGTATATACTATATATATACAGTATATACTGCATTACAATTCATGAATTTCTCGGCTTCAAAGACAACAGCTCGCAAACGCCCCCATGAGTTTTTACACGGCATTGCAGTATTGCAGCCAGCGGGAATAAAATGCTTAAATCACAGCCGCGAAAATAACGCAATACACCCCGGGAGAAAACGACACAAAACCTGCAGATAACCGGGATAATCTGAAATTCGCGGAGCTAGCCGAGTTAGAATAAAGTTGGTCGCCACTGTATACCCTGTTCACTTATGTAACTGTGTATTTATAACCATGTATTATTTGTCATCTTAACTGTATGCCAAGGACAAACTTGAAAATGAGAGGTAACTCTGTATGTATTACTTCCTGGTAAAACATAAAAAAAATAATTAAATACCTCTGCCCTGCAGGTCTTTATCCTGTCATGCAGTCAGCAACATTACACGTTGCACAAGCCACGCAATGGACCCCGAAGAGGTAGTGAATGCTGTAACCCATCAGGGCCAGCATCTGAGAACTCATACCACCCACCTAGTGACGCTGGATTAGAAACTGGACTAAATTTCCTCTATGTTGCTGACCCTGAGCAGTCACCTCATCACCCCCAGGTTGACTCCATCTATGCTGGCGCCTTTTGCTCATGACGTTGCACCAATATCTATGGTCCTTATAGACCCTACTCCTATGCGCTATGGAGGACTTCCCTTAGCTTGCAGAGGATTCCTGAACCAATGCTAGGTGCAGTTTGACACACAACCATCATCCTACCCTACCCACGCTCTCGAGTGGCATATATGTTTTCCCTCCACACGGGCGAAGCATTAGCTTGGGCGTCACCTCTTTATGAAAACGGTTTCCCCTTGTTGGATGACTCCGTTGCTTTCATGCAAAACTTCCGGACAATTTTTGATATCCCCGGTCATGTGGGTTCTGCTAAATTCACACTACTGCAGTTAAAACAAGGCTCTCGCACCATGGGACAATATGCAATCAAGTTTAGGACCCTGGCATAAGAGGCCAATTGGAACAAGGGTGCTTTGAAGGCTACTTTCCATCAGGGCATTGAGGAAAGGCTGAAGGAAAAATTGATATACGGGACCTACCCGCAGATCTGGAGGGACTAATCGCCCTTTGTATGTCCCTGGACCATCGATTGAGGGAGAGACATAAGGAGCAGGATTGTTCTCACAGATACTGGTCTCTCCCACTGACTCCACCTCTTCAGACTCCTTCCAATTAAACAGCAGGAGAACCAACAGAACCCACGCAATTGAGCAATTTGCATCTAACAGAATGGGAGAAGCAGCACTGGCGATCGTTTGGGTTTTGTCACTACTGCGGCAAGAAGGGTCACATGGTACGAACCTGTCCTATGAAATCCAGATGTCCAGAACCAGTAGGGAAGTTTCTTCTGGATATCTGCAACTTCTCTCCATCTCCTTGTTGTTTTATGGTTCCATCTGCCTATCCTAGCAAGACCATTCTGTGATAACCAAGGCCTTTGTGGACTCTGGAGCCACCGGTATATTTATAGATAAAACCTTTGCTCAACGGATCAATATTCCTCTCCAGACAAAAGACGTACCTGTGACAGTAGGGGGCAACCAGGCTCTCAAATAAAGGGTATGCCCATTTTGTTTACCCCTGATCTGTGTATAAGGGTTCAAGAGAGTTAGCTCTTGAGCCCAGTAACATTGTATGATTCCAATGTATAACCAGTAATAAAAGTATTTAATGTGTTTTCTTTTCCAGGCATTCCAGCGAGCAGGGATTGCTAGGGTATGAGTTTCAAGCGGGATTTTGCAGAGAAATTGTTGTCAGAATGTGGCTAGGTAGTTGGAGTTCAAAGATGTTGGTTCCCAAATAAATGTACCCGGGAATCAGGCATGATTCTCGGATAACAAGAAAAAACACAAAAGCGCACCAAGATGAGAGATAGATATTGTATTAGCAACAAATAATAAAATTAGTAACTTACATATAAAATTTCTTTAATAATCCCCGATTCTGGTGTCTATCACAGGAGTAGGGCATCACATAGGAAGTATGAGGGTTATCTCAGTTCTGAGAGATCAGACCCGCGTGCTGGGGCTGTCTCTGTTCACTCTCCTGTCCTCCACGTGTAGTAGCGTGGTGCGGAGTGTAGCACACATGTGCAGGAACCGGGCCCTTCAATAGGTGTCCTTAGGATGCCTGTCCGTTTTTGATAGCATAGAAACGATTGGAAATAAGCAGGAACGGTACACTTGAGTGTGTACTGGTGGTGGGTAGTAAAACCGCCAGCCACAACAGTTAGCGACTTAAAAATATATTGATTCTATTTTCTTAATTTGATATCCCAGAAGATGCAGAAATAATGAAATGGAATACCAAGTTCCTGCAATTTAAATACTAAATGAAAGCTGTCAGTTCCAACTCCAGATTTAACCCTTTAGGTGTTAGGGTTTGGAGGGAGAAGATCCAAAAGTATTCTCTTTGTGATATTTTTTGAATAAAGTCTCCTCCCCTCCAATCTGTCTTTACCTATTCTATTCCGAGGAACTTTAAGCAAGCAGTGTGCCTCCTATATATCTCACTCCCAGCATACTACTGTGATTTAACCTTTCCTGATTGCGGTCCCTCTGTTTCGTTTATATTGCATGTGTCCTGGAAATCTGAGTGAAACACCGCGCCGGAGGATCCCCCCACCCTCTTCTTTTATGGGTGTAGGAGGGCTGCCTCCAATTCCACCCACCTCCTCAGTAGCGAGTTTGCATGCCAGGTTACTAGCTACCCCTGCTGTGCTACTCGGTAATATGAATGTACGGTACACATGAGAGGCCGAGACCTCAGGATTCTTTGGGTCTACTTAGGATCATTCTGCTAACCCTAGAATTTTTATTCAACCAGATGAATTTAGTTTCTTAATTTGTGATTTGATATATTATAATTTGCCACTTTTTGTGACGATTTCCCTCCTTTCTTTGTAAGGATATGCATATTTGTGTAAAATATGCACATATGCAAAAACAGAAAGAGCAAAATGTGATTGTCATTATTCTCTTATATATCTATCAAATAAAAAGATCACTTGTGAGCACATTCACATGTCTTAGACAGGTCTGCAAACCTGCCTTTAACCATTATCACCTAGCATACAGTGCTTCCACTGCGGCAAGGGATTCTGGGAAATGACATGCAAAGGAGCACACCTTGTCACCTTTTGCCTGAAATCCATTTTGACACGGAAATCTTATAAGCTAATGCTCGCTTTTAACACAGCTTTTAAGCACAGCATGGGATTAGATTCAAATCCAGTGAAACCACTCACAGACAGCTGTTTCAACCTTTTGGGTCTCATCAATGTGAGGTTGGTTGTACTGGCTTTGCAATTTTCAAGGCTGGGTAGGATTTACCATACACATTTGAAGTTAAGGTGGGTGAAAAAGGAAACAAGAAACCTCCACCGTATAGCATATAGCAAATAGCAAATATAAAGATAACTTATGAACACATTCACATGTCTTAGACAGGTCTGCAAACCTGCCTTTAACCATTATCACTTAGCATACAGTGCTTCCACTGCAGCGAATCATTTCCCAGAGTCCCTTGCCACAGTTGAAGCACTGTGTAAGCACTGATGAGACCCAAAGGTCGAGACAGCTGTCTGTGAGTGGTTTCACTGGCTTTGCATCTAATCTCTGTGACCATGAGGGGGTACCCAGGCCAGTAAATAAAGTTATTATGCCTGGCTGGGTGCCCCTGAGTCATAGGGAACTATGAAGTTTCAGCTCTGCAGCCCACTGCGGGTTGAGAGCCTGTAAATACATTAGAATTGTCTGTGTGTATCCGGCTAGGGATAAGCAGACCACACGTTCTAAAATGAGCTACATTGAATGACTGCGGTCACCGTTAATGCATTGGTTCCGAGGGTTGCAACCACATGTATCACATTACTGTATTTAGGTCAATTGGATATGTGGGATTGCGGTTAGGTTAGTTACGCGCATTGCTACACTGAGTCATGGCCTAAACCGCAGGTGGAAAAAACTTGAGAAAATGCCTTATCCAAGCGCGAAACGATCGTTGGCAATGACGTCATCGCATTGACATCTGTAGGCATGTGATGCATCGCCCCCCTCCTCATGGAACAGGTTGTATACCGCTGTATAGCGATTTCATTTACCCACTGCTATTGATTATATTTTAGCACTGCATTGCCTGATGATTTAGGGGAATGGAGTATTATGCTGTTATGCTGTAGATAGTAGTGGGGAGCTATACATTTCTACTGGGTATGTCTAAGAAGTGTGTGTATGTGGCAAGTGTTTAGAACATACCAGTGGCCATATTTTAATCTTGGACAATTATTATTAATATTATTACCTGGGAATTAAAACTTTAATTTATAACCAACTATGGTGAGAGTTGGGAACATCACAGTTCAGCTTTATTTTACCCTATTATCTATTAAGGTAAACCAATTATAAAAAAAGAGATTGCTGCTACTGTGCTACTGTATCAATGCTATCAATTATATGATAGAGGCATACACACATTTGATTACCTTATGAATTCAGTGGAGAAAACAAGATAAACAACTCTCCTTTTTCAGTTATTCGGTTGTAAATCAAACATTTCAGACTTTCAATAATAATTTTAAATCCTTTTTTTTCTAACACAAGACTTCAATCATCAAGATTTTATCTACTTGGCCTTTATTTATCATTGATTAACTTTGGCCATATGTTAGACTGCATCTTTAAGAGCTTCGTTTCACTCACATGAAAGTCCTTGTTATTGTAGTGTTCTACCTCTCAATACTCTAGCATTCTTTGACTCCTCCAGTTGTTCCTGATAATATACTTCCTTATAAGGCATTCATTAAATAGGGATTTACCGCTTTCTTTCTGCATATGACTGAGCAAACAGGAACGGTTTTCTTAAAACTACACTCCCTGCTAGAGGAATAGGGCATGCTTACACTGGATTT
Organism: Ascaphus truei; assembly: GCF_040206685.1. Classification (NCBI taxonomy): domain Eukaryota; kingdom Metazoa; phylum Chordata; class Amphibia; order Anura; family Ascaphidae; genus Ascaphus; species Ascaphus truei. The sequence continues at coordinate 266,514,557 of NC_134485.1, read as the reverse complement.
AGTGCACCAGTATAAAATTATTGGATTTTATGAATAATAGTGTGTCCTGTGTATTTAAAATGAAAAGATGGTTTATTTATAGGTGCATCCACCCTTTCTTGTAATAAAAATAACTTTCCAAATAAATATAATAAACACCTGTCTTTCTTAGTAGCTGGATTTTATATTTTAAACTAAAAGCACTGACACCTCTCTCTCTTAGTTATATTGTGATTACCGCTAGTATGTATATTTGTATCTATATTATTCATTAATATATTATCACCAATGTACACAGCTCTTTATAGAATTAATAAGACAGTACAGGGAGATAATATATCAAATGGTATAAGTGCATTAAACATGAAATAAACAATGGGAATTAGCTAGTTCTTAACCTACAGAGCATACAATGTAAGTATAACAATGGGAGATTTACAGAATGCAATTGACAAATGCAGAATAGAACATGTGTGAGGGGAGAAGAACTGTAAGTACATCAGGAGTGCGAGGAGTAGAAACAAGCAGCAACTAACCAAATGTTTATTTTAAGGCATTACTTAAAGAGAGGGAGGCATGTGGATTTGCAAATGTTTAGGGGAGGATGTGCTATAGGTAGAGAGAAAAAAATAAAGTAGTTTCAGACATGAGTGCTGCATAGACAAAATGAGCAAAAAGGAGACAGCCTTCAGCAGAGCGTAAGAAAAGAGATGGGGTATAGTGGGAGGTTGGAACTCAGATATACAGTAATAGGGGGTTGAAGAATGTATGGCCTTGAAGGACAGAAGAAGAATTGTATAGTTAATGAGAAGTTTAAGGAGGAGACATTAAATGGATTTTGGAGAAGAGAGGCAGTCACAGACAACAAAGACAGATAAATAACACCAGCAGCTGCATTTCATATTGATTATAGATGTTGCCCCTTTTCCCTGTCACTGTGGAGGACTACCTCTACTGCTATTACCTGAGTGGTAAACAGGAGGCCTGTTCCTCTGTCACTGGGAGCCTGGGTTGTGAGAAAGGCGTGGAAAGGATCCTCACACATTGGGATAGCCGCTCCCAAGGCAATACAGACAGTAATTTCACACAAGAGAATATGTAACAGTATTTACTGGACAGTACTTATACCAGGCACATTGCAATGCAGCACATAACAATACAGTATATAAGTACACCAACCACGGAATATCCCCACAGTACTTGGGTGCAGGGGCACCAGTGTCCCAGTGTCCAGGCCACAATAGCCAATCCCACCCCAAGTGTGTGTGACAGCACTGCCCACGTGAATTGTTGGTGCACTTGTAGATATACCTGCCTGGGCGTTCAAGTCCCTGGGTGCCACTAGGTACTAATAAACAACTGATCAGTCTGTCCACTGAAGATCCGCCTCTACGTGGGGTGGTGTCTGCTTGGAGGACACCACCCCACGGTTTGAGGTCCCACCTTAGGATAGTCTCTGGATTGCTGGCTTGGTCTTGTCCCAGATGCAGGCCGCGCATACCGCGTGCATCCGTCACAGATGTGCTGACTAACACAAATGGGCTATGGGGAGCGTCCCTGTCTATGGGGCCTTCTCTACAGCACACAAGCTAATAGTGATGTGATCTAGCTGGGACCTAAGGGGATATCCTGGCCTAGTCCAGCGGAGCCCTTCTCTCTGGACCTTACCTATCTCCTTGCTGTCCTGCTTCTGACTGGCGTGGTGTCTCAGCGCACCACATGTATCTACTTCTCCCTCCGTGCTTCCAGGAGCCATATTGGTCCTCCTGCAACACGTCTAGAAGCTCATGAGGCTGCTTGGACTTGTAGTCCCCTTCGTAAGCGTATTCCTAATGGCCACCTCACTCTGTGTATCCTCTGCACATGTGCGAGATGCTACTGTGGATGCACGGCATATGGTAAGATAGTGGCGCCCTCGGCGGAATGCCAACGACCTGCTCGCCCGCCCCACCAGAGCCATCCCTGCAGCCGTCCCCCCTCGTGCAGCCCGGAGGTAAGAGGGGGACCTGGCTAGATAGAGTATAGAGTCGGGAGTCAAGATGACCAAGAAGGAGAGTTGCAATAGTCAAGTCAGGAGATAATGAAGGTATTCGTGAGCTTGTTTGTTTTTTTATCAACAGAGGAAAGGGCAGATTCCAGCAATGCTTCAGAGAAAAAATTGTCAAGATTTAACAATATTGAATTCTCAATGTGGAACCTGTGATCCAATGCCGTTAGGTATAACCTTATATTAGTCCAGAATAAATCCACAGCACCATAGGAGGTAATGATTAAATGATGACACTGATCCTGTGGTATGGTTTCCTTAATGGGGACCTATATTCCCTGAAGGGACTGGGCAAAGGAAGAACTCCCTGCACAGAACCTCATTTTGAGGGCCTTGGAACACTCTTATGTCACAAGTGTATATCAGATTGAATAAAGTCTATTACTCACAGTATTTGGAGTCTCCCCATCCAGTTGGTGTGTGAAGCGTGCTGCAGCTTGTAGAAGATCCAAGTAAACATCCATGCAGAAAAAGGCACACAGCAAGAAGAGAGTGGGTCAAAGCTACTAAAAAATAACCTTTATTGGTCCATAAAAGAGAGAGGGAGGTACAAAAACCCTCCTACATGTTTTGTGCACCAAGAACTTTATCAAGGAGTATCCAAATACAATATAATTGACCCTTATAAACCCCTTACCTGTTGCTCCGTTTGGCGCCAATTAAGTCTGTCACGATGACACCAACTTTTATCAACACATTTATATTTCTGGGTACTTGATTGAACAGAACAAGTTGCAAAATAAATTGTGATTTATTTCCTTAATAGACAAACACACGACATCTGCAGAATACACTTAAAACAACACTCACTGGGATCAGGGAACAAAATAAATTGTCCTTGGAACAAAAGAAATTGTCCTTTGCTTGCCAGTGCAAGAAATGCAGCCTTGGTTTTAAAAGTCCTGTGGTTTTGTGGTTGTTAACCCCTACCCACCTGGACTGGTTGCTGCTATACTGGAACAAAGTCTTGCATCTTTACATCATGGATTAAAATTCAGGAATCACACTGGGAAATACCTGGGGAGCCACAGTTATAGACTGGCCAAAGCTATCTTTAACATGTGGATCCAATCCCCTCGTGGGAACAAAAAAACCCACGAATAGCAAAGTGACCCACAATTCATAAGACCGGTCAAAAGGGCAGTCTGGTGGGCATTTTCTGGACCTAACTCTATTTATAGAAGAAGGATCCATTGAAACAAAAACATTTTATAAAAAGGTAGATGCCAACACCTACCTGTTGGCATCGAGCCACCATAATCCGAGATGGATTAATAATATACCCAAAGGACAGTTTCTAAGAACAAAACATAATTGCTCACAAATAGAAGTGTTCAATACACAAGCAGAGGACCTAATGGATAAACTGATGGATAGGGAATATAATTATACAAAGGTGACGAGGGCATTGGAAACAGTGAGAAACATCCAAAGGGATGATTTGATACTGATGGATAAAACTAGAAGTGATAAATCACCTGTAGGTGGGGAATTCATCCCATTTATTACAAAATATAATGCTAAGGCTCCAAAAATAACTAAAATAATTAAAAAAACATTGGGGAATTTTACAGGGTGATATAGCACTTAGTACAATTATACCTAAGAGTCCACAAATAGTTTTCAAAAAGGCAAATAACCTTAAACTACAGCTTTCCCCTAGTTGTCCATTAAATGTAGCTAAGAATTCTAATACAACATGGCTAAAAGAACTAAACGGTTTCTTTACATGTGGTAAATGCATTGGTTGTAAATATATCTCCAGATGTAGAGATTTTAAATCTAACATCACAGGAGCTATATTTCCAATCAAATCTTTCATTAATTGTAAGAGTTTGTTCACTGTCTACCTGTTAGAATGCCCTTGCGGGCTACAGTATGTAGGGCAAACAGGTAGACCGTTAAAACGATGTTTTGCAGAACACATTTATAAAATTAAAAGAGGTCTTGAGACACATAGTGTCTCAAACCACTTTAAAATTAGATATAATCAAAATCCAGAGGGTCTAGTCTGCAAAGGTATAGATTGCCCCAAACAAAATTGGAGAGGGGGAGATAAAATAAATCTAATATCAAGGCGAGAAAGCTATTGGATCTATACCTTAAAAACATTGACCCCAGGAGTGTCATGCCTGTATGCCCGCAGACCAAGCTAGACCCCAGTACTGAATTGGGAATGGTAAGATACCACACACCCACAGCAGTGGGAGCAAGCCTGGAGTGTGGTACAGCGTTGCTGGGCCTGTTGGAAGAGTTGTTAGTGTATACTTGCAACACTTGGGGAATGTCCGTGAGAATAGTTGTGTCTGTTTGCCAATGTACAGGGATCCAGAGGGTAGAGTCGTCAGAGGGCAAGCCAGGTCCTAGGAAGCCAGAGGTCAGCGGAATCGTATGTGTAGCAGGGTTCAGAGGGATACCAGAGAGCAGAGTAGTCCAGGGTAAGCAGGGGTCAAAGCCAGGTACACACAGGGAAACAGGAACTATGCAGATGATCTGGTTTAAAACTGATTGGCCGGCGAAGTCGGCCAATTCAGTTGAACAGCAATTCTCTGAAACCGTCCCAGTAGACTCGGCGTACGAGTACTCTGCCCAAATATGGGAGTGCACCAGCGCCCGGAACATGGCCACGATGTTTGTTGGGACCCCCCCCTCCAAAACCTGCTTCCTGGTTTTACAAATGGCTACCTTAGACAATGCCAGGAGTAGGTTGACCAGGAGATCCCTAGGCTTATCGTTCCGGGACACTGGGCACCCAAAAATAAAAAGATGAGGGGAGAAGTGTAGCCAGAACTGCAGGAGAAGGCTCTTCAAGAAGGATAAGAGGGGCTGCAGTCTGGCGCAACTTAAATAAATGTGATATACAGACTCCCGCTCGTCACAAAAGGGACAGGCGGCGGGGAGTCCGTGAAGTGTGCCAAGTACTCTCCTGTGCTCAGTGCACCGTGGAGGACCCTCCAACTCAAATCCCCGGCGGGACGGGGAACCAAGGATGAATAGAGTTCCTTCCACCGGGGTCTCTCGCCCTCGTTCACAGGAAATACCCGCCTCCAGATAGTATCAGGGCGGGTGACAAGGGGGAGGTAGTGCACTATATGGAGCACTAGAGAATACAGGATTTTCCTCGGCATGCCGCAGAAACATGCCGGGGACATATCCCCCAACCCTCAGCAGGTTGGGGGAGAGAGGAGCCCGAGGGGGTTGCTGTGGCTTTGGTTCCACGCAAAGATCCGGAGAGCTGAAGTTGATAGGTCGACAAGGCTCTCCGGTCTGCAATACCCCCACAATGAAGGTGCGTGAGTCGGGGTGGATGGCATCTTTAATCTCCCGGATCAAACGATGAGGGACGCGGGCAGTACGCAGACCCATACGGGGCGCGAGCACCTCTGCCCTAACCCAGTCTCGCCGCTCAAAGTTCAGGAGATCCCCGACTCTGGTCACCTGCGCCAGGATTAGCCGGCGGCAAATAGAGGGTGAATCCAACATCCGAGCCCCCACTGCCGGATTATACAGCAGGGGCTCAGCGAGGAAATCAACCCCCACCGCCTGTTCCTTCCTGGTCACAGAGACCAGTTTCCAGGCCTTAAGTAAGTCCCGGTAGTATGCCGGCAGCTCCGAGAGGTCTCTACCTAAACCCTCGGGCCTGATGATAAACAGTTGCCGGTCACACCTCATATTGCGCAGCTGGCAAAAGAAACTGGTCGCCACTGCGGAAACGGATCTGCGAATAGGTATCTCTGCAGGTATTGGAGGCGGAAAGTGTGTAACTGGGAGCGGACACACACCACTCCCTGTCCACCCTCCTCCAAAGGAAGGCACGCATCTCCCGCAGAGACCCAATGGTTCCCCATCCAGAGAAAATCCATCAACCTCCTCTGGATCTTGTTGATAAATTCGGGGGTCGGACCCATGGCTATCAGCCGGTGCCACAGCTGACTGGCCACCAGCTGGTTGATCACCAGGGTTCTTCCCCTGAGGGAAAGCATTCTCGACCGATACACCCAAGACCCCAGATGAGCAATGACTCGTTCCTCAAGATCACTGAAGTTTTCTGGGGCCGGGTTCTCCGCAGCAGACAGATAGACTCCCAGATATTTGAGAGTATCGCTCCCCCATGAGACATTTCGAAACGTGGGGGGCAAAGAGTCCACCTGTAAGGGATCCACCAAAATGCCGGAGCACTTAGACCAGTTGATCCGAGCAGGAGAGGCCGCGGTGTAGACCTCTTGGCACGCTTGCGCCCGCTCTAGATCATCTAGGTCCTGGGCCACGAGGAGCACGTCATCGGCATTAGCCGACAGGACTACCCGCATGTCGGGCTCCCGCAGCACCAGCCCGGTGAGCCTCCTCCTCAGTAGGCAGAGGAAGGGCTCAATGGCCAGCGCGTACAGTTGCCCAGACAGGGGGCACCCTTGACATACTCCCCGACCAAACAGAAAAGGTGCCGTCAGGAACCAATTGATCTTCACCAGACATTGTGGGCCGAAGCCAAACTCCCGCAGGGTCTGCATGAGGTAACGGTGATCCACCCTGTCAAACGCCTTCTCCTGAACTAGGGACAGGAAGGCGAGTGACAGACCAGTCCTCTGAGCGTGATGTAGCAGGTCCCGGACCAGAAAAATGTTGTCATAAATACTCCGGCCCGGGAGAGTATAGGACTTGTCGGGGTGAATCACCTCTGCCAGCACTGACATGAGCCTCAGAGATAGCGCTTTGGCTACGATCTAATAGTCCGTGCTTAGCAGTGAGACTGGTCGCCAGTTAGAGATCTGGTGGAGATCCCCATTCTTCGGCAGCAAAGCCAGTATTGCCCGCCGACATGAAAGGGGCATCTCACCGGTCTCCAGGGCTTCGGCCAGGACCTCGGTGAAATCAGGTCCCAGCATCTCCCAGAAAAACCGGAAGAACTCCACAGTCAGCCCGTCTAGCCCCGGCGTTTTTCCGCGGGACATGAGACTGAGGGCTTCAGAGAGCTCGGCCAGAGTCAAAGGTAACTCAAGCTGCTCCCTTCCACCCTCACCGACCGTGGGAAGCCCTTCCCATAAGACCCTGCATGCGTCTGGCTGGATGGACTCCGGAGAGAAAAGGTCTATGTAGAATCTCCGGGTTCTGTCCCGGATGCTCTCCGGGTCAGTCAGAGGGGTACCGTCTTCTGCTAGCAAACAGGTAATATGTTTACGGTTTCCCCTCTTTTTCTCCAGCGCATAGAAGAGGCGCGACCCGCGATCCATCTCCCGAAGGAAGTGGATGCGGGATAGCACATACGCCCCCCGAGCTCTCCGATCTTCCAAGTCCCGGAGAGCGCACTTCCTCTCTACGTACATACTCTGCAGGTATTGGTCTCCTGCCACAGACAGCCGCTTCATGTTACGCCGGTGCTGCCCGCAGACCAGACCCGATCTCAGCATCGATCTCAGCATCGCGCCGCCTGCTGGCACCTTTGGTGTACTCCTGACAAACGAGGCGCAGATGAACCTTGCCCACATCCCACCACTGCTCTAACGTGGCAAAGTCTGATCTGCAACCTCTCCATGCCATACAAAAGTCTCGGACCGACGTTTCAAACCCCTTGTCTTGCCAATAGGTGGCCAAGGGCGCTGCTGGTAGTAGAGCCACCGTCATGGACGCACAATTGTGGTCCGAAAACGACGCCAGCCTAATGGTACTGGACTGGGCTCGCGACAGGCTGTGGCTGGATATATACAGCCTGTCGATCAGGGACCAGGACATCCATTCACCCCTAAACACCCTAACATGGGTGAACTCAGTGGATGCCTCAGGATGTTGTTCTCGCCAGACGTCTACCAAAGAGTAGCGGGTGATGACCTCCCGCAAGGCCGACGCAGAACACGGGTGTGGCTCCGGGCCATTCCAGTCTTTCAGAGCCTCGAGGGTGCAGTTGAAATCACCTCCGAGCACCACGTGTTCATCCGCGTCCACTGTCTCTAGGTATTCAGATATTCTGATGAAGAACTGCCTTCTCAGGGGTCCGGTGGCAGGAGCATACATGTTCAAGAAATTAAACGTGTAGTCCTCGTGCCGGACCCTGAGATGCAACAGGAGACCTGGAACAACAGTTTTGGCAAGCAGTATCTCTGGTTGAAAGGACTCAGAGAACAGGGTCACCACCCCACTAGATGACGAAGTGAGGTGGCTGAAGAAGACCTTGCCTCGCCAATCCAGATGCCAGCTGGCTTCAGCCTCTGGAGTGGTATGGGTTTCCTGCAGGAAACTCACAGAATACTTTCCCTTCTGTAAAAAGGAGAGTACCTGGAACCTGCGAAACCCGTCCTTACAGCCATTCACGTTAAGTGTACCGATGCTCAAAGCCATTGGTAATCAGGAGTTTTGCTTTCTACAGGCGCTCATGGAGCTACACCCCGAGAAGCCTTTATGTGGTCTCGCATCAATTTATGAAATTTCAGGACACGAAGATGGATAGGCCCAGAGATTTTGGCCTTGTGGTTAGCCCTGATGTATACTAAGAGAGAGTGGAGAATGACCGAGGCATCCTTCCACCTTCCAAGGGCCAACTGCACCTTCGTGGTTCAGTGTTTGCAGAGGGTATCCTCCAAGAAACCATCTAGCTCCTGGGCAGGGATAATGGGGGTCAAAGAGTCCACCGCCTCCGCGGTGCCAGACGACTCCTCACTGAGCCCCAACTCCCCGAGCTCCTCTTGACTGAAAAACTGAAGACCCCGCCCCTCTATGCGGGGGCCTTTCTCAGCCTTAAAGTGGGTCCCCTCCTCGGTGTTTCCACAAGGGGGTCCACTATATCCTCCACATCGAACCCCAGGGTGGGATGTTCAGGGGTAGCTGGTGGCGGTATGGCGGAGGTAGTGGTCTCCCTAGTGTCCTCGGGGGCCAACGAGGCACACAGTGCCCTCCTGGTCTCCTCTACCACTATGCGAAAAAACGGGATGCCACGGGCGTTCGCATTAATCGCGGGAGGGCACTTTTCAGCAAGTACCTCATAGGGAGGGTCCAGCCCAGCAGTCGCCTCCAACAAAGTGCCCGACCAAAAACTCCTCACCAGGAGAGCTCACATCTGGCATCTCCCAGATGCAAAATGCAGTGCTCGCTAAAACACCCTCACCCACACCCGTCTCCCCCACTCCATCCTCCAAACCCCCATCCCCTTCTTCCGGTGACACAAACCGGGGCTCAGCCTCAGGTGTGCCACCCGAAGGCGGCACAGCCGGGGGGGATCCTGGCCGACCTCCTTGTCCCTGAAGACAACTGTGTCCGGCGCGGCAGATTCACCGAAACACAAGTCCCCGGGGGATGTTCTCCAACTGGGAGGGGTTTTGGAAGGCTCCCCAACGTCCATTTCTAGGAGCAAAGCCTCATGTTGTTGAGCACTTTGATCTTCCACCCCAGGGACGCCGGGTACCTCCTCCTGCATTCCCTCCAGATCTTCGAGGGGGGGGGGACTGCATATTTATGGGGTCCGGCTTACACTTGCTAATCCTAACCTGTGGGCCGGACAGGGCCACCCTGTGCGGAATTGATGTTGCATTCCGCTTCGGAGACTTCTGAGGGTGAACGCAATACGGTTCACCCTCCTCGCCCTCCTCAATCACCCTCTTGTTCTTAGTTTCTGCTTTCCTCTTCCTGGGGATTGATTCCCCAAAAAAGGGTATTGCAGCCTCCTCAGCGGGAGCCTCCCACCGCTTCCCCGCACCCTGTATGGTGCTTACATTGGGGGTAGGGTGCTCTTGGGGGGAGACAGCGACAACAGCGGGTGATTTCTTCAGCGTAACTCTTTTCTTCTCCCTCTTTTTCCTGGGGAGAAGTGCAGACGTCACCACCAGAGATGGGGCAGCGACATCTCCTGTGGTCCCAGGGGGGACCTGGGCCCCTGAGGGCTCCGCCGCGGTGGGCGCAGTGGTACAGGGTGTCTCCTCCCAGGGGGGACAGTGACAACAGAGGGTGGCTGCTCCAGGGCGACCCCCTCACCCTCTCTCCGCTCCCCTTGGATAGGTGCAGATGCCACTGCTCGAGACGGAGCAGCGACATCTCCTGCGGTCCCAGGGGTGACCTGGTCCCCCGATGGCCCCGCCCCGGTGGGTGCAGACATCACTGTTCGAGATGGGACAGCGACATCTCCTGCGGTCCCAGAGGGGACCTGGGCCCTCGAGGGTTTTTCCTTCTCCCTCTGTTCTTTGGGGAGAGGTACAGACGTCACTGTTCGGGTTGAGACAGTGACATTTCTTGCAGTCCCTGCAGGGACCTGGGCCCTCGAGGGCCCCGCTGTGGTGGGCACAGCGGCACCGAGTGTCTTGGCAGAGGGAGGGGTAGGTGCAGGAGCTGAAGTGGGATTTCTATTCCCTTTGGGGCAACTCCTACGAGTGTGCCCCAGCTCCTTGCACAAATAATACCTAACCCCCACCGTGCCATAGAACACAGTGTATTGAATGCCCTCGTAGGGCACCCTAAAGGACCCCTCCACAGATTCTGTGCTCCCCGGCAGCAGCAGCTGTACCTGCCGCCTAAATGAGAGCACATGCCTCAGCGCTCTATCCCTGCAGCCCAGCGGAATTTTTGTTATGGGAGATTTAATTTCTCCCAGGGCTTGCAGGCGTGGGCGCATGAGGCTGTCTGGGATGAAGGGGGGCACATTGGACAGGATGATTTTTGTGCCTAATCCCTACATGGGCTCTATGGGGATGTAGGTCCCCCCTACACTTATGCCTTTCTGCACCAGGGTGTGGGTGGCAGCCAGCGTACGGAGGAAGAAAATGCCCCTCCCATACATCTTGCTGGCCGCCACCAAAGCAGAAGGACCCACAACGTCTGCCACAGCCCTCACATAGATCTCCATATTGAGGCCAGGTGACATTGGGCACCTCACCCCAAGCTTCCTGTTCACACCAAGCATGGCCCCAGCGTTGTTGTTGCTAGGGTCAATGCCTGCAGCTGCCACCTGTGCCCATGTTGGAACTGGGACTGCAGGGGTTAAACTGACAACAGGAGCCGGGGGAGGTGTGGCCAGGGCACTGGATGTACCAGGCCTAGGGCTGTGGTTATGGATCCTAGGGGCCCAAGTTTTTAGTGTCCGATGTCCAGGTGTGGCCCCCGTTGCTGCACTAGTCCTATTCCCCCCAGGCATGATAAAATAAGCCTCTAAGTAAGGGGAGGAAATAGTGCTTAGGAATAGAGATGCAGAGAGGAAACTGTCCCTTTATGAACCAATTAACTATCTCTGCACAGGGAGGGGACGAAAAACAGCTTTTTAAAACCTGCTGTAATCTTCTCTTTTCTCCCCTTATTATTTAACTCTCTCTCTTACAAGAAACCACACCACAATATTGAAGGTCTTAAAGTAAGACACAGAGCTCCCAAAAATGCAAATGACACAAGGAAATCAGGCTTAAATTAAGGTGAAATTAGAAGAAAAAGAAACAACGAGGGGTGGGTGAGGTGAGAGGGGTTGAGACTACAGTATCCAGCCAGCCACAGTGTAGCTTTGCTGGGTTGAATCACTGCAGCCTCTGGGTGAAAACCAAAAACGTTTTTAAAACCTGAAAAAGCACCCAAAAACCCTCTAAAAACTCACAATATACTCACAGTATACTCCCCATAGATCCACAGCAAAATATAACAAATAAAGTAAGAATAAAGCTGATTCCTTACCAAATGCCTGGGAGCACTTCACACATGCTTCTGAGTGAGAAGCAGGAAATAGGTCAGGGGAAGAAGAGGAGGAGACAGAAGGGGCAGTCAGGGGAATGGCCTGTACAGCTTGGGAGGCAGAGACAGGGGGAACCTTATAAGAAGAGTCTGTGCGCGCGCCCCCTGTAAGCTGGGGATGCGCGCGCACAGGTTGCAACACAGGCGCGGCCCGCCCAGTGCAGGGGAAGACAGCAGGAGCGTGACGGAGCCAAGAGGAGGGGAACGCACGCGAGGCCTGTGCCCACGCGATTGCCAGCAAGGGCAGGGAGGAGCATGCACGCGCGTCCTCCGTAGGCTGAGGAGGTGCACGCACCGGATGCGTCACCAGGCGCGGAACGCCGCGCCGCAGGCACAACGCGAGGAAGAGGCAACGGGATGGATGGCACCACAGGGGAAGGTAAAGGAGCTACCGCGGGGGAGAGGGAGCGGGGAGGATCAAGGCAGGGGTTAAGGGAGCACGTGGGTTTGCGGGACCTGCGGGGAACGCGCTGCGGCAAGGGGAGAGAGGTAGAAGGTGAAGGAGAGGAGTGGGAAGGCATAGAAAGGATGATAAGAGATGGGAGAGAGGGACCAGGAGAGGAAGGAATCTCCTGAGTCGTCACAGTATCCCCCCCTTGAGTATCAATCTCCGAGTGATCCAACCACGGCTTAAGGGGGAATTTCTGGTGGAACTGAGAAAGCAACCTTGGGGCGTGGACGTGATGTGCCGGTACCTAGGAACGTTCCTCAGGACTGTAGCCCTTCCAGTGTACTAAAAACTGAAGTCCTTTTTTGGAGACACGAGAGTCGATGAGAGACTGTATTTCATACTCCTGTTGACCCAGGGTGGACACTGGACAAGGTCTCCGAGAGGGATCTGGGAAATGAGGGCTGGACACAAATTCTTTAAGGAGGGAAACATGAAAGACAGATGGAATTTTCATTGAGGGGGGAAGCTCGAGGCGATAGGCTACCAGATTAACCTTTTCTAGGATCTTAAAAGGTCCCAAGAATCTGGGACACAGTTTGGGTGAAGGAGACTTGAGCCTGATATTCTTGGGTGACAGCCAGACCAGATCACCAGGCTTGAATGAAGGACCTTTTTGACGGTGACGATCAGCTTTGATCATTTGCTTGGCCACCGCAGACCGTAAAGGACTTGAGAATCTTTTTCCAGGATTCTTGCAAGTTGGTGATGTGAGAGTCGGCTGCCGGAACTCCAGAAGGAGAAGGTGAGAGAGGGAGGCTACTGGGGTTAAAACCTCAGTTGATGAAGAAAGGAGACTCCTGAGTGGACTCGTTCTTTAAGGAATTAATGGCAAATTCGGCCCATGGTAGAAGATCCAACCAGTTATCTTGTGAGTCAGAAATGAAGCATCTCAGATACTGTTCGAGAGTTTGGTTCATCCTTTCAGTTTGACCGTTGGTTTGTGGATGATATCCCGAGGAGAACAAGAGGGAGATACCCAATCTTTGAGAGAAAACTCGCCAGAATTTCGAGATGAATTGGGACCCCCGGTCTCAGACGATAGAAATAGGAACGCCATGCAGCCTAAAGATCTCTTTGGAGAAGACATCCGCCAAGGTGGCCGAGATGGGAAGACCCTTGAGGGGAATAAAGTGAGCCTGCTTTGAAAATCTATCCACTACGACCAAAATAGTGTTCATCCCTTTGGACACTGGCAGTTCAACGATAAAGTCCATCGAAATGTGTTTCCAGGGTTTTTCAGGGATGGGAAGGGATAGCAGAAGTCCAGAAGGTTTATGATGGAGGGTTTTACACTGGGCACAAACAGGACAGGCAGAAGTAAAATTGAGAATATCTTGATTCATCTTAGGCTACCAAAAAGTCCGTTTAATGAGATCGGTTGTCCTCTTGAAGCCTGGATGACCAACTGCTCTGGAGGAATGACCCCAAAGTAGGACTTTATGGCAGAAACGTGGAGCCGCGTAGAGACGTCCTTCTGGTATTCTGAACCTGCTGGGGATATGTGCTTGTGCCTTGTGGATCTCGTCCAATACATCAAAGTTGTTAGCCGAGACTATGCACTTGGCCGGGAGAATAGGTTCTGAGATTTCTTTAGCCTCGGTCTCAGAGGCAAACTGACGAGAAAGGGCGTCCGCTTTAAAAAAAATTGGTACCAGGGATATAAGAGATGGTGTAGTTGAAGCGGGAAAAGAAGAGTGACCAGCGAGCCTGGCGGGAGCCCAAGCGACGAGCACCCTCAATATATAACAAATTTTTGTGGTCAGTGAGAATGGCGATTGGTTCCTTGGAACCCTCTAAAAGATGTCTCCATTCCTGGAGAGCCAACTTAATGGCCAAAACTTCACGATTACCGACATCATAATTCTTTTCTGCTGCTGAAAATTTCCATGAAAAAAACCCACAAGGATGGAGTTTCTCTTGGGGAGAAGTCATCTGGGACAGAACTGCGCCAGCTGTTACGTCTGAGGCGTCAACCTCCAAAGTAAAGGGGAGGGAGGTATCCAGATGATGCAGGATGGGGGCAGACACAAACGCCTTCTTGAGGATCTCCAAGGCTGTGATGGCCTCTGGTGACCAGGATGAGATGTCGGCGCCCTTTTTGGTCAAGGCGGTGATGGGAAGGGCAATGGAAGAACATTTTTTGATAATCTTCCTGTAATAATTAGCGAAGCCAAGAAAACGTTGCACAGCTTTGAGCGAATTAGGGAGTGGCCAATCGAGAACCGCCTTCAGCTTCTCTGGGTCCATGGAGAAACCTTGGCTGATATAGCCTAGGAAGGCCGTGGAAGCCTGGTGAAACAAACACTTTTCCATCTTGGCGTAAAGACGGTTAGAACGCAGCCTGGAGAGCACAAGTTTGGTATGTTGAATGTGTTCCTCCAGATTTTTAGAAAAAATAAGGATGTCATCTAGATAGACAATGGCAAAGGTACCCAAAACATCACGGAAAATGTCGTTCATAAATTCCTGAAAGACGGCCGGGGCGTTACACAACCCAAAGGGCATAACAAGGTATTCATAGTGTCCAGAACGTGTGTTAAATGCTGTTTTCCACTCGTCTCCCTCCCTTATGCGAATGAGATTATAGGCACCCCTTAAGTCAAGTTTTGAAAAAATAGAGGCCCCTTGGAGACGATCGAACAGTTCAGAAATGAGCGGAAGCGGATACCTGTTTTTCACCGTGATCTTATTGAGTCCACGGAAGTCTATGCAAGGCCTTAGAGATCCATCCTTCTTCTTCACAAAAAAAAACCCAGCACCGGCAGGAGAGGTGGAGTTGCGGATGAAACCTTTTTCCAGGTTTTCTTGAATATAAGTAGTCATGGCCTCGGTCTCCGGGATGGAGAGTGGGTAATACTTACACTTCAGCAGGACAGTCCCAGGGATGAGGTCGACCGGGCAATCGTACGGGCGATGAGGAGGGAGGACCTCTGCTTGTACCTTGTTGAACACGTCCAGGTACTCATGGTACACGGCAGGCAGGGACGAACGGTCGGCAGGTACGGAGTCGAGACCAGCAAGCACAACCATGGGAGGATCCGCTGGCGTAGTATCTGTGGACGAGGGCCACTGGATGGGCAAGGTACTGGACCAATCAATGCGCGGATTGTGGAGTTGAAGCCACGGCAATCCTAATATAATTTGTACTGATGGAGACTGGAAAACGTCAAAGACAATTACCTCCTTGTGACCATCAGCCAGGGTCAAGGTAAGAGGAATAGACTCCCAGATGATGAAAGCTGGCTGTAGTGGTCGTCCGTCGATGGCTTCAAGGCCAACTGGGCTCTTCCTTCTTACCATGGGGATTTGATTCTCCTCTGCAAACTGCTGGTCCAGGAAATTACTGCCCGATCCGGAATCTATGAATGCTTCGACCTTTACGACAAGGTTGGGACCCTCCTGGGTGGCTGGTAGCATCAGCTTCTTTGGGAGAGCTTTGGAAGGAGAGGGGTTAGGAGAGACAGTACCCAGTAGAAGCCCCTCTACCTTTACTGGGTGTGCCCGTCCCGGCTTCAAGGGACAATTCTGGAGACGATGTTCCGATGAAGCACAGTAGAGACACAGCCTGTTCTGGCGCCGCCGCGCTCTCTCGGTTGCCTGGAGTTGTTGACTGCCGACCTGCATAGGTTCTGAGGCCTCCAGGGCCAGGAGAGGAGTAGCGACTGACCTGTGAGAAACAACAGAGGGAGAAGAACGGGAACAGTGCCTCTCGTGTCATCGCTCTTGCGTGCGCTGATCCATGCGTACGCTCAGGGTGATGAGTTCCTCCAGGGACGTAGGTCGGGTGTGAGTAGCCAGATCGTCTTTCAACGTATCTGAGAGTCCGTGCCAGTACGCAGCTGCGAGCGCCTCATCATTCCATTGGACTTCGGCGGCCAGCGTACGGAACACGATGGCGTATTTTGCAGTTGAATTTCGACCCTGAGAGACATGGAAGAGAGAGAAGGCAGCTGTCTCGTGCCATGCAGGGGTGTCAAAGACAAGTTGGAATTCACGTCTGAATAAAGTATAATCTTGCTTTATTTCGCTTCAACGCTCCCATAAGGGAGAGACCCAGGCAAGGGCGTCTCCGGTGAGTAGGGCGTAAATATAAGCAATCTTAGCACGGCCAGTAGGAAACAGGGAGGGAGACATCTCAAACTGCACCTCACATTGGTTTAACAACCTGCGGCAGTTGAGGGGGTTCCCATCATAGTGATTTGGCGAGGGCACCCATGGGCCAGGGTTGGTGTAGGGAGTAGCCACAGGTGGCGCTGAAGGCGAAGGGCCTTCTCGAAGGGCCACATTAGTTAATTGCTGGGAGACAGTGGACAGCAGAGTACTAACGAGTTGTAAAGTTTCCAGAGGAATAATTATCTCCACCACTGTAACCACCTCAGGGGGGTCTGCGTTTGTTGGGCTCTGCATAATGTCACGCCTGTATGCCCGCAGACCAAGCTAGACCCCAGTACTGAGGTGGGAACGGTAAGATACCACACACCCACAGCAGTGGGAGCAAGCCCGGAGTGTGGTATAGCGTTGCTGGGCCTGTTGGAAGAGTTGTTAGTGTATACTTGCAACACTTGGCGAATGTCCGTGAGAATAGTCATGTCCATTTGCCAATGTACAGGGATCCAGAGGGTAGAGTCGTCAGAGGGCAAGCCAGGTCCTAGGAAGCCAGAGGTCAGCGGAGTCGTATGTGTAGCAGGGTTCAAAGGGATACCAGAGAGCAGAGTAGTCCAGGGTAACCAGGGGTAAAAGCCAGGGATATCCAAAGTAACACAGGAGCACAGAGGGAGCACAGCATAGGTGAGGTACACACAGGGAAACAGGAACTATGCAGAGCGAGGAAGAGGTGGACAGACAGGGATTATAAAGGAAGGTGCACCAATGACAGAGAGGGGAGGAGTAGAGAGAGAAGTTGGTCTATTTTGATCTGGTTTAAAACTGATTGGCCGGCGAAGCCGGCCAATTCAGTTGAACAGCAATTCTACTTGTTGCCAAGTAGAACAAAGAAAAACCAGTCAAAAAAATATTCAAAAGAAGACCAACAAGTGCACTGTTGAAGTGCACTTAAAGCAGAAGGGTTAATTCTAAAGAACCCTTGATGGGGGATACCGAGCAGAGCACCCCGCCTAATGCCCACTCGGAGGCAAACTCTGAAACTGTCCCAGTAGACTCAGCGTACGAGTGTTCTGGGGGTCCACCAGCGCCCGGAACATGACCACGATGTTTGTTGGGACCCTCACTCCAAACACTGCCTCCTTGTTTTACAAATGGCTACATAAGCCAATGCCAGGAGCAGGTTGACCAGGAGATCCCTAGGCTTATCATTCTGGGATACTGGGCACCCAAAAATAAAAAGATAAGGGGAGAAGTGTAGCCAGAACTGCAGGAGAAGGCTCCTCAAGAAGGAAAAGAGGGGCTGCAGTCTGGCGCAACTCGAATAAATGTGATATACGGACTCTCGCTCGCCACAAAAGGGACAGGCGGCGGGGGAGTCCGTGAAATGTGCCAAATACTCTCCTGTGCTCAGTGCACCGTGGAGGACCCTCCAACTCAAATCCCCGGCGGGACGGGGAACCATGGATGAATAGAGTTCCCTCCACCGGGGTCTCTCGCCCTCGTTCGCAGGAAATACCCGCCTCCAGATAGTATCTGGGCGGGTGACAAGGGCGAGGTAGTGCACTATATGGAGCCCTAGAGAATACAGGACTTTCCTCGGCATGCCACGGAAACATGCCGGGGACATATCCCCCAACCTGCTGAGGTTGGGGGAGAGAGGAGCCCAAGGGGGTTGCCGTGGCTTTAGTTCCACGCAAAGATCCGGAGAGCAGAAGTTGATAGGTCGACAAGGCTCTCCGGTCTGCAATACCCCCACAATGAAGGTGCGTGAGTCAGGGTGGATGGCATCTTTAATCTCCTGGATCAAACGATGAGGGACGCGGGCAGTACGCAGACCCATACGGGGCATGAGCACTTCTGCCCTAACCCAGTCTCGCCGCCCAAAGTCCAGGAGATCCCCGACTCTGGTCACCTGCGCCAGGATTAGCCGGCGGCAAATAGATGGTGAATCCAACATGCGAGCCCCCACTGCCGGATTATACAGCAGGGGCTCGGCGAGGAAATCAACCCCCACCGCCTGTTCCTTCCTGGTCGCGGAAACCAGTTTCCAGGCCTTAAGTAAGTCACGGTAGTATGCCGGCAGCACCGAGAGGTCTCTACCTAAACCCTCGGGCCTGATGATAAACAGTTGCCGGTCAGACCTCATATTGCGCAGCTGGCGAAATAAACTGGTCGCCAGCTGGCACCACTGCGGAGACGGATCAGCGAATAGGTATCTCTGCAGGTATTGGAGGCGGAAAGTGTGTAACTGGGATCGGACACACACCACTCCCTGTCCACCCTCCTCCAAAGGGAGACACGCAACTCCCGCAGAGACCCAATGCTTCCACATCCAGAGGAAATCCATCAACCTCCTCTGGATCTTGTTGATAAATTCAGGGGTTGGACCCATGGCTATCAGCCGGTGCCATAACTGACTGGCCATCAGCTGATTAATCACCAGGGTTCTTCCCCTAAGTGAAAGCATTCTTGATAGATACACCCATGACCCCAGATGAGCAATGACCCGTTCTTCAAGATCACTGAAGTTTTCTGTAGACTCCCAGATACTTGAGAGAATCGCTCTCCCACGAGACATTCCGAAACGTGGGGGGCAAGGAGTCCACCTGTAAAGGACCCACCAGAATGCCGGAGCACTTGGACCAGTTCATCCGAGCTGAAGAGGCCGCGGTGTAGACCTCTTGGCACACTCGTGCCTGCTCTAGATCATCTAGGTCCTGGGCCACGAGGAGCACGTCATCGGCATAAGCCGACAGGACTACCCGCATGTCGGGCTCCCGCAGCACCAGCCCGGTGAGCCTCCTCCTCAGTAGGCAGAGGAAGGGCTCAATGGCCAGCGCACAGTTGCCCAGACAGGGGGCACCCTTGACGTACTCCCCGACCAAACACAAAAGGTGCCGTCAGGGACCAGTTGATCTTCACCAGACACTCTGCAGAGGCGTACAGCATCTGGAGAAATCCCACAAATTGTGGGCCGAAACCAAACTCCCGCAGGGTCTGCATGAGGTAACGGTGATCCACCTTGTCAAACGCCTTCTCTTGATCTAGGGACAGGAAGGCGAGTGATAGACCATTCCTCTTTGTGTAGTGCATCAGGTCCCGGACCAGAAAGATGTTGTCATGAATACTCCTGCCCGGGACAGTATAGGACTGGTCAGGGTGAATCACCTCTGCCAGCACGGACTTGAGCCTCAGCGAATGTGCTTTGGCTACGATCTTATAGTCCGTGCTGAGCAGTGAGACCGGTCGCTAGTTAGAGATCTGGCGGAGATCTCCCTTCTTCGGCAGCAGAGACAGTAGTGCCCGCCGACACGAAAGGGGCATCTCACCGGTCTCCAGGGCTTCGGCTAGGACCTCGGTGAAATCAGGTCCCAGCATCTCCCAGAAAAAACGGAAGAACTCCACAGTCAGCCCGTCTAGCCCCGGCGTTTTTCCGTGGGACATGAGATTCAGGGCTTCAGAGAGCTCGGCCAGAGTCAATGGTAACTCAAGCCGCTCCCTTCCATCCTCACCGACCGTGGGAAGCCCCTCCCATAAGACCCTGCATTTATCTGGCTGGATGGACTCCGGAGAGAAAATATTTACATAGAATCTCCGGGTTCTGTCCCGGATGCTCTCTGGGTCAGTCAGAGGGGTACCGTCCTCTGCCAACAAGCAGGTGATATGTCTACGGTTTCCCCTCTTTTTCTCCTGCGCGTAGAAGAGGCGCAACCCGTGATCCATCTCCCTAAGGAAGTGGATGCGGGATCGCACATACGCCCCCCAAGCTCTCCGATCTTCCAAGTCCCGGAGAGCGCACTTCCTCTCTACGTACATACTCTGCAGGTATTGGTCTCCTGCCACAGACAGCCGATTCATGTTACGCCGGTGCTGCCCGCAGACCAGACCCGTCCCCTGTGCTGAGGTGGGACGTAGGGATACACGCACCCGCAGCAAAGGGAGCGTGTCTGGAGTGTGGTGTTATTGTTGCCAGGCCAGGTATAGTAGTGAAGACAATACTTGCCGGTACTGGTAGTAGAGAAGGAGTAGTTATTGCCATTGCCAAGGTCAGGGATGCCAGAAGTCACGAAGTCCAAGTAGAGCCAAAGTCGAGAGCCAGAGGGGGTAGTCATCCAATCCGCGTCAATACCTGAGGAGTCACTGAGAGAATAGTCAAATGCTTCCATACAGAACTATGTCAAGCGACGAGTGATGGGAAGCACATTCATAATAAAGCTGGGCAGGCCAATGGGAAAAGGAGGCAGGCCTGGAGGACTGCAGAAGTCCTCCCTGATAGGAGAGAGGTGTTACAGCCCAGCTGAGTGTAATCATTGATTTGCCTTGAACTGTGTGATGCTTGGGGGCGACGCCTCGCTGCAGAAGCAGTGGTTAAAAGTGCTCTGTTAGGCGTGTGCTCTGTAAACTGAGAATGCATGCACATAACGTCTGGGGCAGGCGTGCGTGTAGGAGGGCGTGGGCGCGCCCGGTGCTGAGCAGAGGAATCGCCGAGGGGAGTTATCCCGCGATGACGGCAGGGGCGAGGAGCCGTGGAGACTGGTAAGGCAGGATTATTTTGTGTGTCCAGGGACTCCTTGCGGAGAGGGAGTGCTTTGTGTGGGAAGCGAGGAGAACGCCGATTCCTGACAATTCTCGATCGAGCACCTCCTTCCTGAGGGCCTCGATCTCAGCATCGCGCCGCCCACTGGCACCTTTGGTGTACTCCTGACACACGAGGCGCAGATGAACCTTGCCCACGTCCCACCACTGCTCTAACGTGGCAAAGTCTGACCTGCAACTTCTCAAGGCCATCCAAAAGTCGTTCAACGTATTGTTGAAGTGCCAATATGCGGCCGAGGGTGCTGCAGGTAGCAGCGTCACCATCACGGACGCACAATTGTGGTCCGAAAACGGCGCCAGCCTAATGGCACTGGACTGGGCTCTTGACAGGCTGTGGCTGGAAATATACAGCCTGTCGATCCGGGACCAGGACATCCGTTCACCTCTAAACACCCTAACATGGGTGAACTCAGTGGATGCCTCAGGATGTTGTTCTCGCCAGACGTCTACCAAGGAGTAGCGGGTGATGACCTCCCGCAAGGCCGACGCAGAACACGGGTGTGGCTCCGGGCCATTCCAGTCTTTCAGAGCCTCGAGGGTGCAGTTGAAATCACCTCCGAGCACCACGTGTTCGTCCGCGTCCACTGTCTCCAGGTATTCAGATATTCTGACGAAGAACTGCCTTCTCAGGGGTCCGGTGGCAGGAGCATACACGTTCAAGAAATTAAACGTGTAGTCCTCGTGCCGGACCCTGAGATGCAACAGGAGACCTGGAACAACAGTTTTGGCAAGCAGTAGCTCTGGTTGAAAGGAATCAGAGAACAGGGTCACCACCCCACTAGATGACGAAGTGAGGTGGCTGAAGAAGACCTTGCCTCGCCACACCAGATGCCAGCTGGCTTCAGCCTCTGGAGTGGTATGGGTTTCCTGCACGAAACTCACAGAATACTTTCCCTTCTGTAAAAAGGAGAGTACCTGGAACCTGCGAAACCCGTCCTTACAGCCATTCACGTTAAGTGTACCGATGCTCAAAGCCATTGGTAATCAGGAGTTTTGCTTTCTACAGGCGCTCATGGAGCTACACCCCGAGAAGCCTTTATGTGGTCTCGCATCAATTTATGAAATTTCAGGACACGAAGATGGATAGGCCCAGAGATTTTGGCCTTGTGGTTAGCTCTGATGTATACTAAGAGAGAGTGGAGAATGACCGAGGCATCCTTCCACCTTCCAAGGGCCAACTGCACCTTCGTGGTTCCGTGTTTGCAGAGGGTATCCTCCAAGAAACCATCTAGCTCCTGGGCAGGGATAATGGGGGTCAAAGAGTCCACCGCCTCCGCGGTGCCAGACGACTCCTCACTGAGCCCCAACTCCCCGAGCTCCTCTTGACTGAAAAACTGAGGTTCCCCGCCCTTCCCTGCGGGGGCCTTTCTCAGCCTTAAAGTGGGTCCCCTCCTCGGTGTTTCCACGAGGGGGTCCATTATATCCTCCACATCCAACCCCAGGGTGGGATGTTCAGGGGTAGCTGGTGGCGGTATGGCGGAGGTAGCGGTCTCCCTAGTGTCCTCGGGGGCCAACGAGGCACACAGTGCCCTCCTGGTCACCTCTACCACCATGCGAACAAACGGGATGCCACGGGCGTTCGCATTAATCGCGGGAGGGCTCGTTTCAGCAAGTACCTCATAGGGAGGGTCCAGCCCAGTAGTCGCCTCCAACAAAGTGCCCGACCAAAACTCCTCACCAGGAGAGCTCACATTTGGCATCTCCCAGATGCAAAATGAAGTGCTCGCTAAAACACCCTCACCCACACCCGCCTCCCCCGCTCCATCCTCCAAACCTCCAACCACGGGGGTCAGCCCTAGCCCATCCCCTTCTTCCGGTGACACAAACCGGGGCTCAGCCTCAGGTGTGCCACCCGAAGGCAGCACAGCCGGAGGGGGATCCTGGCTGACCTCCGAGTCCCCGAAGACAACTGCTTTCAGCGCGGCAGATTCACCGAAACACAAGTCCCCGGGGGATGTTCTCCAACTGGGAGGGGTGTTGGAAGGCTCCCCAACGTCCATTTCTAGGAGAAAAGCCTCATGTTGTTGAGCACTTTGATCTTCCACCCCAGGGACGCCGGGTACCTCCTCCTGCATTCCCTCCAGATCTTCGAGGGGAGGGACTGCATATTGATTGGGTCCGGCTTACACTGGCATTCTGCTTCGGAGACTTCTGAGGGTGAACGTAATACGGTTCACCCTCCTCGTCTTCCTCAATCACCCTCTTGTTCTTACTTCCCCGCATCCTATACGATGCTTACATTGGGGGTAGGGTGCTTCTGGGGGGAGACAGCGACAACAGAGGGTGACTTCTTCATGGTGACTCTTTTCTTCTCCCTCTTTATCCTGGGGAGAAGTGCAGACGTCACCGCCCGAGATGGGGCAGCGACATCTCCTGCGGTCCCAGGGGGGACCTGGGCCCCTGAGGGCTCTTCCGCGGTGGGCGCAGCGGTACAGGGTGTCTCCAACCGGGGGGGACAGTGACAACAGAGGGAGGCCACTCCAGGGCGACCCCCTCACCCTCTCTCCGCTCCCCGGGGAAAGGTGCAGATGTCACTGCTCGAGACGGGGCAGCGACATCTCCTGCGGTCCCAGGGGGGACCTGGGCCCCCGAGGGCCCCGCCCCGGTGGGCGCAGCGGCACAGGGTGTCTCCTCCCGGGGGGGGGGGGACAGTGACAACAGCTCCATGGTGACCCCCTCCCTCCGCTCCCCGGGGAGAGTTGAAGATGTCACTGCTCAAGATGGGGCAGCGACATCTCCTGCGGTCCCAGGGGGGACCTGGGCCCCCGAGGACCCCTCTGTGGTGGGCGCAGAATTCACTGTTCGAGATGGGACAGCGACATCTCCTGCGGTCCCAGAGGGGACCTGGGCCCTCGAGGGTTTTTCCTTCTCCCTCTGTTCTTTGGGGAGAGGTACAGACGTCACGTTTCGGGATGGGACAGCGACATCTCTTGTGGTCCAAGAAGGGACCTGGGCCCCGCTGTGGTGGGCACAGCGGCATCGGGTGTCTTGGCAGAGGGAGGGGCGGGTGCAGGAGCTGAATTGGGATTTCTATTCCCTTTGGGGCAACTCCTACGAGTGTGCCCCAGCTCCTTGCACAAATAGCACCTTACCCCCTCCGTGCCATAGTACACGGTGTATGTTATGCCCTCGTAGGGCAACCCAAAAGACCCCTTCACAGATTCTGTGCTCCCCGGCAGCAGCACTTATACCTGCCGCCTAAATTAGAGCACGTGCCTCAGCGCTCTATCCCTGCAGCCCAGCGGAATTTTTGTTATGGGAGATTTAATATCTCCCAGCGCTTGCAGGCGTGGGCGCATGAGACTGTCTGGGATGAAGGGGGGCACATTGGACAGGATGATTTTTGTGCCTAACCCCTCCATGGGTTCTATGGGGATGTATGTCCCCCCTACATTGATGCCTTTCTGCACCAGGGTGTGGGTGGCAGCCAGCGTACGGAGGAAGAAAATGCCCCTCCCATACATCTTGCTGGCCGCCACCAAAGAAGAGGGACCCACAACGTCTGCCACAGCCCTCACATAGATCTCCATGTTAAGGCCAGGTGACATTGGGCACCTCACCCCAAGCTTCCTGCTCACACTGGGCGTGGCCCCAGCGTTGTTGTTGCTGGGGTCAACGCCTGCAGCTGCCACCTGCGCCCATGTTGGATCTGGGACTGCAGGGGTTAAACTGACAACAGGTGCTGGGGGAGGCGTGGCCAGGGCACTGGAAGGACCAGGCCTAGGGCTGTGGTTATTGATCCTAGAGGCCCCAGTTTTTGGAGTCCGATGTCCAGGTGTGGCCCCCGTTACTGCACTAGTACTATTCCCCCCAGGCATGATAAAATAAGCCTCTAAGTAAGGGGAGGAAATAGTGCTTAGGGAGAGAGATGCAGAGAGATGCAGAGAGGAAACTGTCCCTTTATGAACCAATTAACTATCTCTGCACAGGGAGGGGAAGAAAAACAGCTTTTTAAAACCTGCTGTAATCTTCTCTTTTCTCCCGTTATTAACTCTCTCTCTCTCTTACAAGAAACCACACCACAATATTGAAGGTCTTAAAGTAAGACACAGAGCTCCTAAAAATTGCAAATGACAAAAGGAAATCAGGCTTAAATTAAAGTGAAACTAGAAGTAAAATAAACAACCAGGAGTAGGGGAGGAGAGAGGGTCTGAGACTACAGTTTCCAGCCAGCCACAGTGTAGCTTTGCTGGGTTGAATCACTGCAGCCTCTGGGTGAAAAACAAAAACGGTTTTTCAACCTGAAAAAGCACCCAAAACCCTCTGCAAAACTCACAGTATACTCCCAGTATACTCCCCCACAGATCCACAGCAAAATATAACAAATAAAGAAAGAATAAAGCTGATTCATTACCAAATGCCTGGGAGCTCTTCACACACGCTTCTGAGTGAGAAGCTGGAGATAGGTCAGGGGGAGAAGAGGAGGAGACAGAAGGGGTGGTCAGGGGAATGGCCTGAACAGCTTGGGAGGCGGAGATAGGGGGAACTTTATAAGAAGAATCTGTGCGCGCGCCCCCTGTAAGCTGGGTATGCTTACAAGTTGCAATACAGGCGCGGCCCGCACGGAGCAGGGGAGGACTGCAGGAGGGGGATGGAGCCAAAAGGAGGGGAACGCATGCGAGGCCTGTGCCCGCGCGATGACCAGCAAGGGCAGGGAGGAGCATGCACGCGCATCCTCCGTAGGCTGAGGAGGTGCACGCACCGGATGTGTAACCAGGCGCGCGGAACGCTGCGCCATGGGCACAACGTGAGGAGGAGGCAACGGGATGGATGGCACCACAGGGGAAGGTAAAGGAGCTACCGCGGGAGAGAGGGAGCAGGGAAGGATCAAGGCAGGGGTTAAGGGAGCGCATGGGTTTGCGGGACCTGCAGGGAACGCGCTGCAGCAAAGGGGGAGAGGTAGAAGGTGAAGGAGAGGAGTGGGAAGGCGTAGAAAGGATGACAGGAGATGGGAGAGAGGGACAAGGAGAGGAAGGAATCTCCTGAGTCATCACAAGGAGGTCTTAACATAGATTTCGATCTGGCATCTTTTTTACAGGATAGCTAATTGGGTGTGCATTTTTGCATGGGAGTCCCTAGTCCTCCTCAATATTTTCCTCTGAAATCCTCTGTTCTTTGTTCTTTTCTGCTATATGGTCTGTATCAATCAGTTTTAGCAGAGTAGATTTCGGCATAAGTCATTAGGATGATCATTTAAATGTATTGTATTTTTATGTAATCTGTTTAGAAATATATAGATTTATTGAATTATATTTTTATGTATAACTTGTATTATCTTGCGATGAGCTTCTGTTGTGGTCATAATTTTGTTCCATAACCTCTACCACTAGTTATTTTTAATAACACAGCCAGTTGGTCCCTTTAAGAATGAATTATCCTATCAGGGCCCTAGAACTAGCTTTCTATGTGCTTAAATAGCACACATAATCATCATAGCTCCATTACCCCTGAGGAAGTTACGTCAGTAGTCACGAAACGCGCGTAGGGTGGAGCTTAGACTGCACGCATTGCAGCGTGCACGAACCGGCTGAGGAGGGAAGCGACGGTGGATGTTTACGTCATCTGAGGTGGACCTGGCGCTCCGAGTTGCGGCCGCAGGGAAGAGATACTCGTGGGATCCAGCCTCCCTACACACCACGCAACAGCTCCTCAAGCCTGCGGACGGCACGTTGTAATCAGTCTAGTAAGGTCGTATAGTATGTTAGTGCACTGGCTGTTTTGATCTTAATTGTTTTATTAAATTGTACTGTACTACACCATTGGCATTTTTATTATCCTATATGTACTCTGGCACTGTGGTTGATCCTTGTGGAGAGGGCGTATAACACCTGAAGACCCATCACCAACCCATTGAGTGTACCAGATCTCCAGCTAAAGATACCTTTCAAGGCCTCTCTCTATCTACTTTGATGTAAGTAGCTAGCAGCTGTGTGGATGAGATCTCCATTATTAGAGGATACTGCGCAATGGTTTTCTTGTCTTGTCTGATTCCAGATATATACTTACCAGTATAAGGAATTTAAGAAGATCATCTGTGAAGATCCACGAACTGTTCCTCTCAATCATAGAACTGGGAACATTGTGTCAGGTTTATGTACCTGGTAATGCGCCAAGGACTTTGTTCTCTTTGTTTTCAATTTGTCTATAGCCATATGGAAAGGCTTGATATTTTGTCCTAGGCAGCCTTCTCTCTCCCCCTCCTATCCTCCCTGATCTTGGTGGTTGTGGGGTTTCATGCAATATTGGTTATCCTTGCACAGTTAGGGTATATCATTTTTCACATTGGTTTGTTGATTCACATTTAAATATTGTAATCATCACAGCATAACAATAGGTTGACCGCTTGTTTTGTAGTTTAAGTTCTCTTTTTATCACAAGTGTATATCAGATTGAATAAAGTCTATTACTCACAGTATTTGGAGTCTTCCCATCCAGTTGGTGTGTGAAGCGTGCTACAGCTTGTAGAAGATCCAAGTAAACATCCATGCAGAAAAAGGCACACAGCAAGAAGAGAGTGGGTCAAAGCTACTAAAAAATAACCTTTATTGGTCCATAAAAGAGAGAGAGAGGTACAAAAACCTTCCTACATGTTTCGTGCACAAAGCACTTAATCAAGGAGTATCGAAATACAATATAATTGACCCTTATAAATCCCTTACCTATTGCTCCGTTTGGCGCCAATTACGTCTGTCACGATGACACCAACTTTTATCAACACATTTATATTTCTGGGTACTTGATTGAACAGAACAAGTTGCAAAATAAATTGTGATTTATTTCCTTAATAGACAAGCACACGACATCTACAGAATACACTTAAAACAACACTCACTGGGATCAGGGAACAAAAGAAATTGTCCTTGGAACGAAATAAATTGTCCTCTGCTTGCCAGTGCAAGAAATGCAGCCTTGGTTTTAAAAGTCCTGTGGTTATGTGGTTGTTAACCCCTTCCCTCCTGGACTGGTTGAGCTGTACTGGAACAAAGTCTTGCATCTTTACATCATGGATTAAAATTCAGGAATCACACTGGGAAATACCTGGGGAGCCACAGTTATAGATTGGCTAAAGCTATCTTTAACATGTAGATCCAATCCCCTCGTGGGAACAAAAAAAAACACAAATAGCCAAGTGACCCACAATTCATAAGACCGGTCAAAAGGGCTGTCAGGTGGGCAGGGAGCATGGGTCAGGTTGACACCCATGCCACTTAGCATACCTGGGCTACACCCATTTCTTGGGATCACTGTGTCTGGTCTCTGTCTTAAAGGTGTCACTAGCCTGACATCTGCTGTGCATCAATATGCCAGTATTGTATTCATTATGGGTCTCTGGGTCTTTTCATAATTGACACTCGTTTAGACAGGGGGACTCTAAATCTGTGGGAGCCTTTTGAGGCTCCATCATAAAAATAATTACAACCCTTTGAGGCTTGGTCATAAAAATACCGAAGCTCATTCACCCATATCACAGCTGGAGGTCCAAGTAATTCCTGCTTGGACTTACAAAAAAATACATCCTGCCTTACATTTAAGATCTGCTATCATGTGTTGGTTAGAGGGTATGGCAAGCAAGGCATCTTGTCTTTTACCCTCGCAGACAGGGAATGGCCTGCACATGGGGAATAAAAATGGCGGGGATAGGGCAACAACAGTAATGCATGGCAAATCAGGTATTAACCCTTTCCTCCCCGTCACACCTCCCCCACTCAAGACGCAGGGACTGTCCTGACCACCCCATTCGGTGGCTGGGCTGACCTGCCAGCTCTTGAAGTTAGTAAGTCCTGAGGGCTCTCCTGGCAGGAAAGGCCATCAGCATTACCATGCTCACTTCCCTTCTTGTGCTGGATGGTGAAGTTCCACTCCTGTAAGGCAAGACTCCACCGCAAAAGTGTAGCATTTTCCCCCGACACCCTCTGTAACCAACTCAAAGGATTGTGGTCAGTTATTACTGTGAAATGT
The DNA here is from genome assembly GCF_040206685.1 of Ascaphus truei. Classification (NCBI taxonomy): domain Eukaryota; kingdom Metazoa; phylum Chordata; class Amphibia; order Anura; family Ascaphidae; genus Ascaphus; species Ascaphus truei. Next base: position 266,485,731 of record NC_134485.1, on the reverse strand, counting down.
CTGCCATACAAATAAGGCTGTAACTTCTTTAGAGCCCACACTATGGCCAGACACTCCTTCTCAATGGTGGCAAATGCCACCTCTCTGGGCAGCAGTTTGCGGCTTAGATATACTACCGGGTGCTCATCGCCCTCCTCCCCCACTTGGCTGAGTACAGCACCAATGCCAAAGTCTGAGGCATCAGTCTGCACCAGGAACTTTTTTGCATAGTCTGGAGCAGCAAGTATAGGAGCGCTGGCTAGTGCAGTCTTTAATGCCTTAAACGAGACCTCACAGGCAGGAGACCAGACTACCAGCATAGACTGTCGCTTCTGGGTCAAGTCATTCAGGGGTTTGGCAATGGCGCTATACTGATGGACAAGCCTTCTGTAGTAGCCTGCGGTGCCTAGGAAAGCCATGACTTGCTTCTTGGTTTTGGGAACGGGCCACTGCACTATAGCTTCCACCTTAGCTGGTTCTGGCTTAAGATTCCCGCCACCCATCCTGTGCCCTAGGTACAAAACCTCTGCCATCCCTACTGAGCACTTGGTGGGTTTCAACGTGAGTCCTGCTTCCCTAATCCTGGCTAGCACCGCAGCTACATGCACTAAGTGTGAGTCCCACAAATTACTAAAGACAGCAATGTCGTCCAGGTATGCCCTTGCAAACCCTTGCATACCTTCCAGCAAGCGATTGACCAGGCGTTGAAAGGTAGCCGGTGCATTTTTCATCCCGAATGGCATCACTAGAAATTCATAGAGGCCACTTGGGGTAATAAATGCAGACTTCTCTCTAGCCCCCTGGATCTGCCAGTACCCTTTACTGAGATCCATAGTCGTCAGCTACCTTGCCCCCGCGAGTTCATCAAACAACTCATTCATGCGGGGCATGGGGTAGGCATCTGACACCGTGCCCGCATTGAGCTGCCGGTAGTCCACACAGAACCAGGTGGTTCCGTCCTTCTTAGGCACCAGGACTACCGGACAAGCCCAAGGGCTCTGGGACAGTACAATTACCCCTAGGCCAACATCTCTTCTACCTCCCTCTCTATACTGTCCTTCACCTCTGCTGACACTCTATAAGCGTGCTTATGCAGATGTCTCAGATCCCCTGTCAGCACTGGGCGTTCTGCAATGTGTGTATTCCCTGGCATGTCTGAAAACAGAGCCCTATACTTCTCTAGCATAGCCCTGGCTTCTGCTCTCTGCCTGACACTAAGCTGAGCCCCTATCTCCACCTGCTCTATGGTACCTCCCTGCCTAGCCACCCCCAGGAGATCAGGCAGAGCATTGCTCGCCGGATCCCCCATCGGTGGGCTGCAAATGACCAGCACCGACGCCACACTCAGTGCAATGTACTCCTTCAGGATGTTGATGTGATAAGTCTTATTTCTCCCTGTCTCAGCATCTACCTGTACAAATAGTTGCACTCGTTCATCTTTCGCAGTACCGGATACGATCCCGACCAGGCAGCCATTAATTTGTTCTCCTGAATGGGCTTGAGAACAAGTTCCTGCTGTCCTGGGATGAACTCTCTGCTTCGGGCATTCTGATCATACCAAGTCTTCTGCTTGGTCTCAGCAGCCCTAAGGTTGTCCTGTGCCAACCTCATGAGCATCTCTAATCGGTCTCTGAGATCTATCACATACTGAAGCACAGACGCATCAGTAGTGGTAGTCTCCCCTTCCCATCCCTCACGGAATAGGTCCAGAGGTCCCCGTACCCTGCGACCATATAGCAGCTCAAAGGGAGAGAAGCCTGTGTATTCTTGCGGCACCTCTCGGTAAGCAAACAGCAAATGCTGCAGGTGAATCTCCCAGTCTTCTCCCTCTGCCTCTATAAATGTTCGCAGCATCTGCTTCAGGGTACCATTGAACCTCTCACAGAGTCCGTTGGTTTGGGGGTGGGAAGGGGTCGTGCGCTGGTGCTTCACCCCGCACGCCTCCAAGAGACACTGGAGCAATTCACTCATGAACTGCGACCCCTGCCCGGTTAGGATCTCACTAGGGAAACCTACCCTAGAAAAAATGGCTAACAGAGCTTTAGCTACTGCCCTAGCATCAATACGGGCAAGCGCTACCGCCTCAGGGTACCGGGTGGCAAAATCCACCACCGTGAGAATGTAGCGCTTTCCTGACCAGCTGGGAACCATGAGGGGTCCCACGAGGTCTATAGCTACCCGCTGAAAGGGTTCCCCTATAACCGGTAACGGGTTCAGGGGTGCCTTCACACGGTCACCCGCCTTACCCACTCGCTGGCAGGCATCACAGGATCGGCAGAACTCTGCCACCTCACTGGATGCCCCCGGCCAGTAGTAACGCTGCAACAGCCGGGCTCGCGTCCTAGCGACCCCCTGATGCCCCGCTAGATGAATGGAGTGGGCTACCCGCAACAACTGCTGCCTATATACCCGGGGTACCACTAGCTGTCTCTTCCCCATCCATACCTCATCTACCCCGGTGGTCCCTTGCTCTCTATATATGTAGGAGCCCGCGGTGCCACAAGAAGTAATCAGACCCCTTGCTTGGCTTAGACTCGGACTCCCGCAGTCTCATGCCCTCCAAGCTGGGATCAGATCGCACCGCATCCATAAACTGGGCACCTAACTCTGGCCACCCCCCGGTCACATCTGAGTCAGGAGGACAGGGAACAGGGGGGTGGCCAGTAAGTTAGTGTCAGAAAGCGACTGAGTCTGGATTACCTGTCGGGTCTCTGCAGAGACTACTGGAACTGTAGGTCCCAAGTGCAGGGGGACAGGGGCTGGTTCTGCTGTGATCCTTGCAGACTGGCTCCTGATGATCGCTGCAACAGGTGCCAGCTCAGTGGTAAAAACATAGGTAACGTGTCCTAGGTCGTTACCCAGCAAGACCTCAGCATCTAACCAAGGCAAAACCCCCACCTCCCTCATGCCACGTCCATCACCCCAGTCCAAAAAGACCAGGGCAACCTGGAGTGACCGCGGTCCTAAGTCAGGCATGGTCACTTGCATTCCGGTGCCCAGGAGAAAATCCTCTGGCCGCACCATATCAGGGCGAACCAGAGTCACGGTGGCAAGGAGTCTAGCAAGCCGTCCGCCTGCCGGTCTCCGATGGTCACCTTCTGCAGATGCTTCTGCCGGACATCGTTGGGCTGCATCCCGACTGGAGCAACCTGATGTCCCCTGCTCCCAGCTGCTGGTCCTGTGGTGGCAAGTGCAGTCTCTCCGCTGGGCATCCCTCTGTGGGCTGGTTCCACGGCTGTACTTGTGTGTGCCAGTCGCACACGGGCGACCGGCCTCGCAGCTGGTGAGCGTTGCCCCTGATGGGGTCCCTTGGACCGTTTCCGGTCCAGACAGTCTGGCCTGAGATGCCCGACCTTGTTGCAAGTGTAACATCGCCTCTCATGCTTGAACTCTGCAGCCTTGGGTGTGTTGTTTGCTGCCGCAGGCTGGTGTTTCCACGGAGGGGTAGTCTTAGCACCCTGGGCTGCACGGCTCGCTCCTTTGGGTGCTACAGGGTCCTTCATTGCAACTCGGCTGGCCACATACTCATCTGCCATTCTCGCTGCATCCTCATAGGTCTGAGGTTTATGGTCATAGACCCAACCCCTCACATCTGTGGGAAGCTGCTGCAGCAGCTGCTTTTGGAAGAATAAGTCCAGCAGGGTATGGAATGTTGTAACCCCATTCCCCTCCACCCACTGAGTCCAGTGCAAAGCCATCCTACAGGTATAGGTGCTGTATGACTCTCCGGGGAGTACTACCCCCGTCCGGAACTTGTCCCTGTAAGATTCTGGAACCAGGGCATACTGGGTTAGCAGCTTGCTTTTCACATGACCGTAGTCATCGGCATCCACGCGTGGAATACCCATCACAGTCCGTTTGGCTTTGCCAGATAACAGTGGTTGCAGTCTGACCACCCAGTCCCTTCTTGGAATTCGGAACCGGGAACACTGCGTCTCGAAGTCATTCAGGAACGCATCGAGATCATCTGTGCCATCCACGAACTTGCTGAAGCTGTGATTATCCGCCCAGGAAAGACCTTGTTCCCCGTTTTCAAGGTAGGAGTTGTGGGTTCTTCCGAGCTCTGCTGTCAGGAGCTGTACCCGATCCGCAGTGCTAACACCCGTTCCACATGTAGCCAGAAGTGCAGAGAGCACAGGGACGGCATGCTCGGCAGCCGCAGCTGCTACCTCATCCGCAACCCCTGGCGCCAAGCCACCCACGACCGGGGGGTCACTAGCACTCTCCTCATGTCCTTGCAGCCCCGGAGTTGGAGGACCTCCTGCACTCCGGGCTGAATAGCGTCAGCCAACACAGCAGCTACGGGGACTTTCCCCTCTGGTAGGAGCCTGCGGTACTCATGATGCTCCAAATCCTCCTCCAGTTGTGCCTTCGACTGCCCATCTGTCGGTAAGCCATACCCGCACATTTCTCCACGACTTTCTCTCTGGTCCATGACCTGTACCTTCCTGAGCGATCGCTCATGGTGCCTTCGGGGTATGGGTGAAGGGAACAGTGATGTCTCTCATGCTCTTTAGAAGTGTGTGTCAGTTGCTACTTGTCAGAGGAGCTCGCAAGCTACAAGGTCCTCACTATATTGCAGAGCCCACAGGAAACTGCAATATAGGTTCAATCAGTATACCACCAGCTGCCACCAGTTTCTTAAAAGCTTGTCACGATGACACCAACTTTTATCAACACATTTATATTTCTGGGTACTTGATTGAACAGAACAAGTTGCAAAATAAATTGTGATTTATTTCCTTAATAGACAAACACACGACATCTACAGAATACACTTAAAACAACACTCACTGGGATCAGGGAACGAAAGAAATTGTCCTTGGAACGAAATAAATTGTCCTTTGCTTGCCAGTGCAAGAAATGCAGCCTTGGTTTTAAAAGTCCTGTGGTTATGTGGTTGTTAACCCCTTCCCTCCTGGACTGGTTGAGCTGTACTGGAACAAAGTCTTGTATCTTTATATCATGGATTAAAATTCAGGAATCACACTGGGAAATACCTGGGGAGCCACAGTTATAGACTGGCCAAAGCTATCTTTAACATGTGGATCCAATCCCCTCGTGGGAACAAAAAAACCACGAATAGCCAAGTGACCCACAATTCATAAGACCGGTCAAAAGGGCTGTCCGGTGGGCAGGGCGCATGGGTCAGGTTGACGCCCATGCCACTTAGCATACCTGGGCTACACCCATTTCTTGGGGCCACTGTGTCTGGTCTCTGTCTTAAAGGTGTCACTATTAAAAAAACGCTAGATGGCGCTCTACTCAACCACAGGCAGTGATAAAAACAAATAGTGCATACAGTGATATATCTAAGTAAAAATACTAGTGAAATGTGCAATGAAATATACAGTGAACTCAAAACATATTAAGTGTATTTATATATAGTGTACAGTGCAAAATGCAATATATAATGAATAAAAGGCAAAAACAACTTATCACTCGACCCCGACAAAAGACTGTTCCAAAAGTCTTGCAGAAGTAGTATGGGTGAAGTACCAGGGGAGCATCGCCGAATGCCCAAAAAATAAAAAAACAGTGGATAGTGTAATACTATAAAACCAGTGTACAAAATATATTAAACTTGACAAATTCCTACTCACAAACGTAGCAGGAAAATGAGCATGTGAATCAATTGTAAGCTTGTGATGTAGCCCCTTCCGGAGGTTTGGTATATATCAGCAGTTCTTAATAAAGCAGAAAACAACCATAGTGTAGATTGAAAATACAATTTATCAAAATGAAAGACAAATGGAGGCTTACGGCTTTACGAGGAAAAACAGCATTGGAAATAGAGTCTCTGCTACAGCATAGCTCTGCTCGTGCGGTCTTCTTGCACCTGGCATCCGCGAACGTCACTTCCGGAACGCCCGCCGGAACTGCAGACCGTGGAGGTTCCTTTGCTTCTGTACTCTTGGTAAAGCCGTAAGCCTCCATTTGTCTTTCATTTTGATAAATTGTATTTTCAATCTACACTATGGTTGTTTTCTGCTTTATTAAGAACTGCTGATATATACCAAACCTCCGGAACGGGCTACATCACAAGCTTCCAATTGATTCACATGCTCATTTTCCTGCTACGTTTGTGAGTAGGAATTTGTCAAGTTTAATATATTTTGTACACTGGTTTTATAGTATTACACTATCCACTGTTTTTTTCTTTTTTGGGCATTCGGCGACGCTCCCCTGGAACTTCACCCATATTAAAGGTGTCACTAGCCTGACATCTGCTGTGCATCAGTATGCCAGTATTGTATACATTATGGGTCTTTGGGTCTTTTCATAATTGACACTCTTTTAGACAGGGGGACTCTCAAACTGTGGGAGCCTTTTGAGGCTCCATCATAAAAATAATTACAGCCCTTTGAGGCTTGGTCATAAAAATACCGAAGCTCATTCACCCATATCACAGCTGGAGGTCCAAGTAATTCCTGCTTGGACTTACAAAAAAATACATCCTGCCTTACATTTAAGATCTGCTATCATGAGTTGGTTAGAGGGTATGGCAAGCAAGGCATCTTGTCTTTTACCCTCGCAGACAGGGAATGGCCTGCACATGGGGAATAAAAATGGCGGGGACAGGGCAACAACAGTAATGCATGGCAAATCAGGTATTAACTCTTTCCTCCCCATCACAACGTCGTGATGTCACTGTGTGCGCCTGCCGCGCACACGCGCGGTGATGCGTCAAGGGTAAGAGTGATGTGTTGCCAGTACCTGGCTGCCCTTCTGCATCCAACACGTCCCTCCTGTGCATGCATGAGCAGGCAGCACCCCCGTGACGCGACTGACGGGATGACTTCACGCGTCCGAACCCCCCGGCGCGCGCATCAAGCTGGCAGCCGAGGGAACTGAAAAGGCATGATGTTGTTGCCCTCAGTTCCCTCAAAGCATCACAGCAGCACGCGCGCCGGAGGCCCCGACCCCCCACGTCAATCCTAATGGACAACCAATAGGAGCAAAGGCAAGGATCACATAGAGAAACTAGAAAACTTTATTCAACAATTTAGTTTAAAAACAACATAAGGGCAACATATATATTAACAAAATTTATACCTAATGACTAATAATAAAATAATACACTAACAAATGTGATTTAGAAACAGAAGCACCTCGTAGGATGCAGGTATAACTCCAGGAAAGATGTTATAATTACAGTATCATTGTGAGGACGTAAATGAACCATAAAGGCATAAATGCTTGTATATAGAAAAATATTATTATCAGAAGGAAGGGCACCACAAGACATCTTGAAGTGGTAGACTTAATAGGACCATGTATCTTTAATACCTTTTATATATTGATATAAACTACAATTATAAAATAAAAAGAGACACTAACACCGCAAGAAATACCTCGTGCGTGATCGTCCTGAATGGTTTCAACATTATCATAATTAAATAGACTACATAATAATCATAATTATATAAAAGACCCCTACAGGAAATTTGTTCTTAAATATAGTGGGGGTAAATTAGTGTCAAATACCTATTCTAAGATGGTCACATATGCATGAGATCTATCTCAAGAAATGTCCCAGATTCCATTTGGTGTTCAGGCCCTCTGGGATTTTAGTTTTCAATAAAAATATCCACTTGGCCTCCCTTTGGTCCAGGATTTTCTCCATATCACCCCCTCGTTCTTTTCTTAGGATATTATCTATTCCCATGAACGAAAAATTGTCAATGCCTCCCTTCTCACATTCAGAGAAATGTTTAGCTACCGGATGTATCTTATCCCCCTTTTTAATCAATCTCATGTATTCCTGGATCATTGTTTTAAGGTTCCTTTTAGTCCTTCCAACGTATCTCTTTTCACATCCACAAGTTATCAAGTATATAACAAACATAGAGTTACAATTGATAAAGTGATTGACTCTGTACTGTGGAGTAAGTGAAAATAATACGCTGGAAGGCCTCATGAATTTAAAAACATTACACTTCCCACATTGGAATGACCCTTTCGTAACGAAACCATGACCACAATTGTCCCTTGTATTAATCATACTGGGTGAGACAAAGGTAGATATTGTCCTAGCTCTGTGGAATACACATCTTGGGCCAGGTCCAATGTGATCTCTTAAGTCCTTATCCATATGTAAAAGGTTCCAATGTTTGTGTAAAATTGATTTGACTTGATTGCTTTTCCTATTGAATTGTGAGATAAACAGGGGTTAATCATTATCCCCTTTGGGGTGTTTCCCCATCCTTCTCTGCTGCCGAGCCAACTCTCTCCCCATCCATCAGACCCATCCAAGAGAGAGTTTCTATCGAGACTCAATACCTCCTATAAAGCTTTATTAACAATATCTGGGTGGTATCCTCTATCCAAAAATCTCCCCTTAAGCTCCTCAGATTGAGCAAGAAACCCCTGTGTGGTGGAGCATTTCCTCCTCAATCTGAGGAACTGACCTTTGGGGATTCCTGAGATAAGTGGCCTGGGGTGGCAGCTGTCTGCCCTCAGGAAAGAATTCCTAGAATTAACTTTCCTGAAGGTATCCGTCTGAATTTGTAAATCTAAATCAATAGATAAATGGAGGTCCACATAGTGCACGTGCTTAATATTATAATTATACGTGAATTTTAAATCATAAGTGTTATCATTGACGTAAAGAAAAAAGGAATGTAATGTTTGAATGTCTCCTTTCCAAATTATAATTAAATCGTCAATGAAACGCTTATAAAATACTATATTGTCCCTAAAGTGATTATTACTACTGAAAATAAATTGTGATTCCCACCACCCCATAAATAAATTGGCATATGATGGGGCAAAACTTGTCCCCATCGCCGTGCCCTCTAATTGTAAATAAAATTTGTGATTAAATAAAAAATAATTATGTGTCAATAGAAAAGAAATTGAATCCATAATAAAAGTGGTATTGAAAAGTGAGTTATCGGGGCCTCCAATAAAATGAATTTCAGCTGCAACCCCAGGTCATGTCTGATAATAGAGTACAAGGACGTTACGTCTAGACACCCAAATGTAGTCCTTTTCCCACGAAATTTCACGAATTTGTCATAGGAGATCTCCTGAGTCTAAGATGTAGGAGGGAAGTTGTCTGACGAACGGCTGGAGGTATCTGTCAACATAGCGTGAGAGTCCATCTCCCAAAGATCCGATGCTAGAGACAATTGGCCGACCAGGTGGGTCGACCAATGTCTTGTGGATCTTTGGGAGATGGTGAAAGATGGGGATTATAGGATGCATATTAACAATAAAGCCCGCCTCCTCCTTGGAAAGGACATTGGTAATCAAACCTAACTCTACCAAATCTATAAGGGACTTGAGATATATGTCAGTTGGGTCTTGTGGTAGGCCAGAGTAGGAGGAACCATCTTCAGGTTGGCGCAATGCCTCCCTGATATAGTCTGTCCTACTCTGGACCACCACCGCCCCTCCCTTATCAGCACTCTTGATAATGAGATCATGGTTATTTCGAAGGGTCTTTAGGTTTTTAACCTTTCTTCTCCATTGAGATTCCTCACAATGATACTGTAATTATAACATGGTAGTTTGCTTTCCTTTTTCTATTTTTGTGATTTTTTCCTTTTCTTTCATGTTTTTTTCCCTTTCTCCTTCTTTCCCCTCTACCCCCTTTAATTTTTGATTTTCTCTATGGTGATATTTATTCTTGCATTGGCGTATTGGCTATTGTTGCTATATTTTCAGTTTATTATTAGTGTCATTAAATTATTCATATTCCCTACACTGGTATTCACCTATATCTATAGCTGTGAGACAGAGAGTGCTGGTACTACTGTATCTTTTGGTTTGGTTGTAATTATAACATGTTTCCTGGAGTTATACCTGCATCCTAGGAGGTGCTTCTGTTTCTAAATCACATTTGTTAGTGTATTATTTTATTATTAGTCATTAGGTATAAATTGTGTTAATATATGTTGCCCTTATGTTGTTTTTAAACTAAATTGTTGAATAAAGTTTTCTAGTTTCTCTATGTGATCCTTGCCTTTGCTCCTATTGGTTGCCCATTAGTGATGACGTGGGGGGGGCGGGGCCTCCGGAACGCGCGCTGCTGTGACACTTTGAGGGAACTGAGGGCAACAACATCATGCCTTTTCAGTTCCCTCGGCTGCCAGCTTGATGCGCGCGCACGGAGGGACCGAACGCGTGACGTCATCACATCATTCGCGTCACAGGGGCGCTGCCTGCTTGCGCATATGAGGGAGGGACGTGTCGGATGTAGAAGGGTAGCCAGGTACTGACACCCCTCCCTCTCACCCTTGACGCGTCACCTCGCGTGCGCAGTGACGTAACGACGTAATTGGCGCCAAACAGAGCAACAGGTAAGGGGTTTATAAATGTCAATTATATTGTATTTGGATACTCCTTGATAAAGTGCTTGGTGCACGAAACATGGAGGAGGGTTTTTGTACCGCCCTCTCTCTTTTATGGACCAATAAAGGTTATTTTCAAGATTTAGCAATAGCATGAATATGTGAGGAGAAGAAAAGGCAGAGTGCTTGGGAGACTGAATGAATGCTAGTGCTATTAGCTGTGATTGTAGATTGTAAGCTTTACAGGGCAGGGACATGTGTCTGCAAAATGTTTCTGAAAAGCGCTACGTACTATACAAGAACAAACAATAATAATAATAATAATAATAATAATAATAATAATAATAATAATAATAATAATAATAATAATAATAACTGATACCAGTACTGCATCTTTGTGTTTACACCTGAAAAGGAACCAGATGTACATAACAGAATATTGAAGCATTCAAGACAAGATAAGTTAAAAATAGCACATACTGGAAAAATGTAATGCATGCTTGCTAATGCAAGAATCATGACAGATAAAATGAGGGAACTTTAATTAATAGCTAGAAGGGAGCAATCTTATATTAAAGGCATTACTGAAACATGGTCAGATGAAACTCATGATTGGGCTGTTAATTTACAGGGTTATTCCCTTTTTGGAGGAATAGAGCAAATAGAAGATGTGGTGGAGTATGTTTATATGTTAAACAGGATTTAAAACCTATTATAAGGGAAGATGTTTATGAAGGAAATTAGGAAATGTAATGACATTGTGGATAGAAATGAGCAGAAGAGCTAAAATAACAAAGAAAATGTTTGTAGGATATGCTATAAACCACCAAAAATCTGTGAGATTGAGGAAGCAAAATACTTTTGCAACTGGACAAGGCATACAAATAAGGTCATATTTGCATAAAGGGTTATTTTAACCATTGGGACACAGACTGGAGCAATGAGATTAGCGTTACAAAAGGAAACAGGTTTTTGGGGTGCTAAAAGACAATTGCAAGGCCCAATTTATTGAGAAACCAACCACGGGAGGGGCATTACTACATTTGGTAATATCAAACAATGTAGAAATTATAATACATTTTTATGTCCGGTAACATTTGGAAACAGTGATCATAACATGATCTAATTTAAAGTTAATTATCAAAAAAAACTGTTATTGTATTGTATTGTATGTCTTTATTTATATAGCGCCTTTAATGTACATAGCGCTTCACAGTAGTAATACATGTGGTAATCGAATAAATAACAGATAATATAAATAACAGATCATGGGAATAAATGCTTTAGACATAAACATAACATTAATGAAGAGGAGTCCCTGCCCCGAGGAGCTTACAATCTAATTGGTAGGTAGGGAGAATGTACAGAGACAGTAGGAGGGAGTTCTGGTAAGTGCGTCTGCAGGGGGCCAAGCTTTATGTATCATGTGTTCAACAAAGACTTTACATTTTAGAAAGGAAGATTTTAATAAACAAAGTAATCATCTACAAGGAATAAATTGGGATGACATTTTGGCAGGAAAAAAATGTTGAACATAAGTAGGCAGTCCTTACAACATTGTTTGAAAAGCATAATTTGCCTTGGTCCTCTTCTTGGGAGGGGAGGTCCTTCCTCCTTGGTGACAGGCTTAAAAATGAGACGACATAGGCTTTTATAGGCCTATGATATCACATTTTCTTCATATGGTTCCCACGGCCCAAATTGGGCCGTGAAAACCATGTGATTTTGCAAAAAAAAAAAAATTGATGACGTCATTGAAATGAAATGACGCCAGCCAATCAGAATGGCTGTGCTTCATTTGCCTTTAAAATGACATCATCAAAAGAAAGATGGCCACCGTCACATGGTACGGTAGCCAATCAGAAATGCAATTTCTGTGACGAAACAGTGACAAAAGACAAAGACATTTCACTTAAAAAGAGCGTGAACGGTACTCACAATTTTTTTATTATATTAGTAAAAACACTAATGGTAAGATTTACTTATAATTATAATATACAACACATACAGTTTCTGGACCTTCTTTTATATATATAGATATTGACAACGGATTCAAACAGATACATTTAGAAAGAAGAACTTGAGGGACTCATTCCAAAGAGCTGACAGCTGCCACCTCAGGTCATTGGTCTCTGGGATACCCAAGGGTCAGTTCCACAGACTGAGGAGGAACTGTTCAACATAGATGAATTTCTCACTCAGTTTGAGGAGCTGAGAAAATGGTTTATTGAGAGGTTACAAACCTGAATTATTGCTAACAGCCTTGGAAGAGGTTTTAAACATTGATAGGGAATCCCTTATCGATCCTAAAGAGTCTGCGATGAGGGTGACAAAAGAGGAGGAGGATGGGTAAAATTTCAGATAGTCCTAGACATACCATTGTTCACATCACAGTTCAATAAGAGCAACCAGGTTAAATCTTTTTATCTAAGCTTTGAGGTCTATTGCAGATGGACTCTGCTCTAAAGGATTATGTAAATCAGGTCCTAAGTGCGTATTCCGCAAAGCCAAAACAATAGCTGATTATGTTTCTCCAAGTGATATCTCAAAGGTTGATGAACAGGCTAACACTTTTGTCACCAATGTATGTATGTATGTCTTTATTTATATAGCGCCATTAATGTACTTAGCGCTTCACAGTAGTAATACATGTGGTAATCAAATAAATAACAGATAATATAAATAACAGATCATGGGAAAAAGTGCTTCAGACATAAAAGTAACATTAAGGAAGAGGAGTCCCTGCTCCGAGGAGCTTATAGTCTAATTGGTAGGAAGGGAGAACGTACAGAGACAGTAGGAGGGAATTCTGATAAGTGCGTCTGCAGGGGGCCAAGCTTTATGTATCATGTGTTCAGAATATCCACAGTGCTATTCATATGCTTCTTTAAGCAAGTGTGTCATAAGGTAGGTCTTAAAGGTGGATAGAGAGGGTGCTAGTCAGGTACTGAGGGGAAGGGCATTCCAGTGGTGTGGGGCAGTCAGTGAAAAAGGTTTAAGGCGGGAGAGGGCTTTAGATACAAAGGGGGTAGAAAGAAGACATCCTTGAGAAGAACGCAAGAGTCACCAAGGACTTTTTCCGCTTTGAAACATGTAATGTCTGTAGGTAGATGAAGCCATCAAGATTTATCTTTTCCCACATCCCACATAAAAAGTATAAAGTTAATAATTTCATTAATTGTAATTATACAGTTATAATCTATTTACTTACATGTGGATGTGGAAAAAGATATGTGGGGAGAACGACGAGAAATTTAAAAACGAGAATACAAGAACTTATCAGGTTGATTAAGAAAGGGGACTTACAACATCCTGCCTCCAAGCATTTTTGTGAGTGTAAGGATGGAGGTATCAAAAACTTTAACTTTATGGGAATTAACAGTTACATTGAAAGAAAGTGGTGGGGACATTATTAAAATTCTATTTAGCAGGGAGGCACTGTGGATTTTCTTATTTAGGACCAGAGCCCCAGAGGGCATTAATATGGAATGGAACTTTGTCCATTTTTAAAGATGAACCAGTGTCCCATGAGATAACATTGGGTTCCCGCTGGGTTCGTAATGTTCCACTTGTAAATAAATATGCAGTAGAAGTGAATTATAGCACTCACAACTGGATTGTTAAGATATTGCATTGGGATCATTGCTATGTTATTTAGTGGTACTTCTTTATTTCATTCAATATTCAATTTTTCCGAAAGATTTTTGGGATTTATACCTCAGAAATGTTCGATTTAGGATTTCTCATATATATTTTTTCTTAGAATATATTATTCACATTACGTTATTTGAGAACATCTCGGGGGTATTTTTTTCTGGAAGATTTTCTTGATTCATATTGTACAAATGTTCAATTTAGGATTCTTTTATATTCTTCTGTTTGTAAAAATTTATTATTCATATACAAATAAGGACAACATCAAATCAAAGTAGATTAAACTTGGACCCTTTTCATGCATATCTGATGTACATTACATATTTTGTTCCATCTCATGCTATTACTATGGCTTAATAACTATACGGCATTAAAAAGAAACCTCGAAGGAGGAAGGTGGAGCACTGCGCTGGGATATAGCAAACAGGAAACCGGCACACAAATAGATAAAAAACTAATTTAATGAGTGACTGCGTGAGACACTAAAAACAGGACAACTACCCACTCTGACGCGTTTTGGGCTTAGCCCTTTGTCAAAGAGTAAGCCCTTTGTTAACTATTGTAATGTATAATCGCTACAATGACAACTAGTTTGATCTTTTAGGTAAATTGGACAAATAGTTAAGTAGAACTAGTGGTAGTACAGATTACACCCCAATGTTTTTATTGGGAAGTATCCAATTTATAATTTACATTAATTTGTATATACAGGTCAACCCCGTTATAGCGCAATCCGCTACAACGGGGATCCGCTTTTTTGGGTGGCAAACTTTAATAACAAATCACGAGGCTCTGTCAGACAGTGAACATGCTGGGAGATGTAGTCTTTGTGTGTGAAAAGCCATAGGGGAAAGGACAGGCAACAAGAGTCCTATTTAAACAAAACAAAACACACATACTCGCCGAAGATGATGAAGCAGGGAGAGTGCTGCAGATGCGAGTAAGTCTTCGCAGAAACCCCAAATCGCGGTGGCCATTTTTTTTTAACGCGATCCTGGTTATAACGCTGTCTCATTATGTGGACCCCGAGTACCGTGTTATAATGGGGTTCAGCTATATTCACTTAATTTTTCCTCAATCTGCATCTGTTTTTTGCTTTTCAGGTTGGCGTCATTCATTGACATTCATTGACATTAGTTGTCTGATTCTTGTAAATTTTGTGAATTTTAATTTCTCTCATTAGGATTATATTTTGTATGGCAAATGAGGGTTCATAACAGCTTTAGAATGTTATATTGCATTGTCACATTTATGTAAGTATGTAAGATGTTTACCCATTAGAAATAGCTCAGACATTCGTGTAACTGAGTTATATGTTTATATTTGTTCTCACTAGGTACTGTTAAGGACAGTCATGTAATTATTGTCATTCATCATTTAGGTTCACAGATTTTTGTCCTATTTTTAAATGTGTTAGTATGTGTAACATAGCCGTTTGTGTTGGTTTTTCTTCACATTAGCCATGGTCATTTATTTTATCACTTCTGGATCATTAGGGTCACGCACCTTTTAGATTTATATTAGTGCTACTTGCCTTATTTTTGGCAGTAGATTAGATATTTCTTTTATTTAGATAATATCATTTAGATTTGTGTTGTTCCTTCATTTAGAATATGTTTCATGTAGCTTTAATAGTTATAAGGTTATGTTTTCAACACTGATGGAAGGTTTTCATTGGATACTACTACAGCTAAACCCCGTTATAACGCGGTCCTTGGGGTCCACAACCCAAAGACCGTGTTACAACCGGGGTCGCGTTAAAATTTCACCGGCATCAGCTCTGGAGCTTCCTCATTACAGATTTAAATCTCCTCCATTTTGCCGCCTTACCAGTGCTCTCCTCTTCCTGCTGTCCACGTGCTCATATCTCTCTGCTCTCTTGCCGTCGTATGCCATTGTTTTTTTCAAACATTCAATTCAATGCTTTATTGACTACCAGACACAGACACAAACACAATTAGACATTAATACATTTTGTACAAAATACATGCAGGGATTGAACTCGGGACATTCTGATACCAATGCCTTGCTTCTTACCTCTACACCATAGGTTTGGTGTGACAAGACGCCTCTGGAGGAAATCTCATACTCTCGCAGACTTCCTTCACTACAAATTTATGCTATCCTGTTTCAACTCTGCCCTCTCGCAAGCTAAACAAGCCTACTTTTCTTCACTAATCAACATGCACAAGTCTAACCCACGCCGACTGTTCTCTGTCTTTGATACTCTACTCAAACCACCCTCCGCTGCCTCTCCTTCCTCCATCTCCGCTCAGGACTTTGCTGACTATTTTAAGGAAAAGGTGGAATCCATACGTCAGAACATCCCCTCTGTTTCTTCCTCCCATCCTACACCTCTTCCTAACTCTCCTCCTGCCTTCCTTGACTCTCTTTCCACTGTCTCAGAGGAGGATGTGTCGCTGTTGATCGCCTCTTCTCCCTCTACCACTTGCCCTCTTGACCCCATTTCCTCCCATCTCCTAAAACCTCTTGCTCCTACTATAATCCCTACGCTCACGCACATTTTTAACTCCTCCCTCTGCTCTAGAACCTTTCCATCCTCCTTCAAACATGCAACAGTCATACCATTACTCAAAAACAGCAAGCTTGACCCTACCTGTCTTTCTAACTATCGGCCTGTCTCCCTCCTGCCTTTTGCCTCTAAACTCCTTGAACGTCTTGTATTCGCTCGCTTGCTCCATTTTCTCAACACCTATTCTCTCCTAGACCCTCTACAATCTGGCTTCTGTACTGCTCACTCCACGGAAACAGCCCTCACTAAAATAACTGACGACCTCCATGCTGCCAAAGACAGAGGTCATTACACTCTGCTCATATTACTCGACCTCTCTGCAGCATTTGACACCGTGGACCACCCTCTTCTCCTTCACATTCTCCATACTCTTGGCATTCGGAACAAAGCTCTATCCTGGATCTCATCCTACCTCTCCCATCGTACTTTCAGTGTCTCTTCTGCTAATACCTCCTCCTCCTCTATTGATCTCTCTGTGGGGGTACCCCAGGGCTCTGTCCTGGGACCTCTTCTCTTTTCTCTGTATACACTCTCTCTAGGTGACCTAATAACATCTTTTGGGTTTAATTATCACCTCTATGCTGACGACACACAAATATATTTCTCAACACCCGACCTTACACCTACTGTACAAACCAAAGTTTCTGAATGTCTCTCTGCTATATCATCCTGGATGGCCCTCCGCCGCCTTAAACTCAACATGGCTAAAACAGAGCTCCTCATACTTCCTCCCAAACCTGGCCCTACTACCTCCTTCCACATTACTGTTGGAACTACGATCATTCACCCAGTAGCCCAAGCACGCTGCCTTGGGGTCACACTCGACTCCTCTCTCACATTTGCCCCTCACATTCAAAACATTTCTAAAACCTGTCGCTTTTTCCTCCGCAATATAACAAAGATACGCCCTTTCCTCTGTTGCTCGACTGCTAAAACTCTGACTCAGGCCCTCATTCTCTCCCGTCTTGATTACTGTAACCTCCTGCTGTCCGGCCTTCCTGCCTCTCACCTGTCTCCCCTACAATCTATCCTTAACGCTGCTGCCAGAATCACTCTACTCTTTCCTAGATCTGTCTCAGCATCTCCCCTCATGAAATCCCTCTCCTGGCTTCCGATCAAATCCCGCATCTCACACTCCATTCTTCTCCTCACTTTTAAAGCTTTACACTCTTCTGCTCCTCCTTACATCTCAGCCCTAATTTCTCGTTATGCACCATCCAGACTCTTGCGTTCTTCTCAAGGATGTCTTCTTTCTACCCCCTTTGTATCTAAAGCCCTCTCCCGCCTTAAACCTTTTTCATTGACTGCCCCTCACCTCTGGAATGCCCTTCCCCTCAGTACCCGACTAGCACCCTCTCTATCCACCTTTAAGACCCACCTTAAGACACACTTGCTTAAAGAAGCATATGAATAGGACTGTGGCTATTCTGAACACATGGCACATAAAGCTTGGCCCCCTGCAGATGCACTTACCAGAACTCCCTCCTACTGTCTCTGTACGTTCTCCCTACCTACCAATTAGACTGTAAGCTCCTCGGAGCAGGGACTCCTCTTCCTTAATGTCTAAAGCACTTATTCCCATGATCTGTTATTTATATTATCTGTTATTTATTGGATTACCACATGTATTACTGCTGTGAAGCGCTATGTACATTAATGGCGCTATATAAATAAAGACATACAATACAATACAATACAAGACAGAACCTATAAATATATTTATCCTCTACAACACAAGGTACATGTCAATGTGAAATCTTAAGTCTATTTAGAGCTGTCCATGACATCACACAGTTCTGTGGTCTAGTGGAAGAACTTCTTACCAACATATGCAAGGGTCCTGGGTTCAATTCCTGTATGAAATGGTATAATTAACTTTTTTAATAAATTATTATTTT
Source organism: Ascaphus truei (assembly GCF_040206685.1). Classification (NCBI taxonomy): domain Eukaryota; kingdom Metazoa; phylum Chordata; class Amphibia; order Anura; family Ascaphidae; genus Ascaphus; species Ascaphus truei. The sequence goes on along the minus strand of NC_134485.1, from coordinate 266,467,369 downwards.
AATTATGTTGTATAATTTATAAATATATAATTCTTTATTATTCTTTATTAAGTAATAATTATTCATTAATCAATAATGATGTATTAATAATAATTCATTATTAATCATTATTTATGATTAATTATGTATTATTAATAAGTATGATGATTAATTATTATTAGCAGTTAATTAACTAATTAATAATTAATTAATAATTATGTATTACGTATTAATAATTATGTTTTAATAATTATTAATTAATAATACTATTATTATTAATTATATTATTAATAAGTATGATTATTAATTATCATTAACAATTAATAATTTTGACTAATTAATAAGTATTACTAATACCTAATAATTATTAATACCCAATTAGTAATAATAATTATTAATACTTAATTATTAATAAAACTTATTAATACTTAATAACTATTAATAATTAGTAAGTATTAATAATTGTTGTTAATAATTAAGTATTAATAATTATTATTACTAATTGGGTGCTAATAATTATTAAGTAATTATTAATACTTAATTATTAATAACAATTATTAATACTTACTAATTATTAATAATAATTAATTAATTATTAATACTTACTTAATTATTATTAATAATTAGTAAGTATTAATACGTTTCATTAATAAGTAAGTATTAATAATTATTATTAAGTATTTAGTAATAATTATTAATTAGTTAATTAACTGTTAATAATAATTAATAATCATACTTATTAATAATACATAATTAATCATAAAGAATGATTAATAATGAATTATTATTAATACATCATTATTGATTAATGAATAATTATTATTTAATAAAGAATAATAAAGAATTATATATTTATAAATTATACAACATAATTAAAATAATAATTTATTAAAAATGTTAATTATACCATTTCATACAGGAATTGAACCCAGGACCCTTGCATATGTTGGTAAGAAGTTCTTCCACTAGACCACAGAACTGTGTGATGTCATAGACAGCTAAAAATAGACTTAAGATTTCACATTGACATGTACCTTGTGTTGTAGAGGATAAATATATTTATAGGTTCTGTCTTGTCACACCAAGCCTATGGTGTAGAGGTAAGAGGCAAGGCATTGGTATCAGAAGGTCCCGAGTTCAATCCCTGCATGTGTTTTGTACAAAATGTATTAATGTTTATTTGTGTCTGTGTCTGGTAGTCAATAAAGCATTGAATTGAATGTTTGAAAAAAAAAAACCCCGATGGCACACGACGGGCAGAGAGATGAGCACGTGGACAGCAGGAAGAGGAGAGAGAGGAGCTGTAAGAGGAGAGTGTTAGGCGACAAAATTGAAAATTTGAGATGCAGGTAAGCCGGCAAAATGGAGGCTTTCAATTCGGGAGCCATGCTCAGACCGCGTTATAACCGATTCGCGGTATAGCGAGGCGCGTTATAACGGGGTTTAGCTGTATAATACTCCTATTGGCTGAGGAATTATCCGTCTTGCTATTTAATAGCAGCTATAGGAGTAGTTGGACATAACTCCTGAAGAAGCATCATATGACACAAAATGTGTGGAGGTGACATCATCACGCAGCGGAGAGCAGACTGACGACGAGTGCTCAGCCAGCTGCGGTCACTCCCTTACTTGGCATGGGGTGCGGTCCTATCCTAACAAGTAAGCTGTGTCAACATCCAGCATTATCCCAGGACTGCTTTTTCATCATTGATCCGTGGGTTTTGGATATAAGGAACTCCCCACTAGTGCTCTGTTATTGTGGATTTTTGGGTCCATGTGGATCCTAATTTTTATTATGTGAATTTTATCATGTGCTATTTTATTTAGTCTATCATAAAAGTTTTTAATGACAATTTTTGACTGACTGTGTGTTTTCCCTAATTTGCGCTTTCTTTTTACATACATGTTCCGATTTAAGCCCGCCGATCACAGGAGAGTGGAAGCAGCAGAGGGATACCACCCATTTTGAATATTAAGGGAACCTATTGGGACTGCGCACATTTTTAATTTTTTTTATTTTATTGTCACATTTCTGTCATATTGTGATTCTAGGGGTTTAACTGCCTGTGTCTTAGGAGGTAGGGTTAGGTTCATAGAACTTGTTTTATTACTCACTATGTTTTGATTTTTATATGTGTGTTCTTTTCATTAATGTTTTCTTATTTTATTGAAGATATATTTCTGTCTCTGGATGTTATGGCCAGAGACAGAATTCAGTTGTTTATATAGCCGTCTCCGTGGAAACGGGTGATGTCATGGGGGGCGAGTCCCGCTCGCGCATGCACTCTGAGCCTTTGGGCTCAAATAAATTCTTTGTACATGTTGTGATGACTCCTTGATAAAGTGCAACGCGCACGAAACACATAGGAGTTTGTTACACCTCTGTTTTTTTAACTATGGACCAATAAAGCATTACATTTTAATTATCAATTTTTGTGACCCACTTTATTGGCTGTGCACCATAAAATCCTTTTTTTGTCTACTAAGACACATAGGCATACAGAATCACTATTAATCACTATTAATGACTGCCATATTCTAGCCTGAGGATACACAGCATGAACGCGCAGCCTCGCCGGACTAGTGAGTGCAAAGGAGGCTTGGGATTTCCCCTCCCCCCCCAAAAAAAGTAGCGCTCCAGGAAAAATCACTTCCCACACCATCCCCAGCCCTGCTCAGTTTTTGAATCCGGTGCCTACCCACCCCCTCCCAAAAAAAAACCACATAAAAATAAAATAAACCCAGGAAGTGTTGAGACTGAAAACAAAAGGAAGGCAGAGGAAAATAAATAAATAACCACTGAACTGAGGCAATACTGGGTGGGAAGCGGAGGAGCCAAGAGGAGAAGTAGGGTGGCCGTGGGCTGCCTCCTCCCCTCCCCTTGATCAGCCCGATTTGTTACCGAGGTGGTGCTGGAGTGGCTAGGGTTGCCTCCCCTAGAGAAAGGGGAATTGTGCCCTTCGCCAGATAGCGAAAACCCTTTGGTGTCTCCCCTTGGTGGTGAGACCAACCGTCTGTGAGCGAGGGTGACGCAGGATCGCTCGATCTGATCCTGAAGTGGGGACTGAAGAGTGATTGCCGTGGAAGTCATAATTCTCCAAAATAAAAAGTGTATCTCTCAAAATGAACAGGAGAGTCCCTTGTGTGGTCATAAAAGGTGGTCTGCTACTTTATGCAGGAAATTCTTTTCTGTAAGATGTCGGTAACCATTTTATCGCATAATGTGAAAGGTTTAATAGTTTGGGCAAGAGGCGGGTGGCCATGACGGACTATAAACGTAAAAATGTGGATATTTTATTTTTATTTTATATATTCGCCAATGTTTCTTTGCCTCAGCTAAAGTAAAAAAAGGGAGTGGCCATCCTATTTCATAACCGATTCCCATTTGTAGTTGAATTGACTAAAAAAGATAAGGAAGGCAGATTTTTGATCTTAATTGGCATTATAAATGGTCAATATGTAAAGAGATGCAAATATATATGCCCTGTGTGAACTAGACCCAGTGTTTTTTTCATCATTCTTCAATACGTTAGCCAAGGTATCTAAGAGTCATGTAGTTTTTGCAGGGGAATTTATTACGGTAATTGACCCTGCCCTATACAAGTCGGCTCAACTTACACAACCCCAAAAAAGAAGGTGAAATGCCTCTTGCTAAAGGGTTAAAAGACAATCAGATGTCGAATATTTGAGTTGCACCCCAATGAAAAAGGTAACACATTATTTTCTCATCCCCACTCAAGCTTTAGTGGAATAGATTACTTCTTTATATCAAGCAGATTGGTTCCAAAGATCTCCTCTTCAAGGATCCATGATATTTCATGATCAGATCATGCACCTATAGAATTAAGGTGCACTCAATTGAACCTAAACAGACCTGGAGCAAACTGGAAATTAAATGAATCATTTATCAAAGTCCTGGAGATAATCTAAACAATTATCAATGAGAGAGCAATTCTTTAGTATTAATCATGGCAGGGTGGATTCTCAAACCATACTTTGGGAAGACCCCAAGGCAACACTCAGAGGTTCTCTTATTAATATTGCTGCAGGAAGGTAAAAAGTGAAGGAAACAAAAATTGTTCAACTGCAAGCAAAACTGGCAAAACTTTCAGACCTACACAAGAGTAAGGGTGGAACGAAAACATTAAGAAAGCTAAAAGAATCAGAATAGAGCTCAATATGCTCCTAACCTCCCAGGCTGAGAATGCCCTGAGTTGGTCAAAGAGGATTTTTTTGAAAAAGCAAACATGCCAGATATGCTTCTAGCTAACAAAATTAGAAATAGGCAATGAAGTTACAATATCCAAGCCATTAGACTCAAATCAGGAAATGTAACATCTAACCCTAAATAGATTGTAGAGGAGTTTAAGAAATACTACGAGAATCTCTATAATGGAGAAAAGGTAGCTCACAATGCAGACACGAGTCGGGCGTTAAATGATTTTCTGACACACTTGGACTTGCCTAGACTGAGAAGGGAGGACAATGAAGGTTTGACAATGGATTTCACAATAGAAGAGTTAATGCAGGTGATAAAACAACTAAAGCCATCCAAGGCGCCGGGCCCCGGTGGGTTCTCCAATTTATATTATAAAAAATTGATACATTATTGGCCCCACACCTTCTTCGCCTGTTTAATGCAATCCTAGTAGGTGCTTCATTCCCTGACCATATGCTTCAAGCATCCATCTCTCTTATATATAAACAGGGCAAAGACCAGACTAATTTTAAAAGCTATAGACCAATTTCTCATATAAATACAGATATCAAAATGTTTTCTAAAATGATAACTAATAGATTAAGTCATATCCTGCCAAGACTGATTCTCCCAGACCAAGTTGGCTTCATAAAAGGTAGACAAGGGACCGACAATATGAGGAGAATTATAGATTTGATTGAATTGGCTAACACTAATAAAGATCAATTCAATGGTGCTGAGTCTAGATGCTGAAAAGGCAATTGACTGGATAGACTGGCCATATTGAAATACCACGCTTGGGGCGTTTGCCTTCGGAAATATAATATTAAAGGCAATCGCACCATTGTATACTAAACTGGTGGCGTGGGTTATCCACCAAGGATTTCCCTCTGATTTTTTTCATATCAAAAGTGGTATGAGACAGGGCTGCCCTCTATCCCCATTATTAGCCCCCCTAAGTATGCAACCATTGGCAGCCCAGATTCGGAAAAACCCAGACATTTCGGGGATTCAAATTAAAAACCAGGAAGAGTATGAAGTATTTGCAGTTAAGAGGTATGCTAGGAGGAGGGTAAGGGATTGCTTTATCACTGGGGGAGTGCCTTATACCAGCATCTTACTATACCCCTGTTCCCCCCTCCTCCATCCTCTACATACACTGCTACCTGTTTGGATCAGCATTATTGTGAATAGGCTACCATCAAGCTACTATTTGGATCATTTATCTGTTTCATTATATCATCCACATCTATATACCACATGGAGGAGTTTTGGTAGCACCCCAAGGGGATTCATGTGGCAACATAAGGCTATTAAATATCTCGGTATATATCTCACAAACAATTATACATCTTTATATAAGGCAAACTTTCCCAAATTACTGCAGACTCTAAGGGAAGACATGGGAATCTGGTCCACGTATAACAGGGATTGGTAGAATCTACTGCATAAAAATGTATCTACTCCCTCAGATTCTGTATCTGTTTCAAACTCTCCGGATGCCAGTCATTCGTAGAGATAACCTTTCCCTCCAATATTTAATATCCAAATTTATTTGGAACTACAGGAGACCAAGGGCGAAGAGGGGGATCATAGGACGAGTGACTTTAGCGGGCGGATTAGCAGTTCTTTGCTTTTTGTCCTATTACGAAGTGGCCCAATTATGTCAAATTGCTGAATGGCATACAGACCTTAATTTGAAGAGATGAGTGGAGGTAGAAAAAGAATTCTGCTATCCACTTAAACTGCACAATTTAATTTGATTACCAAAATTGAAAGTCAAAATGAACTGTAAACCGCTTTCCTCAATGACCAACACCTTATCAATTTGGGAGGCTGTAAAACTCAGATGTAATTTAACCACTAAAAAATCATTGATGGCCCCCCTATTGGAAAATCCAGATTTTTCTCCAGGGATGGATAGTAAAGATTTTACAATTTGGAAGCAGAAATGCATTGTTAGATTGAAAGATCTGGAGGGTATAAATAGTATTAAAACATTTGAGCAAATTAGGTCAGAAGAAATCATGCCACACTCTGAATTTTTTAGATACCTCCAGATATGAGCATTTTATAACAAATGTAGCCCCCGGCGGCCATTAACACATTTTGAGAAGCTCTGTATTTTAGAAACAGGCACTAGCGGACTTACATCTCAAATGTATAAGGAAGTGACCTGTTCCAGCCCTGAGTATTCCCGTAAAATGAGTACAGCCCTGAGTACTCCCATAAATATGTCTCAGTAGGAAGCGGACCTAGTGGAAGTCCTGGAAGAGGAAGAGTGGGAGGAGATTTTTATTGCGGTAGCCAAAAGCTCAATTGGCACGACATTATGGGATACGCATATAAGGTAATGATGAGGTGGTATCACATTCCACAAAAATTATCAACATTTGTTGCAGGTTACTCCCCATTGTGTCCAAAACAATGTGGAGAAACAGCAGACTTGTTACATATGCTGTGTTCGCTCTCAGATTGCCCCACTGTGGGAGAAAATCAGAGATTGGCTACAGAGGATCTTGGGCCTCACCATTCCATTTGACCCCTGGCTGTTTCTATTAAATACAAAACTACCAGGCATTTCCAGGGCTGAAAATAAATGAATTGCATATTTTGCAACAGCAACTAGGTGCGAGATCGCAGCATTATGTTAACAGACAGAGATCCCAAACATTCCCAAGATTCGGAACAGAATTTGGTTTGTCTTCCAGATGGAAAAGTTGACAAGTTTGGTCAACGACTCTGGTAATAAATTTCTAAAAGTGTGGCTACCGTGGTTAGCCCAAACGGATATCCCTGGGGTGAGTATAGCCACAATTATGCTTTAATAAGACGAAATTCGTAGGAATTTCCTCCCTTGACAGCAAGGAGGAAGATTCATGACACATGATACGAAATCAATATAAGATGATGTTAGCCAAATAGAGGATAGAAAAGAATCCACGCAGGGGACGAGATCCTTGAGATAGTTTAAGAGAACTGACTTGTATTAGAAGATATAGAGAGAAAAGGGGGAGCACAGGTTGAAGAATTCGGGGTATGTATAGTATCTAAATAGATATTGTGAGTGTGCTAGAAAGATATATTAAATAACTTACACGGCCTTGTGTAAATGCTCTCACAACAAGGTTTCGTTGCGATATACTTGTCTTTCTGTTCCCTTGGTTGGTTTCTTTCTTCTTTTCAGGGCTTGGTTTTCTTCCTGGATTTCTTCAAAAGTCCTCAGCTTACAACTACGGAGCCTGAGGAAGACCAGAAAGGGTCGAAATGCGTTGCTCTCACCACTAAGCAATTTTGATCCAGCACAGCCACCGTCAAGGAGTGGATCAGAGAGGAGGCAGCACTATATCCGGACGCGGAGCAAGTTAGCTGCGCTCCACGGGATCCACGATCTACTTCCTACTGACGGGCTGCTTTTTCTTTTTATGCATTTTTTCATTGTTTTTTATATATGTTTTGTTTTTAGAGTTTTTAAGAATAAAATTTATTGTAGTCTACCAGAATCGTGACATTGTTCCAATTTATATCTACACCAAGGAGGAGTCATCTACCTACACTTACCCACTTGGAATTTAACACTACCAGTACTACAAAGGAGTTAAAGACACCTTGATGTGCATTTACTCACACAAAGCCGTGTGAGTATTATTTTTAGTTATACAGATCACTATTTATCAGACCACCATTACCCTTACAAGTCATTAGGTGTAAAGACACCAACAGAGAAAAAGATACCTTCCCCTAGGATTGCACTCACACTTGCCCGTGTGAGTGCTTGCAGCATTTGCTGCTTTTACATATCTGCTTGGGTTTTTCTAGTGGGGTACCACAGAATTATGTTGATATTTTCCCACTAACAATTGTTTTCATATTTGTTCACACCGAGGGGGATTTCCTCACTGGGAGTTGAAGACCGCTGAAGAAAACCAGGAAGAAGATTAAAACCTGAAAAGAAGAAAGAAAATATTCAAGTTAAAGACACCTTGATGTGTATTTACTCACACAAGGCCGTGTGAGTATCATTTGATCTATATCTATTATTACATACCAGACCCTAATTACACCTATAGGTCACCACGTGTGAAGACCGGATTGGATAAAAAAGATACCTTCCCCTAGGATTATACTCACACTTGCCCGTGTGAGTGCTGGTAGTATTTACTGCTTTTGTATATATATATTTTTAGAGTTGAAAGCATTGGACATTATAAAATACTGTCTGTATTCTCCTCTAACAATTGTCTTTAAATCTGTTCACTCCGAGGGGGACATCCTCACTGTAAGCTGAGGACTTTTGAAGAAATCCAGGAAGAAAACCAAGCCCTGAAAAGAAGAAAGAAACCAACCAAGGGAACAGAAAGACAAGTATATCGCAACGAAACCTTGTTGTGAGAGCATTTACACAAGGCCGTGTAAGTGATTTAATATATCTTTCTAGCACACCCACCAATATCTATTTAGATACTATACATACCCCAAATTCTTCAACCTGTGTTCCCCCTTTTCTCTCTATATCCCTGTACAAATAAGGATCCTGGATAAGGATCCTATTGGGGTCAGAGCCATAGGACGAGAAGACGAACCAGAGGGGACCTTTGTTTATAAGGTTGTAACACTCATTGTTATATTTCCCCTGTTCTAGAATTTCACCAGGGAGCGCCCGGGTTTTTCCTTGTTCCATTGTATTAGAAGATATTATACACGTTCCTCCCCACCCTCCCATTTAGGTACTTTTTTAGTTTGTTTATTATTAAGTGAATGTGTTAAAAGATTATACTTCAGTGAGGTGATATGACATTTTTGTACTTTGTGCCAAAAATTCAATAAAAATGTTTAAGTGAAAAATAAAAAAAAAGTGCAGAGAAGAGCCTCCAAATTAATAAAGGGGATGGAAAATCTTACTTATGAGGAGAGGTTAGATAATTTAGATATGTTTATATTAGAAAAGAGGCGTGTAGTCTCATTGCAATCAGATTCCCCAAAAAGCAAATTCTGAAATTTGATTTCACTACAGTTATCAGATCAAGTTTGACTTAATCCTTAGGGGTAATTCAATTTCTTAAGTAAACCCCTTTCCCTGTGTCTAAGGGAACTACGGGCTCTATGCAGTAAGCGCCAAAAAAGTGCTCTCGGCAAGTGTTCACTATCGGCATGATGTTGCCGATTTTCCCTCGCCGAATGTAATAAGTGCCGAATCCCTTCTGAATCAAGCCGAAAACATTTGTTCCCACTCTAGCGATGATTTGCCGATCACACACAGGTGTATCGGCGTGCATGGCGAGGTGGTGTTAGGTTTGCCAATGAAACTTCTTGCTGAATCTGCCGAAGCAAGCATGTTTTTGATTGAGCCGCCTATTTAAAGGTAGCGTGTATTTTTATTCATTCTCGGTGTTGTTGGGAGAGAGAGAGACACACAGACCTGGGCGATTTGCATATTTCAGATTGACAGAGAGAGTTGCTGTGTATTGTGATCGGTTTATCCTGTGTTTTTTTGTTAACATCTTTGTGTTGTGTTCAGTTTGTAAGTGTTCAGTGCGATTGTGTTTAAATTTCTTTTCTGTTCTTTGTGAGTGCTATAGGTATGGCCGAAAGGCGTGGGAAGAGTGATGCTGGTGTGAGTGGGACTGGAAGTCGTGTGAGTACGCGTCTGAGTGAACGTAGGATTCAGGGGAGTGCTGTTGCTGCAAGTGCGACTGGTGTTGCTGGGAGTGCGAGTGGTGTTGCTGTGAGTGCATGTGCTGGTGGTGGCTCTGTTGCTGGTGCTGCTGGGGTGTCTGTTGCTGGTGCTGCTGGGGTGTCGGTGGTGGTGCTGCTAGGGTGTCTGGTGGTGGTGCTGCTGGGGTGTCTGGTGGTGGGGTGGTTGGTGGTGGGCCGCTTTTGGAGTCTCTTCCATTGGAAGAAGGAGAGTCCAGTCAGCAGCAGCCAAGCTCTGTGGCTGCACGTGGTTGGAGGAAACGTGTGGTGCGGCCATGTAATCCTCGTTTCAATGATGAGGAAAACAGAGTTCTTGTCACAGGGATTTTGGAGCACTATGACTCTCTGTATGGGCATTTATTAGGTAAGTCAATCTTTGCATTGATTGTTCAAAATCATTTTATCCTATCTCATGTGACATGTGTTAATATCACACTATTAATCTCTAATATCTATCAATTAAAGTTAATTGTTGCACACATAATCCTTCATGCTTTAAAACGACCATAACAATCAGTCAAAAAAGTTTGCCAAAGTTCATACAATAATCATGCAAGCTTCCTTAGATTTGTATGTTTCCACGTAGATGCTCATGTGTTACACATATTCAACATAAACCAGCCTGTTTGGTATCTCTTGGAACAGGTATCATTTTTGTAAAATGTTCGTCTTTCTATTTATTTGTAAGGTCATATATTTTTTATGTATTTCAAGGGCGGACAAGTTCAGCCTCAAAAAAAGAAATGTAGGACCAAATAACATTGGCTGTGTCTGCGTGTGGGAATCATGTCAGGGACCGCACGAATTGTCGGAAGAGATTTGATGATATCAAGGCCAATTTAAAGAAAAAAATCCAAGCACAACGGATGCATGCTTCTGCCACTGGAGGTGGGCCGCCAGCACAAGCTCTAATCTTAACTCCATTGGAGGAGCAGATGCATGAAAAATTTATTCCTGTTGTCGTGGAGGGTTTGCCAGGGGACAGAGATATCGGAATTTATTCGGCTCAATTTCCACCAGGTGACAAATGTTACTGTACTACGCGTGTCCTATGTTACAGTTCTTATCTATATTTCCGTGGCAACTTATAATTGCTTCCAAATATAAGCATACCTACATATATATCTGTATCTCTCTCTCTCTCTCTCTCTCTCTCTCTCTCTCTCTCTCTCTATATATATATATATATATATATATATATATATATATATATATATATATATATATATATATATATATCTATGTATATCTATATATATATATATATCTATATTTATATATAGTTGTCCACAAAAAATAAAAAAATAAAAATATTTATATATATATATATATATATGTGTGTGTGTTTGGAAATATGTATTTGCTCAACTATCATGGCTTACATCATTATGACTCAACATACAACACTTGACCTGCATGAAGGGATTCTGTGTAATGATCTTCCAAATAACACACACTGCAACCTTCTAGTTTACAAAGCCTTCAGCATCTTTGCCTTACAGTTGAAAGCTGAATGTATGTTCGAATCTTTTTACAAACAATGGGTTAACATGCATAACCAAAGCACACCCGCAGTCATTTTTGGCACAGTAATGTTAACATCACTGTGTTGTTGGTTATACTGTGTCTGTGCACACAAATGCATCATTCACTTTTCCATGTATGTGCGATCCATATATACATATAATATATATATTTGTGATAATCTATGTTACACCTATAAACAGGCCGTTACTGCGTAATAAAGTCTTGCATGGAATATTGTCAATTGAAAGGCGAACATGAATAATTTTCACTAACAAATTCCATTATGTATTATGAAAGCAATTTTTTCTCTTCATGTAGTATAAAGTGAGCTTAAATAGGAACGTGTACCATTTGGTAATTAATTGTGTTCATATGTAGCTCACTTCTTATTTGTATTTCGCTCATGTACCTGTGTGTGAAACCAGCTTCAATTAATATGTAATCACAGCATAGAGGTGAACAGAGGGGGTGATGTCGGGCAGATAGCAAGATCACAGGGTCATGGTAGGGTCAAGTCTTGTGGGAGGGCTTACAGGTGGAAGAAGCAGCTAAGAGGTCATGGTGGTGTCAAGTGCTGGGGGAGGGACTACAGTTGTTAGAAGCTGACAAGGTGAACACAAGTTCATCACATTCATTAGAAATGGTAATTAACTTACTACTTTCAAGCACCAGTCCACGATATATTACAACTGACGTTAGTCATTCGTTCAGTTATATATTATTTTAACGTTATAGATATGCCACCTTCTCACACCAGTACCATCTGTGAGCGACACTCTGCATGTGTTGCTGAGTGTCAGCCACATTGAGCGCTACACCTGCTTCTCTTAAATGTTCAGACAGATCACTAAAAACATTCATACACATTTCCACAATTAGGTACTGAATTATAAGCAGAGTCAACTTTGCTTGCATGGTAGTGATGTACATTATAATTGTTAGATTACTACACAACATATGCAGTGTATGTACAACAGACCAGTTCATTTTATAACGCATTCCTGCATGAACATTGTATGTACTGTATGTTGTATGGTGTTCAAAAGAAATGTGACGATTAGTTTCACATGTACATTTAGGTTAAGATGGATAATATACAGATTGCCCTAACCATAGAATTGTGATTTCCTTACGGGATGCTGATATTTAGCCATAAGTACTCCCACTACAGATACTTAATGTTAATAATGTACACATGAAAATGAAATTCTGATGTTATTCTTCTATATAGTTGGTCCGCCAGCTCCTGTGTCACCTGTGGCACGTGACTCTGAACACGTCTCATCACCTGTCTCACCAAGGTCATCATCAAGAATGGAAGGTGAGTGTATGAGGTGCAGCCCATATAATGTTTACATTGGAAGCATTTCATTTGCCATGCAAAATAAATGCCTTTCACATGTAATGAACTTCTCATCAGTTATTGACACAGGAGATGTAGTGTTTCATGACACAACATGTATTGTGTCTGTTTTCAAGTATCAGCTAGGAGTTGTGATGTTACAACAAACTTTAATTCATTCTTCTTTCACACTGTCGAAACTTAATTGTTGCTTCAAGCATCATCTTTTAATTGGACACAAATAATTAATTATGGAAACATGTTATGTGTTCCACTATGAGAACTATCATTATAGTCTAAAAAAAAATGAAAGTTCCATGTCAGTTCATAATGTCTTTATTTATTTGTAGAACCAGATGTTACCGCTCAAGGACAAATTCTCTCAAGTGACCATGAAGATGTTGACACTCCTGGATTAACACAGTATTCAAGTCCTCCTGCTCGTGACACCTACTCAGCTATTGCAGCTTCTGAAGAACGAATCTTGGGTGAAGAAAATCGTCGCCATTCAGATATGATGTCAATGCATGAAAGGATGATGTCACTGCATGAAAGGATGCATGAAAGGTCAATATCAGAAATGTCACAAATTAAAAATGTCATCATCCAAGTTCCTAAAGAAATCCAAAATGTAAACAGGACATTACAAGCACTAGTTCTGAATGTAAGCCAAGCAAATCAGTTTCGGAGTACAGCAAGAGAACAACAATTCCACTTTACCCCATCAGAGGATGGATCTTTACATGCTGCTACTTTTTCTCCAGAGTCATCAGTTCTTCATTCCCCAGTTTTGGATGATACCGGTACAGTAGGTGCAAGTTCTGTGCAGGTCCCTGTCAACATCCAACCGCTTACATCTGTTCAAAATATGGAACCGACACCTACAAATGAGACACACAAAAGAAACTTAGGGCAACAATTACTAATAACCAGCTTTTGGAAGAAGATTAAAACACAAAAACAAGAAAGTGCTCCACCACCACTCTTGCAATGTTTATCAAGAGTTTCTCAACTGCCACAGCCCACACCCAGTGCCCCTGAAGTGCCACAGCCCACACTCAGTGCCCCTGAAGTGCCACAGGCCACACTCAGTGGCCCTGAAGTGCCACAGCCCACACTCAGTGCCCCTGAAGTGCTACAGCCCACACTCAGTGCCCCTGAAGTGCCACAGCCCACACTTAGTGGCCCTGAACTGCCCCAGCCCACACTTAGAGCCCCTGAAGTGCCCCAGCCCACACTTAGTGCCCCTGAAGTGTCACAGCCCACACCAAGTGCCCCAGAACTGACCCAGCCCACACCCAGTGCAACAAAACTGCCACAGGCCAGTACAACTGGTAAAGTTAAGGCGAGATTACTTGGCACAGGGAAAAGATGAACACAACAGCCAACAAGCAGGCCTGTGACTCGCTCTCAAAAGGATAAACAAAAATAAATAAGCACATTCACTAAATATTTTTGTGTACTGGAGTCCTTTACTGCAGACTCTTTCATGCATAGTGTATGTATGATCATGTTCAGATGCTTGCAAACATTCAAGTATGTCCTTGTACACATGAATGTTTATAAATGCTCATTCACTGAATGAGTGAAGGCATATTTTAGAACATATGAATATCTATTAATCATCAGTTGATTAATGTTAATACATTATGACACACTTTGCATGTATATGGAAGATGACATTCACTTAGCTCTTGTTCAGTATTAGATGTTACAGGTGTATGATTGAAATTTAGATTGTCATTTCATGCTCATAATATGTACATACAAATTAATGTAATTACCCATATAACAGCCTACGTTTTAATGTTATGTTTTCTTGTGTCTTCACTCTGTAAGACATTACTTACCTTAATGTTCATTCATAGTTCATCATGTTGGCATGTGATCATGTATGATTTGTGGTTACAATAACAGATCTGTAAGTGTGTATGAATATATCTGTAGTCTATCTCTGTATCTCTCTATATATATATATGTATACACACACACATTGTCTATCTTTGTGTGTGTGTGTATTTACTGATATATATATATATATATATATATATATATATATATATATATATATATATATATATATCTGCCAGTGTTGTCTGCAAACAGCCCTTGTGTTAATGATATACAAATGTTAGAACACTTGCTACAATTATTGTATCAGTATGAGTGAGGCCCTAATTCAGTCAGCTGTATTGAACTTTGATTATGATTACAACAAGGCCTGCTTACACCCATCAATGCCTTTAGTTTTGCACTCTATATAGAATATATAGAATCAGAACCAACATTACAGGCCTTAATGGCTGCAAAGAGTCCTTATTTGCTGTTAAATACAACTTCTACACAGCTGACTCAATTAGGCCCTCAAGCATACTGAACCATTTAATGTTATACACTTTAATGAACTTTGAATATAATTACAACAAGGCCTGTTTCCACACATCAAGGCCTTGAATATAGCAGTAATAATATTATATATATATATATATATATATATACACACACACACACACACACACATACACACACACTGTATGCAAGTGTGTGTGTGTGTGTGTATGTGTATATATGTATATATATATAATATATATATATATATATATATATATATATGTATATATATATATATATATATATATATATATATATATATACTCACACACACTGTATGTAACTGTGTATATATATATATATATATATATATATATATATATATATATATAAATATATATATATATATATATATATATATATAGAGAGAGAGAGAGAGAGAGATCTGTTCATCATAGCACAGTTGATGATTACACAAATTGTTATTGTAATTAAGAGTAAACTTGTTTTTCTCATTTTGATTGCCTAAGCAGCAAGTAAAGTTTCGATTCCTGTGAAAAGAGGGTATCTTAGACAAGGAATCTCAGCCAATTATTGTAACAAATTTCTTGTGGGAGAAAAACAAGGTGTATAAATGTTCGATTGTATTCTAACCTTGGAAAATACCGCAAAGATAACATGTAACTATTCACACATTCAGAAGACATCCTTATGCTTTCAACTTAGACATTGTACACTTGAAGAGAGAAGAAATGGCAGGACCTTCCACATTGCACAGCCATCCACGTAAATCATACAAATTTTTGATTTATGAAGCAATCGAGTCAACGCCAGAGAAAAAGGCGACCGTGGGGGAAATCTATGACTTGATCCAAAACAAATATCCATACTACCAAGAAACAGCCAATCAAATAAATGTTAAAACTTCTGTATGTTTCACTTTATCCGCAAATGAATGTTTTGAGCGTGTCCCTCGTCGTCAAGCTCAATGATAGGGCTGCTGGCAGGTTGCTGCATCATTTAAACTTACCATGGAACATGGAACATATCTGCTGTTAAATAGCATTTTTTTGCCTAATGCCAGTTACATAGAAGCCTCACAGACTGTCGCGTCTGCTGATATATCTGCACCGTCCATTCCTCTCGACGAGATGCAAGATGGACATAACTACTATGATATGTTTCAAAACTTATATGGCCAAAACGAATGTGGAGATGAAAACAACCAAAAACTGTACTGTACGTACCTCCGGATGTCTTGTTTCAAGAAGCCACTGCAGATCCATATGACGGCCGCACGGAGATGTGTCTGAATCAGGATTCAACGGTTTGCTCAACCATGGATGATACTGCTGTGCCTTCCTGGAGCGATTTGTTGCAGCCAAATCAGTTTTGACTTCTACAATAATGGTAAATACACATTCCGTTATGCCTTGACTTAAATTATATATGTCACAAATATTATAACATAATCTGCATAATATACACAATTTGTTAGCCAAATGAGTGGATACAGCGTAACATTGCAGACAGCCTTGCATGGAGCGTTCACAAATAGATTATTTCCTATAACAATAGACTACATGACGAACCAAGAGTACACATTGGTGATGGAGTCCTAAACCATTCATTATTATTGATTTTAAACCCTCTTTTCTAAATGTTACACTAACTGTAACACACACACACACCTCATTGTTTAGCATTCAACATATAAAAACAATGTGTCGCCCACATGTGACGTGGGAACGTGACCATGTCCCAAGGTGTCCTTAAAAAGGTTACCGATGCAAGCCTCCCCCCAACTGACGTGCACACGTGAAACAGTATTGGCTGTGCACGTAGCTTATTGTTACGGTCAGTGCAGTGTGTCATGCACGTGCGTCGGGGGGGCGGTGCATGCACAGCGCTGGAGGCCAATGTTCATTCAGTGGGAGGGGTGTTTGCGTGCATTTCATGTTGCTTTCACAAGACGTCACACGTATTTTGTTCGCTCATTGGCTGATCGTCCGTTTTGGCCGTGGGCACACGTCCATTTACAAAGTTTAGATCTGTATGTGTGTAGAAGTGAATTTGTTTCGCTTCCATATCATAACTTTCAGCCATGATATGCATACTGCTAGCAGCACCATGGAGGGACATGTATTGAACGCACAGCGTACACATCGTTTTGCGCATGCGCTAAGAGTTAGTCCACACATTCGTGACGTGAACGCGCAACATACGTTGTGCGAGCACATTATTATGTATGCAGGCACCGGAACAAACATATCAGTAGTAATGCGAACACCGGCATTTGAAACATGAGATATTTCTATATCTGTACTTTGATCCTTGCAGTTTAAACATATACGTTACTTATGCGTGAATATCCACAATCATATAGAGATGTGTTAAGCGTTGTCATGCTGAAACATAGATAAATGTGCAATCTTTGAACATCATGTGTTTTCTGTATTTCACAGATTTCGAGGATGAATACATGGGACCAATGTATGATTTCAGATGGGCCAATCATTATATTAGATGATTGTGTTGACTAGCGAACAACTATTATAATAAATATGTAACAATGCTTGCAATGATTGGTGCACATATTAACAATCACTACATAATGTTATGCTATAGTGCAAATATTTACTATGCACTTAATTATCATAATGATGTTGCTAAGCACTGAAGTTAGAACTTATATTGATATTTTTTTATTTTCTACTAACATTATATGTATTGCCATGTGATATATGCAACCAACATTATCACTCAACAAACACATTAATCTACTATATATTATAATCTCACGTGTGACTTGTCAAAGAATGTAAATGCTACATAACAACTCATAGACATTGTATCTGAACGTACACAATAACAATAGGGAGGTGATAGAAACTTTTTAGTCGTGTGAATGTTATATTATCACCTAGGTTGTAGTGCTAACCTAACATGCATGAGATAATGAATGTTATGTACAGATCATTAAACCATGAACATTTGTGTGTACATTTCATTCACACGATTAACTATAGTTTAGTGTTATTATTAAACGTTAAACACATACATAGCTAGGTGATGCCGATGATAAAAACAACATTATTATGTAGGTTAATATTATTTCAGGTAGAAATACATGCATCACACAAAAACAGGAACACATACAAACACACACACACACACACACACACACACACACACACACACACACACACACACACACACACACACACACACACACACACACACACACACACACACACACACATACACACACACACACACACACACACACACACACACGATGTTGATGAAATGTGTGCGTATGTAAATGTATACTTCATTTATGTTCATATGTTGACAGTTGTTATAAAGGATCATGATCATTATTATTAAGTAACGTCAATGAAATAAAAATTTACTTAGGAACATTGTAATTGTGTTGAATGATTCTGAACAAAATGTGAATCCAAAGAACTATACTTTGGAATGGTGTTAACATTTTGACAAATGCAACATGTACGTCAAATCAACACACATCTTTCACTTATACAAACACATGTGACAATGTATTAATCAACATGAAGATGAAGTGAGAGAATAAATAATGACATACATTGCAATGTTAATGATGTTTACCACATTTGGGTCATTTCATACAAACATGCATTGAGTGTTAACATCGCTCATGTGCATGAATGGATGTTGTTACGTTGTAATAATAACATGTTATGTAATGTAGGTAATGATTTTTAGACACACTGTACAATAACCACAAAGTGTAGATAAACGCACGGACACAATACAGAAAGGACATATTTCTATTGTCAGCACTTGTTCATTACATTTTCTTTAAACATCCTCTAACTATACCTGTGTCGAGGTTTGCACATCTTATTACAGATGTGAATTCAAATACATACCATGAGCAGTCCTTGGAGTGATATACCGTGAAAAAGAAAACATGAATGAATATAAATCATTGTCATGACATGTTCATTAAGGTAAGCAACGCACAGAAGTGACACTTTTCTATGTGATATGAAACAAAATATAGAATACGTTAAATATGATCTTAAATACACAATAGTCTACACATCATTGTGACACACATGTCCCACTCCAAAAGAAAAATTGTATGTAACCATATTGCACTAGCTATTGGCTATCGACATAGTAGGTTTCTTGTTTAAGCATAACCAAAAATAGCATGTACAGAAAATATAGATTTACTACACATTATTCCCTCACGTACACACAACACCTTTTAGTGGTAAGAAGTATAATACAACCTGTTGATGAATGACATACCGGTGCCACATGCAATTGTCCACACAGCAGAGAACAGAATGGTGGGAGAACCATATTCATCTGTTTCCTAAGTGAATGGTATTTGGACACATGTATTTATCATTACAATGAATTAATACATCTATGTAGTACTATGAACATATATGTATTTGCTTACATGAAAAAATATGTGTTTATCCACACCACAGGCTGTTTGCTCAGTGTCAGCTGGTAAATTTACGGGATGCTCCTCCTCCAAGCCCTGACGTATGTCTGTTTGTAAATTATTGCGGAGTGCCAGATTGTGCAAAATGCAACATGCAATTACAATATCTGACACTTTAGCAGGCTTATATTGAAGTGCCCCACCAGTTCTATCTAAATACCTGAATCTTGTTTTCAGAAGCCCAAATGTCCTCTCTATGATGGATCGTGTAGATATATGTGCAACATTATACCTCTCCTCTGCTTCAGATTGAGGGTTTGCCAGCGGGGTCAACAGCCATGGCCTAATTTCGTATCCTGAATCACCTATAATCCATCGTGCACAAATATGAAACAATTTGTGTTAACATTATTACATACAACAGTTCATAGAAAAACAAGAGTTGTTTGTTAACACATCATAATATGTACTCACCCACCAGCCAACCGGGTCCAAAATAGCCTTGTTCGAAAGCATGGAAGACTGATGAGTTTCTCAGGATAGAGGAATTGTGACTGGAACCAGGGAATTTGACTACCACATGCATAATCTTCATCGTGGCATCGCATACCACCTGTACATTCAGGGAATGGTAGTGCTTACAATTGCGGTAAGCATGCTCACTCTGACTAGGCGGGATCAAAGCAACATGGGTGCAATCTATTGCACCCATCACACATGGTATACCGGCTATGGCATAAAAGCCATTCCTCACTTCCAGCCACTCTGTGTGCTCTATAGGAAAATGAATATAATTCCTAGCGCATCTATTCAGTGCACATAGAAACTGGGTACAGGCCCGCAAGAATGTAGATTAAGAGACCCCGCCCACTATGCCCACAGTTGTCTGGAATGACGCGAAAGCAAGATAATGTAATGAGCACAGCATTTTAACAAGCCCAGGGACTGCACGACCTCTGGCTGTCACAAAATCTAAATCTACCCGTATCTCTTCATAAAGAGATAAGATTGCTGCTGAACTCAAATGATACCGACTTAGGATCTCCTCCTCACTCATCCCATCTAACATGGTTCTCTCCCTGTACAAACGTGAACGAGGCACAACTTCTCTCCTCTCTCTTCTCCTCTCATCTCCTTGCCCTCTCCCTCGCCCTCTCCCTCTCCATCTCCTCTCCGCGTCCCTGTCCCTTCCTTGCCCTGTGACATCCTGTCCCTCAGCTAGCATCTCCTCCAATAGAATCTTCCTCCGTCTCAGGAACAATCGTATCATTTTCAGGTCTGTAGCTGTCAATGCGCAGGTAATTGCCCTCCTTTAAATACCTATGTGATGATGTCACGTGACTTGATGAAGTGCAAGATGTTACATTAACATATCCAAGTTGTTAACTCCAAACGGGTATACAGTACGAATTAAATGGATTATTTATGTGTGTTCACCAGGCAATCATGATATTTGACAATGATGTAACGTTAAGCTTTGTACAACAATTTATTCGCAAGTATTTATGGAATGTGTAATGCATGTACCACTTATGAACGCAACACTCAGTCATCTCATTAGGATACAACCATGACATTGAAGTTGAAAAACTACATTGCAACATGTATAATTTCGCATGTTATTGTCACATGTTCACATGAACTAATTCTAATGTGCATATGCATAATTTAATACCATCAGGATACTTGCTATTGATTATGTTTCAATCGTCTAAAAATGAGTAACTATTATAGATCTGTGTATAACTTAGCAAGAACTGATTATAATGCATAGTTTACAATGTAAACATGCAATGTTATTGAGTGTCCAATTGCGGACGTCATAAAAAGAGGGAAGTCACAAACTACATGTAAACATAAAAAAACCCCGCTACATTTACATTTCATCATGCGTTACACATTCAAAACATTCTATAATGTATACCAACATTACTATACGCTGGATCTGTTAGATGTGTGAAATCTGTTACATCATATAATAAATTGAAACACACTTAAGTAACATGTTTCATATTATGTGACCTCTTCCTTTAATAGTTTACTATAGGAGTTTCCCTTGACACATCATAACATTAAGACTAATGTGACACGCAAAACATCATAACATAGAAAAGTACAATGTTCTGCCAATAATAAACGTAAGCGGTGACACGATGAAGTGAATCACATCGACACTGTAATGCCAAGCACATTTTTATTATGAGCAATAGAACGTAAACACTCCTATAAAGTTATAAGTCCCTGCTCCATTGACTCCATTGATGTAGAGATGAGCTATTTTTTCTAAGTGCCGTCCCGGCAACCTTTCCGATCCTTCTCCCCTCCAACTTGCCAACTTTAGTTGGCGGGACAAATTGCCGTAGAAATCTCAATTTTAGAGTGCCGATCAGCACCGATAAGCTGATCGGGGCTACTAGAATACAGCCGATTTGAAAAAGTGGCGAAAAGTGCCGATAAGTGGGTTATCGGCAGCCGCCTGCCGATAAATTCTTATTGGGAAGACAAAATGCCGATTTTGGCCACTTATCGTCGCTCACTGAATAGCAAATGCAAATTTGGTGGGAAAATGCCGATAAAAGCCTTATCGGCGCTTACTGCATGAGGCCCTACGTGTGCTGCCTTTACCTGTGGCTCACAGAAGGGCTGAGCCTCCGCAGCTGGGAGTCTGGGGTGAGCTCTCGTTCTCCTCGGTGCAGCGCCTCCACCTGAGAAGGGTCCCAGCGCAGCGGGATAACCCCTTTCAGGACCACTTACAGTGAAATGATACCAACACTAGTATATAACAAATAGTATATACTGACAATAGAATAACAATACAACGGTACCATACAATATAACACACACAATACAATAACAATAACACAGGGTGAGTGACCACCAAAGTACCTAGGGTGCGTGGCACCAATACCCCTGGTGTCCTGCCCCAATGAAAGTCAGTCCCACCCACGTGTAGGGAGTAGCACTACCCCTGTGAACCGTTGGTTCACCGGCACCGGAGGTAAGAAGGGACACGGCTACACTTACATCATTAATTGCATATATTTCTTTAGATGCCGCAGTAAAATGTAAAATAGGGATGAATTACATATGCTTGGAATTTCTAGCCGAATAGTGATATAGTATACTTATTAAATATTTTTCTTGCTCCAAAGCTATGAGTGACACAGTAATCCTTTTTTTTATGTGCAGCTTGTCCTATATATATTCTTTTTTAATCATTATTAGAGACGATTTTGTGGATATAACAGTTAGAAAATCTAGTTTTATAATTATGATATAGTACATTGTAAGATACAAATTGATATGGGAAACTCACAACACATACCATTTTGACCTCACTCGAAGATCAGGGGAAAAAATGCAGCAGAAGTATTTAAAAATATATTTACTTTAACATTTCTTAAAGTGTCGCTTATGGATTTATATTCTGCAACATTTCTTTAAAATGCAGCTGGAAAACTCAGAACTGTACTTTATTTCAAAGCTTCCAAGAAATGTTTTTTTGTTTTTGGAAATGAACATATCACTAGTCATTCTACACTGACAGAATACATGTAATGAAAAGAAATGGGCTAATTTAAATTGATTATATACAGTAGTCAAAGTAGGATGGGACTAAGTGGTAAAGAATACTAGTACTTAGAACTACTACTCCTCTGATTTTCATACCCAGAGTGCAACTACTTACTTAGTTTAAAAAAAAACTACTACCCTTTGTTTTGGTCTTTAGAAAAGGATATTTCTTTTAAGAAGCGTCAGCCTTTCCAATTTTTATAGCATAAATCTTGTTTACATTTTTTAAATTACAGTTCAGGGAGCTCTGTCCCAAAGTTTAATAAAATTAGATCTTTTTTTTTGCCAAATCTAGCACTTTACCACTATTTTAAGACACTTTGACTATTGATTATATATAGTATCATATGTAATGTACGTATACATTTGTACATTTATATATGATTTGTGCTTTATATTAAAAACATTTTTTAAATGTAATGTTTTATATTTCTGTTATTCACATTACTATTTTGCATGTATGGGACTATATAAAAAATGGTTTGTACTACGCATGGGTGAAACCTTAGTTCAAGTTTTAACATTTGGTGAAGTTTTATGAAGATATGAAACTTTACCAGAAATCACCAACTGCGCATACAGTATCTTACTGAGAATTTCTTAATGATACCAACTCTCATAAGTACAATATAAAAAAAGAGAGCCCTAAATGTTAGAGAGCAATGATATGACTGATGTGCCAGCCCCTCAGTAAACTCCCTGGGTTAGGGGGTGGTATGGCTTCCTACCCTGAGGTGGCTAACAGGGTTGTGTGCCCCCCCCTCCATCTTTGGTGATCCCCATTTTCCTGTCTAGAGAGCTAGGCAGGAGGTAGAATGTTGGGATCAAGATGGCAGAAGAAGACTTCAAACATTTTAGTGCAGATTCAAGGCAGCACCGGTCAGCCTGGCTTGAGGAACACTTGTGACCGGTGCTCGAGGGAAGTCTGAGCAGGCTCATCGGACGTACCAAAGTGCCAGCGATGGATAAGGCTGAGTCTCCTGTGCCACTGACCGCGCTCATGCTTGGAGAGCGGTGACATCACCAACTCTCCAAGCATGAACGGCGGGTGTCCACGCTATTTTTCAAGCGCGCACGGGGGGGGGGGGGGTGTTGCAGGCTAGCTGAGCACGGTTCAAAGACAGTTTGTTTTGTTTACGCAAGCGCGGGTGAGTGTCCGCTCTCCGCGTGAGCGGGGACATCCAAATTTAAATAGCGAACATTTGCCTTGTTAAGCACCACGCGGTCAGCGCGGTCAGCGCGGTCAGCGCGGTCAGCGCGGTCAGCGCGGTCAGCGCGGTCAGCGTGGTCAGCGCGGTCAGCGCGGTCAGTGGCACAGGGGGCACAGCCTAATCTGCTGCAGGAGCATCTGGAGTTATGATGCTCCATGTCAGCAGTGTAACTAAGTGGAGGAGACGGAAGAGGGAGGAACTGGAGCAGTGGCTAGAGCGGCACTGGCAGCTCCTTGAAATGTAATTGGGATAGAGCGGAGGATTCCTTAAATGAGGGGTCCAGCATTGTGACGCGGTCATTAGTGGCAATTGTCGGCGTTTTCAAGATTTCTGCAGCATAGGGACTGTCCAGTGGGTGAGCATGGGTCACAAGTGACGGGTCCCAATGAAGTTTTGACAGGGCAGATTATTTGTTATTTTATGGTATATTTGAATTTATGCTTGTGTGTTGATAGGCTTGCTTACAGGGTGCGTTGACACGTAAAGTGGTCCAGAAAGAATGGAGGCCTTGGGACTCTGCTTCTGGGTCAGCAGTGGCCTGGTCAGTTAAAAAGGTGTAGGCAAGAAAAGTGGACATTGAACAGAGAATATTCAAGTAAATGTTTTTTAATTGGCTGCAGTAGTTTGCAATTTTTGCATAATTGGGGAAAAGTTTCCTCAGCACTTCTTGGCCTTATTTAAGTATTTGAATACAGTGTGGTTCATCCACAGAATGTATGGTTGGATGGCATGGTGGTGTTTAGGCAGAAGATGGTGATAAGGAAGCATATGACTTTGGAAAACAAGGACATGGATTTGTAACTGGAATTGATGATGCTGGAAAAAACAGACTCCTTGCACTTGAAGTCAGTGGTGTGCCAGCAGGATAATTAACCAATAGCCACAAAGGGCATTGTTGAGGTTCAATCAGGGCCAGTGTTGGTTTGGGAGAGCCTAGCATCTGGGGGGCTCATGCAGAAATCAATTTTTTTTCGTAAGGGTGAATTGAAATGGGTTAAGTCTGTCAGAGATGCAGTGGTGATGCAACTGACCATAGAAAGGATGGGATGTAGCAGACCACTTTCCAAATAAGGAGACAATGCTTTGGATGCCATGTTGGGAGTTCAGTTTCCTTGTTTAGGCTGAAGAGTTAATAGAATTTATAATGCTTTTGTCTTTTCCATAGTTAGAGGGATTCATAAGGCAGTTTCAAGAGGCACGGGCAGCGTGGACCTCCGTCATGGTTGGAGCTGCAGGTAATAGAGTAATGAACTTTATGTGGTCTTCCATTTCTCTGGGTACCTGGATTGTGTATGCTTCAGTGGGAAGGGCATATTTTGAGTTGGCTTAGGGTAAGGGTCAGAGGGTGGATAGTGCAGTGAGGTTTGTTTTCTATTTAAGGGACAGGGATTTAACTGGTACCAAATCCAATTTGCTTTATTTTGTACACTAACTTCTTGTGTGGAACCGTATGAAAAGCCTTTGCAAAATCTAAGTAGACAAAATCAACTGCATTACCCTGATCTAAATTCCAACACCTCCTAAAAGAAACTAATAAGTTAAGTTTCGAATGATCTATCCTTTACAAATCAATGCTGTCTTCTGTTGTGGTCCTATGGGAGATTCATAAATATCTCTGGCAGCAGGCAGAAAACTGGAAAGGTTAAATAAAATGAATTCCCTATAGACCAAAATAGATACTCTTTCAAAGGCCCATAAAATAACAGGATCCGACTCAACATTAGAGGCTTTAAAAGAGCTAAGAGCGGAGCTACTGTAAATGTATTTTTAGCCTCAAGGGCTTAACTATCCTTGAAGAGGACTCAAAGAAAATTCTGTGAGAAAGCTAATAAGGCAGATTCCTTACTGGCAGCTAAATTGAGAAATAGGCGACCAGCTTACAATATTCATTGTAGTCCTTGCGGCGCCATACCCTGTTCTGCGTGCATTAAACGTTTTCGCGTGTTATGCACATGTAGCCCCTTTTCCCCATGTCTAAGGGAACTATGTGTGGTGGATACCTGTCTGGCATATAGGAGGCCTGATCCTCCGCCACTAGGAGCCTGGGGTGATTGTGTTCTATCTGGTTACAGCGCCTTCACCTGTAAGGGATCATAGCGCAGCTGGATAACCCCTTCACAGGACCCAATACAATCAGCAATATGTATATTAGAATAGAAATGTAAAATGTTAAAACGTGAAAACACAGGGACTTCCAGTGACGTCAGTGTGGATGGCTGACTAGGAACGGAGCTCCCGGCACCCTCCTACGAATTCGACCAGAACGAGCTTACCCCCCCAGCACAAAAATACCACAAAAGAGTACCTAACCTCCCCCTGACACTCAGGGAATGGACAGAAAACAAAAACGGGTCCAGAACCCGTAACAAAGTTCTTTCAGCCCGCGCAGAAGCAGCCAGAGTCGGGTCCCGACATTCAAGATGGTGCCGAGGAGCCGGAGAACGCCGCAGGGCACATGCTACCAGCCCTTTTTGAAATCGACCAACACAGGCTAAATAAAGAGTTTTTCGAATCCCTCTTCCTCAGGATGAGGAGGGGTTTCCAGGAGGACCTAGCGACGACCCTGGATGGCCTACGATCTGATATGAGCTCCCTCACCAAAAGAACAGAAGACAGAGGCTAAAATTGACGGGGCCCTCACAGCTCAATCTAACACCAAGGATGACATGGCCAGGCTTGGCCACGCAATTAATGACCTGAAGGATGCCCTGGAAGACCAAGAAAACAGGGAGCGTAGGCAAAACCTACACATCAGAAATATCCCTGAATCTGTATCCTCTGATAACCTCCAGCCCTACCTCAAGAAAATCTTTCTGCAGCTGGTCCCAGACTTAACGGAGCATGATCTACAAATTGATCGGGCCCATAGGGCCCTAGGACCCAAGTCCCCGTACCCCAATTGGCATAGGGACGTTGTGGTGAAGCTGCACACTTACTCTGCAAAGGAAAGGATAATGACAGCCAGCAGAGGAGTGGCAGACCTCCGAGTAGAAGACTCCAGCATTCAGATCTTCAGCGACCTTTCCAAGGTCACTATTGCCAGACGAAAGAAATGAAACCTCTTACAACCACCCTGAGAGACCGTGGAATCAAATACAGGTGGGGCTTCCCCTTCAAATTAGTGGTCATCCGAAACGGCGGATATTTTACTATATCTGACCCTGAGGACTCACAAGACTTCCTAAAAGCCCTTGGCCTGCTCCCCCAGCTAGATGCTGAATGGGCCCCTCGAGCTCCGGCAAGACCGGACCAAGCAGAGACCCCCCGCGCGTCGCAGTACTTTGCCAACCAAAGACCCCACTGAAATCCCCCTATCCCGTCCGCCTGTGACGCTGGAAGATGCCAAACTACTCACTCAAGAACCTCTTCTCCAGCCAGCTAAGTGACCCCCTTGACCACCAGAGTACTCCCAAAAAAGTTCCCGCTCCTGAACTCCTACGAACCCCAAAACACCAGCCCGACCAAAGGCCTCCCCCCCTCCCTGCCCCCGCCCCTACCAGGCTCGCACCTCCACCGGCCCCTTCTTTCCTGTAAGAAAGACCCCCAACGAGTCCCCACATCCTCCCCCCACCCTCCCCCCAACACTTACTGTTACTCCCCGTTCCGCTTGCTGATTGCCGCTCCCTCCGTTCTGGTCCGTTCCAGACGACCAGATCAAGAACCGTGCCGAGATGGCGGGAACCTGAGCAACCCACGAACAAGAAGACCCCCCTGCCCTGATTTCCACCCACCACCACCTCTCACCCCTCTATCCACCCCTCATCCTGAATACCCCCATGCTCCTTCCCCCCCTCACCTCTCTTCCTCAACTGCTCCCCCACAAGCATCCCCCTCCCAACTGACCCAATGCTACGTCAATCCCCCTGCATCCTCCCTACCTCCACACTGTCCCGTGCAGCCCCGTGCAACCTTCCCTCACACTCCCCCCCTCTCCCAACTCCATCCCTATCCCCCCCTCAGAAGTCAACGTACCCCGGACATATCCATGCTTCGACCACCAACGAAAGAAGAAAAGTTCTTCCCCATGGTGCGCGGCTCGATGTCCTGCATCTCCCTCCCATGGAGGTATCGAGAACTCCTGCACCTCTTCGCCCAGCCCAGGGGGAGCCAGCGTGCGGTTTCGCGTGACGTCTGATCCAACATGCCCGAAATGACACTAGAGAGATGAGTCGGCCCTCCCTGCGGTCGAGAACCGCGAATGACCCCCGACCCCCTGAAGAACGCTTCCGAATGCAGACTCCCCCCCTTAAACCAAGGACTGCCCCAAGCATCAGCCGATATGGAGACACCCTAAGGGCAGGTCATATGTAAACATAGTTCTATGTTCCCATTTCTCTCTCTCCCCCCAACAAGTTCCATAGACCACTGCCCCCTTCCTCTTTCCACCCTGCACTCTCCCCTCCTCCTCTCCCCCCCCCT
Source organism: Ascaphus truei (assembly GCF_040206685.1). Lineage (NCBI taxonomy): Eukaryota > Metazoa > Chordata > Amphibia > Anura > Ascaphidae > Ascaphus > Ascaphus truei. The sequence goes on along the minus strand of NC_134485.1, from coordinate 266,438,645 downwards.
CCCCTCCCCCTCAGACTCCCCCCCCGCCTCCCATCCTCTCCCACTCCTTTCCCCCCTTCCCCTCCTCCCCCCTCCCCCACTTCCCCTCCTCCCCCCTTCCTTCGACTAGTTTTCAAATGGTGTTAACTGTGGAAACACCCCCCCTCCGTTTTGACTCCATATGCGTCCCTTGTGATGCTTCCTGATTTACCTAACTCAAGAAAGAGGTCCCCCCCACTTCCCCACTTCTGTATATACCCTCCCCTCCTCATAAGCTGCTCAATCAATGTGTCATTTTTTGTACCCACCAAGAACCTCCAAATGATTAATGAATGTTTTAAAGTGTCTGATATTCAATGTATGTTATTACAAAGGTTTTCGCAAATATATTAAACTGTAACACATGTGGAAATACCACCACCCCCTGTCCCCTCCCTCTCTCCCTACCACACCCCTCCCCCCTCCCCCTCCCCCCTCCCCCTCCCACCCCCTCCCTCTACAACCCCCCCTCCCCCACCCCCCCTCTCCCCTCGTCCCCTCCCCCATCTCCCTCCCCTCCCCCCACCTCCCTCCCCTCTCATCCCTACCTCCTCCCCTCCACCCCTCCACCCCCCTCCACTTCCCCTCTCCCCCCTCCCCCTTGCCTTCCTCCCTCCCCCCTCACCTCCTCCTCCCCCCCACCCATCCCCCCACTTCCCCTCTCCCCCCGCCTTCTCCCCCCACCCCCTGCCTTCCCCCCCTCACCTCCTCCTCCTCCTTCCCCCCCTGCCCCCTCCCCTCGAATGGATAACTGAGGAACCACTCTCCCCCGCCATGATTCCATATATATTACCGGAAATGCTGTGCTGCAGAGTATATCCTCCCCCCTATGATGTCCCCCATTACACCTATTCCCATCAGGGGTTCCTTCCTACCTCCCCACCACCGCACATCTCCACTCCCCTCCTCTTAAGCTGACCATATATCGCGTCTCTCTGTTCTTGTCAAGATACCTCAAATCTGCTTAACAAATGTTCAAAAGTGTTTAAAATCTAAAGTAGGTACCCACGTAAGGGTCCGCAACTGTACCTAACTGTTACACATAAGGGTATACCCTCCCCTTCTCCCCCCTCCCCACCCCAGTCATAGACCCCCTACAGGCCTAAAGGACAAGGGTCTCTGTGTCCAAGTTTAAGGCTGGCTATTTACCCACTTTTTAGAGCCACCCATCCCTAACTATCCCACCCCCCACCAGCGCACTACCTCCCTCCCCCCCCGCCTATACCCCCCAATCCTCTCCACCATTCCCTATTCCAAGGCCCAGTTACAACAGTTTTATTGTTATTGCTCTTTGGTTATGTCACTATGTTTACCAGGTCGCTCCCCTATTGCTGCTCTACGCAGCTCCCCCCATGTACCAAGTAAGGAGGGTGTCCGACCTCGGATTCCTGGCTTGCGCCATGTTTGGTGTCCCAGGAGCCTCCCCAGGGGTTTTTGTTCCCCTTTCCTTTCTCACCACGGTGACCAAGGAACCCTTTCATGGGCTCCCTCAAATCCCACACTCTTTCTTCCTCATGTGTCTCCCCACCTCCCCCCCACACCTTCCCCCCCACCCTCTGCCCCTCCGCTCACATCCTCGCCTATCAGTTGTCTCCACCCCCAAGACCCAGCAACAGGTGTCTCGACTCCCCCGTGGAGTGGATAAGAATGGAAAGTTCAAAAGTTCAAAATTCCCCCCCCTCCCCCCTCCCCAACCCCCCCTGCTCTCAACACATCTCCCTCTCTATCCCCCCGACCATACCCCACAGGCCCCCCCAAATTTACAAAATAGAGATCTAATGAAAACAATGGGTAGCTTATAGCAAAGGACTTTGGGGCAGGCATATCCCCACACAGGTCTCCCCACAACCTGCCACCCCACCCCCCTCCCCCCACCCACTGAGTTAAGATAACGCAGCAGCTAACAGGACTCAAAGCAAAAGAAATGCATGGCTTTCTCTAACATGCAGAGGTTCTAAATGTTCCCCATAAATATGTATGCAATTACCATTTCAGAAACAACTGTTGTATATGCAAAATGTCTCGTAATATCGATAAGCTCAAAACCCACATCTATCTCCCCCCCCGCCCCCCTCCTCCTCTATGCTCTCTAACCACCTCCCCCCCCCCTGCTCCTGGAGAGACAAGATTTCTAGGCTGCACACAGGACTCAAAGTAAAAGAACTGCACGTTTTTTACTAACACACAGAAATTGCTAATGTTCCCCGCAACAGTGATCGTAACTACCTTTTCCTAATCAACCGTCAAACCTACAAATGTTTTATAGCACTTTTAAGGACAAAACCCATACACTGGCGACACGTTTTATTGCAGTGCGGCCAGTTCCGCAAGCCGGGAGATTTCCCAGCTTGCTAGTGGCATCCCCTCGGCGTGCCGCGCATCACCGATGCGCGGTCACGCGTCATCGGGTGCCTGCGCCCCCTGCACGCGCGTCCAGGGCTCCCCGAGGGAGCCCTGGTGTCCCGCGATGTGGGGGACGGTGGCAGGGGGTTCCGGGGGACCCAGCGTACCTGGCAGCGGGAGGAAGAAAGCCCCGATCGGAGGGCGCTCCTCCGCTGCTTCGGCGCGCGCCCGGCACCCTCCGGCACACGCCAGGTTACTGCTGCGGCCGAGAACGGGCAAATGCTCGAATAAACTCGGCCGCAGCAGTATATGCCTCCTAACCCCTCCCCCCGCCCCCCCCTCTCACCCCCTGCCCCCTCTCACCCCCATCCCCCCCATCCTCCCCCCCCCATACCTCCTCAGGGGCCCCACGTCCACCGGCTCTTGTCGTGGGAAATTCAAGACCCTCTGAGCTTATAGCTCTGAAAACGCTGCTAGACTCCAAATGTCTTTTATAAAACCAATATCGCTCAATGTAAAAGGTCTTAACTCAGTCAAAAAAAGAAAACTGGCACTTTGTGTTTAAAAAAACAAAAGGAGACATCATCTTTCTCCAAGAAACTCACTTTAACTCCCCGGTGCCACCAAATACATTCCAAAGTGTATTTCCCCAAGCATTTTTTTTGCGTCCTCCCCAAGCAAAAAAAGAGGAGTAGCTATCTTAGTAAGGAATAATGTCCCCTTCGTCCTCACCAAAACTCAATCTGACCCAGATGGACGATTCCTGATGATCCAAGGCACCCTCGCGGGCTCCCCAATTACACTGGTCAACATCTACGCCCCTAATGAAAGCCAAACCCTGTTTCTCCAGAAACTACTTGACTCTTTGGAGCAACAGGCCCTCTCTTCCCTAATTGTCAGAGGGGACTTTAACATGGTGGCCTCCCACATGCATTATAAATCAACAACCCCTGGCAAACTTCCCCCCGCTCCTCCAGCCACAACCCACTTTACTCAAGCTCAAAAGAAAGCCAAAAAATTTAGGGACATAATGGCAGAATTTTCCCTCATAGACATATGGAGGGCTCAGCACCAGGATCAAAGGGACTATACCTTTTTCTCCACCCCCCATCAGTCCTTTTCGAGGATCAACTACTTTCTAGGCACCAGCAACATCCTCCAGGCCTCCTCCCACTCAAATATAGGCCCAATCACCTGTTCTGACCATGCCCCATTGATCTCACTCTCTCTCTGCCCTTTGTAAAGAATACCCCATACAAGTGGAAGCTAAACGACTCTCTGCTTCACTGCCCAGAAACAGAGCTGTTAATCAGAGAAAAACTCTCTACCTTTTTTCAAATCAATAAGGGTTCAGTCTCAGCCCCAGCAATGCTGTGGGAGGCCCATAAGGCCTCAATCAGGGGCGACCTAATCTCAGTCGCGGCCTATAAAAAAAAACAGAAACTCAAGCTTCAAAAAGACCTTATAGATAAGATTGCGAAACTTGAACAACAGCATAAGCACACAGCCTCCAAAAAAATATTTAAACAACTAAACCTATCCAGAGCAGCCCTCAAACACACCCAACTCGAAGAGGTAGAGAGAGCACTGAGATGGATCTCTTTAATTAGCCAAAACGCCCGGCCCGGACGGATTCTCCAACGCTTACTATAAAACTTTCTTGCCGATTATCTCCCCCTACCTCCTAGATATGTTCAACTCTTTCCTGCAAGGGGAACCGATCCCCTCCACAATCACCGCGGCAAACCTGGCGATTATCTACAAGGAGGGTAGAGACCCTCTCCTTTGTGGCAATTATAGGCCAATCTCCCTTCTAAATACCGATCTTAAACTCTACAGCAAGATTTTGGCAAACAGGCTTAACCCAATTCTCCCACGTCTCATTCATATAGATCAAGTAGGATTTGTGTCAGGTAGACAGGCCTCTGACAACACCAGCAAAATTGTGGATATTATAGACCATGTGCACCTCACAAGAACCAAAGCAATGATCCTTAGCCTCGACGCAGAAAAAGCGTTTGACAGAATCAAATGGTCCTTTTTAGATCAAACAATGCTGAATTTTGGATTCAGTGGTCCCTTCCTGCAGGGGGTTAGAGCCCTCTACCAAAACCCAACAGCATATGTTAAAATTTCAGGTGGCTACTCGGACCCAATTAAGATCAGAAATGGGACCAGGCAGGGTTGCCCCTTTCCCCTCTGTTATTCGCCCTAACAATCGAACCACTAGCGGCCACAGTAAGAGAAGATCAGAGCATTAGGGGTTTTCGAATTGGCGAAACAGAATCCAAAATCTCTCTATTTGCCGATGATGTGATCCTGACCCTCGCGGACCCCCACACCTCCCTCCCCAATCTCCAAAGATTGCTATATCAATTCGGCACGGTATCTGACTACAAAGTCAATATGGATAAGTCAGACGCTCTCAATGTATCACTATTAGATCAGGAATGGAAACTCCTACAATCTAACTATAAATATAGATGGAGCACCACCCATATTAAATACCTAGGAGTTAGAATTTCAATCACTTTTGGTTCCCTATACCATTATAACTACCCCCCTCCCCCCTGTTTGACCAAATCAAAAAAGTTCTGGAAACATGGAAAAGGTTCCAAATTTCCTGGTTTGGAAGAATTGTCTCAATTAAAATGAACGTCCTTCCGAGACAACTTTACTTTTTCCAAACACTCCCTGTTCCCGTCCCATTAGCAGCCCTGAAAAATATCCAGGCCCTTATGTTCTAATTCATCTGGAACGATAAACGACCAAGAGTACCTAGATCAGTGATGTTGTCCCCAAAAACGAGAAGAGGTGTGGGGGTCCCCGACGTGATCAGATACTATTCTGCGGCCCAGCTGAAGCAGGTTGTAGTTTGGAATTACGACCTGGCCTCCACCTGCTGGCTAGCGATCGAATCACATCATGCTGCACCTGCCACCCTCCAGGTCCACCTCTGGTCTCCAGCAGGAAGGGAGGGAGGACCACAGCGATTTGATCTGGGGGCAATGATATGCACATGGGATGCCTGGCTCAAAAACAAAGGGAAATATGGCCTGCTAGCTACCCCATCCCAACTTACCCCCATCTTTGGAAACCCACACTTCCCGCCTGGGTGCTCCAAAAAACAATTTGACCAATTCCAAGGTCTAGGAATAAGGCTGATTGCCGATCTGTTGAAGAACGAGGAGATTCTCTCCTTCCAGGAATTTCACGATAAATATCAACATCAAGGTCTCCATCTGTTCAAGTTACTGCAAATTAGGCACTTCCTCCTATCCCTTGCCCGAACGCTAAATTCCCCCCATTAACAGGTTTGAATCCCTCTGTAGCAGAGGTTCCTATCAGAGAGGTCTGATCTCAGAGATCTATAGGTGGATGGAATCGGCAACCGAACCCCCAACCCACCACTATATGCAAAAGTGGTCCGAGGACCTCAATGTGCAAATAGATATACACGAGTGGGAGGATATCTGGGAGTTGGCCACAAAGACTTCAATTTTTACAGTGACAAAAGAAAACATATATAAAATACTATTCCAGTGGTACCTGACCCCGGCTAGGCTGAGCCAGATTTTCCCCGGCACTCCCGACCTGTGCTGGAGGGGATGTGGTTAAAAGGGAGACATGGCCCACATTTGGTGGTCATGTCCAGAGATCCAGAGGTACTGGACCAAGATCCAGATGCTCCTACAAGAGACTACAGGGCTTCTTTTCCCCCTAGACCCCTTGACCTTTGTGCTGAGCAAACTCATAAACGACCTGACCCCCCCTATGAGTAGACTAGTAACAGTTATCCTAACCGTAGCCAGATGCTCAATAGCGGCGGCGTGGAAACACACCAAAGCCCCAGTGAGAAACACGGTATTAAGAAGAATAGACGAAGTCATGACCATGGACAAACTTACAGCTATGCTCCATAAAAAAAATGCCACAGTTCTGGAATACCTGGGACCCCTTGGGGCGGTCCGCTAGGACTAGGCCTGCATTAGGCCGCTCACAAACAGATGGAGAAGGCGGAAAAAATCAGAGATACCCCCCTCCCCATCCCCTCTCCTGACCCCCCCTCACTCATCCCCCCCCAGTATGTCTAAACCCTCCCCCCTTCCCCACTCTTACCTCCCCCCCACTAATTGAAACACACCTATTTTGGGACAACACTATGTTAAACTCAGTTGAGAACGCATGTCATGTGCCTATGACATTGTTGTACTCATGTGGATGTATGTTGTTCTCAATAAAAAAATTGATACAAAAAAAAAAAAAACTGGCACTCCAAGAACTAAAAAAAACAAAGGAGATATCATTTTTATTCAAAAAACTCACTTTAACTCCTCCAAACCCCCAAACACGTTTAAGAATAGCTTTCCCCAGGCTTTCTTCGTATCCTCCACAAGCAAGAAAAGAGGAGTGGCTATCCTGATAAAAAATAATGTCCCCTTCGCACCAACAAAAATAACGCGAGACCCAGAGGGCAGATTCCTGGTTTTACAGGGTACCCTCTCGGCATCTCTCCTTCGTCAACATATATGCCCCCAATGAGAATCAAGTCTCATTTCTTTAAAAATTACTTGATTCACTAGACCAGGCTTCATTAGCCTGGTTAGTTTTGGCTGGTGACTTCAATATGGTTCTCTCTCCTGACCAAGACAAATCCTCCAAACTGTAAACCCCCCACACCGCCCAAACTGAAAAAAGGCCAAAAAGTTTCGAGAAATTCTAAAAAAATTCTCACTAGTGGATATATGGAGCATCCAGCACATGGGTCAGAGGGACTACACATTCTTTTCAGCTCCTCGTCAGTCTTACTCGCGGATCGACAATTTTCTAGGCACCAACAATGTTCTCCAGGCATCTACCCAGTCGATATAGGTCCAATTACATGGTCTGACCATGCCCCTGTCGAATTAACCCTCTCTCTGCCTTTCGTAAAAAGTAACACATATAAATGGAAGCTAAATAATTCGCTACTCAATGACCCAAAAATAGTTCAGACAATTAGACAAAAATTAACATCCTTCTTCGAAATAAATAGAGGATCAGTTTCGACATCAGCAATGCTCTGGGAGGCAAATAAAGCCTCAATAAGAGGAGATCTCATCTCAGTGGCCTCTTATAAGAAAAAAGTAAAACTCAAAATACAAAAAAGAGCTAACAGATAAGATCCTAAATCTGGAGCACAACATACACTTTCCCCCTCCAAAACATTATACAAAATACTTGACAAAACAAGATCGCAACTGAAACAAACACAGCTTGAAGAGGTAGAGAGGGCGCTGAAATGGACCAATCAAAGGTTCTACAAAAGGGACAAACAAGCAGATAGACTTCTGGCCGCAAAATTGAGAGGCATAAAAGCTAAATCCCAAATCACTAAGATACGCACCAAAAATGGCCAGATCTCCTTCGTGGAAAAATAAATCGCCCAAGAATTCGCCAAATTTTATGAAGAATTATATAACCTTCACCCCCCAGATCAGCAGCAAGATAGCGCCAAAATAGCCTCACAATACCTAGCGGAGTGCAACCTGCCCTCCCTAATGGAGGAGGAGTTAGAAAAACTAAGCCAAAAAATCTCACAAGAAGAACTTATCCAAGTTATTAGCTCCCTTAAATTAACCAAGACACCTGGGCCAGATGGCTTCTCCAACGTTTACTACAAGACGTTTGTGTCGACTCTCTCCCCCTTCCTCCTAGACATGTTCAACTCCTTTCTGGAGGGTGAACCGATCCCAGGCACAATCTCGGCCGCCAAACTAGCCATAATCCACAAGGAAGGAAGGGACCCGCTACAATGCGGTAGCTACAGACCGATCTCCCTACTTAAAACAGACCTTAAACTCTTCAGCAAAATCTTAGCAAACAGACTAAACCCGATTCTCCCCAGACTTATTCATATTGACCAAGTGGGCTTTGTGTCAGGAAGACAGGCCTCTGACAACACCCGCAAAATTATTGACATTATCGACCATGTGCATCTCAATAAACTCCAAGCCATGATATTAAGCCTCGATGCCGAGAAGGCATTTGACCGAATCAAATAGTCCTTCCTTGACTAAACCATGCTTAAATTTGGTTTCACAGGTCCATTTTTAGAAGGAGTTCGAACTCTCTATCAAAACCCCACAGCATATCTTAAACTACCAGGTGGACAACTAAACCCAATTCCAATCAAAAATGGAACTAGGCAAGGCTGCCCCCTATCCCCACTATTATTCGCAATCTCAATCAAGCCACTAGTGGCCCAAATCAGAGCCGAACCAAGTATAAAAGGTATCCCGATCGCAGACACGGAATATAAAATCTCCCTCTTTGCGGACGATGTAAACTTGACCCTCACTGACCCGCACATATCCCTCCCTAACCTTCAAAAATTACTAGACCAATTTAGCCAGGTCTCTGTCTACAAGGTCAATATGGACAAATCCTAAGCGCTTAACCTTTCCCTTCCAGAATATATCTGGAGACTACTACAGTCTAACTATAAATATAGATGGAACTCGTCCCACATAAAATACTTAGGAGTAAAAATAACCAACACTTACAAATCACTTTACCAATCGAACTATCCCCCCTATTTGATCAAATTAAAAAAATACTTGGACTCCTGGAACAACCACCAAATCTCCTGGTTTGGAAGAATTGTTTCTTGTAAAATGAATATCCTCCCCCGTCTTCTAAACTTTTTCCAAACCCTCCCAGTAACAATACCACTATCAGAACTGAAAAATATACAGTTCCACTTATTCCGATTTATTTGGAAAAGGCACAAACGCAGGGTCCCGAGGTTGGTTATGCTGTCCGCAAAGACGAGGGGGGGCTTAGGCGCACCTGACGTGATCAGATACTATCAAGCAGCCCAGCTACGCCAGGCGGTTATCTGGAATAATCCCATGACTTCTAATTGCTGGTTGGCAATAGAATCTTATCGCGCACCTCCCACCCCCCTCCCAGTCATCCTATGATCCCAAGCAAATAAAGACAAACGGACCCAAATTTCAAACTTGGAGCAATGAGATGCACATGGTCCATCTGGCTTAAAAACAAATGGAAGTATGGCCTATCAGCATCCCCCTCTCATCTCACCCCTATCTTCGGAAACCCAGAATTCCCGCCTTGATGCTACCGTAATCAATTCGGTCAATTTCAGGACCTAAATATTAGAATGGTTGCAGATCTGCTGAAGAAAGAGGAAATTCTGTCCTAACAAGAGCTCCAAGATAAGTATCACTCACACGACCTTCCCCTGTTTAAATTTTTACAAATCAGACATTTTATCCGAGCCCTCTCCCAAAACGTCAAATTTCCCACTTTGACCAAATTGTAATCCCTCTGCCTCAAAGGCGAATACCAAAAAGGACTTATATCCGAGATATACAGGGGGATAGAGTCGACACTCCCCTCCCGTCCCATTCCTATATGCAAAAGTGGGCTGCTGATCTTAACCTTCAGATGGACATGGAGGACTGGGAGGATGTCTGGGAATCAGCTACCAAAACGTCGATTTGCACCATAACAAAAGAAAACCTATAAAATCCTATTCCAATGGTACCTGACCCCGAGCAGACTGAGCCAGATCTTCCCCAGCACACCAGACCTGTGCTGGAGGGGATGTGGTCAAAAGGGAGACATGGCCCACATTTGGTGGTCATGTCCTGAAATCCAAAAGTTCTGGACCAGAGTTCAGAAACTTCTCCATGAAACCCTTGGACGGGAAGTCCCCCTTGACCCTCTGACATATGTGCTGGGAAAACCAATAGAAGACCTCCCTTCTCCACTATCCAGGCTGACCTCCTCTATCTTGACAGCCGCTAGGTGTTCAATTTCAGCGGCTTGGAAACAAATAAAGGCACCCTCCAAAAGAAAAGTTATTAATAGAATAAACACGGTCATGAACATAGAAAGGCTCACCGCTACAGTATGTTAAAACAGAAGATACTCCAATTTTACAAGACCTGGGAACCATGGCCAGGTGCCGGGACTCCACCGATCCTTCAGATCCTGGCCCTAGCTTGCGCCAACTGAAAAACCCAAAACAAAGACGACTGACCCACCATCTTCCATCAGCCTCCCCACCCTTCTCTCTCTGTCTCTCCCATCTCTCCCCCTCCCTTTGTCTCACCTTTAATCTATCTCTTAAACTAAGAAAACGGTTTTATTGGATTGACTTGTATAACCATTAGTCATATGCCTATGACTGCACTGCTAATTATGAAATGCTATTATCTTCTGTATTTCTGTTACAAGTCCCCAATAAAGGAAAAAGATTGTTAAAAAAAAAAACTTGAAAACACCAAAAAGTAATTTAGATTTATTTAATTGCGAACGTTAACAATAGGTTTAAATCTGCTACACCCATAAACACTGCTGCTGACACTGACACACACACACACGCACGCACAGCTCAACACACAACACAGCACCTCTACACACACACACACACACACACACACACACACACACACACACACACACACACACACACACACACACACACACACACACACACACACACACACACACACACACACACACACACAGCACCTCTTCACGCAAATAGCAGCTCAACACACACAGAAGCCCAACACACACACAAACTGCTGCTACACACAAACTCTGCTGCTGCTACTACACCCATAAACACTGCTACTGACACACACACACACACACACACAGACACACACACACACACACACACACACACACACACACACACACACACACACACACACACACACACACACACACACACACACACTGCAGCCACAAACAAACTACAGACAGCCACTTACTACTTTGCAGACTCTCTCTCTCTCTCCCCCCACCCCCCCAATTCAACTTAATCTGCTCAATCAATCTCAGTCAGGTTAGGAGGGGGAGGAGTTAACCCATGGCTGATACTTCCTGACCAATCCCCTGCCCTGTCTCAGACCTGTTCCTTCCTTCTGACTAATTCCCTGCCCTGTCTCAGAGCTGTTCTGAAAGCTGATTGGCTGGAAAAAAACACATTGAAATAAACACATTGCAAGCTGAAAAAATTGCCGGCATTACTGAATGAATAATGCCCGGAATTTTAACCAATCAGAGAGCAGGGATTTCAACAATGGAATTTTACTGCTTTAGCCTATAATCAATATATTAATAATTGCACATAACTTACAGTTGTGTGCTGCGCATGGTTGACATGCATATGCGTTTCATTGAATTTCTATGCATACGTGTCGCTATGGAACCTGGTGGAAACGCATATGCGTATCATTGAATTTCTGTACATGCGTGTCTCTATGGAAACTGGTTGAAAATAAAACTAGTATACAGTAGATGCATGAATTACAGTACTGTACATTACCTGTCAGTGTCGACAGATGTGTTTCCTGTACGAATACGGGGTTGATGTAGTCCCAATGCTAAATATATATAAACATAAGCATTAAACAAAGACTACATTATGCATGTTTGCATACTGCAATTAGGAGATTGTGTTTTTTAGAGAAGAAAATACATGGCGTGCATGAATGAAATGTTGTCAGTTAAGATGAACCTGCTACCAAACACACACACACATATATATATATATATATATATATATATATATATATATATATATATATAGATATATATACATATATAGATATATATATATATATATATATATATATATATATATATATATATATATATATATATATATATATATATATATATATATATATATATATATATATATATATATACATATATATACACATATATAAGTTAAGTTATGGTGGGTAAAAAAAGTGACAAAAACCCTCCACAGCAAAGCATAAATTTATATAAATAAATTTTAAATTATTTAATTAATAGACAAATGATATAATCATGAAAAAAGCCAAAAAAAATGATTTGAATATATTATTCTATATTTATATATTTAATTATTATTGGTTTCTTTATTATTCTCAAAATATCTTATTTATTTTTAATTATCCATTTTTAATGATCAATTTTTATTGTTTATGCATTTGTTATTAGTCAAATTGATATATATATATATATATATATATATATATATATATATATATATTTATATATATATATCAATTTGACTAATAACAAATGCATAAACAATAAAATACGTACTGTATATATACACACGTGGTTTTGATGTTATTTCAATATGTTATTTACATTATTTATATTTAAGTAATGATCCCCGAAGAACAGGGCATTACTGGTCAACAATGCCCTGGCTGGAAGAGTTGAAGGCCCGAGGCTAAATGTACAGTAGGCTTATTTTATAATTATTATTAGTATAGGCTATATGTAGGCTTATTTCATAAATAATAGACACTTTTGTATAGTTAAATAGACTTTTTTATTAAAATACAATGGTAAATACATGAAACCACCTCTATATACTCTTACACTGCAGATATCTATATCCACACACTGCCGCCCCCTCTGTGTACACACACACACACACACACACACACACACACACACACACACACACACACACACACACACACACACACACACACACACACACACACACACACACACACACACACACACACACAGCACACACACACAGCACACACACACAGCACCTCTACACACACAACAGCTCTACACACACAGGCACACCACACACACACTGGAGCTCTAGACACACAACACAACACCTCCTCTACACTCACAACACAGCACCTCTACACACACAACACAGCAGCTCTACACACACAAACACTGCTGCTACACACACATGCTACACCCATAAACACTGCTGCTAACACTGAAACACACACATCAGCTCTACACACACACACACACACAAACTGCTGCTACACATACAACAGCACAACAAACACACATACACACTGCAGCCACAATAAAAAATGCAGCCACTTACTAAACTTTGCACTCCCCCCACCTCTACACTCAACACAGCACAACACAGCACCTCTACACCCCCCCCCCCACACACACACAACACTGCACCTCTATACACAACACAGCACCTCTACACACACAACATACACACACACACAACACTGCACCTCTATACACAGCACCTCTACACACACACACACACACACACACAAACTGCTGCTACACACACATGCTATACCCATAAACACTGCTGCTGACACACACACACACACACAAACACAAACACACACACACTGGAGCTCTATACATACACACAGCACCTCTACACAGATATACAACACAACAGCAAAGCACACACACACTGCTACTGACACACTCACACAAACTGCCACCACAAACAAACTGCAGACAGCCACTTACTTATTTGCAGACCCCCCCCCCCCCGCCAAATTCAACTCAATCTGCTCAGAAAATCTCAGTCAGCTCGGGAGGGGGAGGAGTCAACCCATGGCTGATACTTCCTGACCAATCCCCTGCCCTGTCTCAGAGCTGTTACTTCATTCTAACCAATCCCCTGCCCTGTCTCAGCTGTTCTGAAAGCTGATTGGCTGGAAATAAACACATTGAAACTGCACTTTGCAAGCTGCTAAAATTCCAGGCATTACAGATTGGATAATGCCCGGCATTTTAATCAATCAGAGAGCAGGGTTTTCAATAATGCCCGGAATTTTAATTTTACTGCTTTAGCCTATAATTTGTATTAATATTGGTTTTATTTGCAAATATACAGGATTGTATCCATTTGTTTCACTTAGCTATGTTCCTGTATCCTAATGGCTACATGTATCCACCTATCATGACATTTTGATCACTATAAATGTTGAACAGGTGCTGCTTTTAAAAACACATAATCCTGATGAAGTTAGACTTTGATCTGACGAAACACGTAAAGTTAATGTCATTTTCATGTACCCATCAGCTGTAGAGGATTCTCTGTTTTTACCTGTCTTCTCTCCCCTCCATGAGCTAGTCAGCTTGCATATAAATGTGTGTCTGGTATACAGGTTTTTCCTCTACTGAAAATCACCTTGTGATGGGTCCTTTTTGTTTTTTAATCATTGCTTTTTATTGCATTTATATGTTTTTATTATCTATCTCAAATTGTTTATCAAGTTAATGGCATTTATTGTCTAAATAAATTGTTTTTATTTTCCTATATACTATTGGTTATTTGCGCTCTTATTTTTCTTGTTTGTATGCTATCATGAATTAGGAATATCCTAAGAGCTACATACATACTGTATGTATATTTTGCATTGCAGTAATTACTGTCTCTTATCACTGTCGCAATAATTTTTTCACTGACTAATTTTATTTCACTATTTCAAATTAAGCGCTGGTATATATATATATATATATATATATATATATATATATATATATATATATATATATATTACCCACACAAACACACACACATACATACTGTATGTAAAAACTACAGTCCCTAATAACAACATTTGTGTGGAATAATATGCAGCCCAGAATAAATAGTCGCATTCTCACCAATCCCTCCAGAGGAGGAGGCCTTGGATTTCCATGTCTTCTGTCCTACTATAGAGTAGCCCAGGTGAGCCAATGGATCTCCTTGCACACAAACCCCTCCACTTGGGTGGCCCTTGAGGCCTCACAGACTCTTCTGACCAGTGTAGGTAGTCTACTACGGCTACCAGGACGAGTCAGACAACCCACACAATTCTCACTCACTCTCTCAGGATCTGGGACAAGCTAAAATTTAAATATAAACTAACAAATCAAAGCTTGTTACTGATCTCCTTTTGGAATAAGATATATGTATCCATGGCTCTTTCTTCTAAATAGGCCACTCCAAAATCTGTCTTGAGTAGAGAATAAAATGATTTCTCAAATAATAGAAACAAGATGTGCGAGAGCCAGGCTCTGGAAGAAATAAAAACATTTACCAACTCTCCCCCACATAAATAATAAGTTTGGCATTTTTGTCAGATGGAAAAATTGACCAGCTATGTAAATGATTAGTGTTTGAAATTCCAAAAGGTCTGGCAAACTTGGCTGGCACAACCGGGAAGCCACATAGTAAACCCTGGGTCGGTACTCTTGTAGGGCCTCACACTTCTTGGTATTCTCCTGCAACAATGGTGGAGATGATAACAGGATATGTTCGTCCCTACAGAGGACAGACCTTAGTATGGAATTACAGGCTGATAATCGGGGAAAATTTTATAAACAACTTTTTTATGTATAATTAGGATGCTACCGAATTCCTCCTTAATCTGTATGTTTTGTGAGCACCCCTCCCTTCCCCCTTTTTTAATTTTGTACCCTTCCCCATCAAATAAATGTTTATGTATTAATGTAAACTGTTAATGGATATCTTCAATACAAGATGAAGTCAAGTTATCGTTAAATGAACAGTGTGGCGATTTTAGAGGAAGTGTGTATTTTATGTTAATTACATTAAAATACCACAGTATCAGATGGATATGTTGATGTTTTTCAACCATTAATATGTTCCATTATATATCTTTTTTTTACACTGATAATGAGGGTCTGGGTGTGAGTAACGGTAGTTTTTGTTAGCTCTTAAATATCTTGGCGTTATTCCCATGTGCTAACATGAACGATGGTCTGAGCAACTTTGTTATTAGGTTAACTGCTCATTACCATATTATTTCATATGAATAACAAGACATCGGTTAAAAGCATTATGCTATTTTTCACGTGAACACAAAGACATTGTAACGCTATGCACCTTTGGGAATAAGTGTTAAAGATATTGATAACTGACCTCTGAGGTCCTACCCCATGTAGGCTAAATAACACATACTTTTTTTTATCAGTGTGCATGCTTTAAGTTCGAGTAAGGAGAGAAAAAAATACTGACATTGAAATGAGTGAAATGTGATTTTTTTGCAATGCTGTTTTTTTAGAGGATTGTACGGTATTTCTTACAGTACATTGTAGGTCTGCTAGTATAAATCATTTTATTGTACGCTGATCCCCTTAGGAGATGATGATTTCATAAGCTTTCACAATCCTATCCAGCAAATTATGCTTCCTACTACATGATCAGCTATAGAAATTAATGAGCTTTAAAATAGATGTCTTATGAGAGGATTTTATATTACTGAGTACAATTACTATATTTCACTTACATGGTCCAATTTAGTTAACAGAGTTTCCTCAGGAGTATTGTACTTAACTTGAAGAGTTAATATTTAGATGTCTCAATGGATCTTAGGCTTCTTAAATTCTAAAATGATACCAGTGAGCGAGACTTCATCAAATGCCCAGGATTCAACCTGATGATTATTAATGCTTTTAAATTGGTTCTACAATAATTCTTATGAACATTTCTTGTATGCAACTTACTGTACATGCCTTGTAAAACTATGGCTACATAGAAAATATGGGTAATCTTTTTCTGGACCAACATGTGATGCATTGCTGATTACAAGACTGGTACAGGTTTTATGTAGGAGAAATGAATGGATTTAAGGGAGGAGCATAGTAATGCTAGTTTTTAAATTCATTTTGGGGGGTCATGGCTGCTATTCAGAAAGTACTTAACAGAACTACGAATGACTTACACTATAGGACTGATGTGGAAAAAGAAAAAAAAATGGCAAAAAAACTGTGCTATTTGTGTACCCAGTAAAACTGATTCTGAACCAGGTACCTTTACCCCAATCCCAATCACACCTGGCTCATCTCATCCCAACTCCAGACCCTGCTCACCTCACTAGGGAACTCAGCTGAGTGCTATTTGGACCCTGCTCATCTCACCCAAGAGACTAGTCACCCTACTCCAGACCTAGCTTGGCTCAACTCGAACCTAGTGCAACCACCCACAAAGTACAGTGCTCATGTCTAGCTACAAATGGTGCCTTGTCAGATGTCAGATGGTGCAGCTTGGCAATGTCAAATGACTGTAATATTCAATTATGATAGTTACATAGTAGATGAGGTTGAAAAAAAAATACGTCCATCAAGTTCAACCTATGCTAAATTTAAAACACAGATACTTTATCCTATATCTATACTTCCTTATTGATCCAGAGGATGGCAAACAAAAAACCCCAGTGTCATATCATCCAATGATATTTCATAAGGGGAAAAATAAATTCCTTCCTGACTCCAAGAATTGGCAATTGGATCAACATTCTTCCCATGTTTACTTATTTGGTATATTCCTTGTGACAAACCCCAGTGGCTCGTCTCTGCACTCTCTCTAGCTCCATAATGTTTTTTCTATGGAGTGGTGCCCAAAATTGTACTCCATATTCAAGGTGTGATCATACTAATGCTTTGTAAAGGGGCATAATTATGTTTACTTCCCTTCCATCCATTGCCCGTTTAATGCAAGATAAGATCTTGTTTGCCTTTACAGCAACTGCATGACTTTGGGCATTATTGCTAAGCCTGCTGTCTACACGCACTTCTAAATCCTTCTCCATCAAGGATTCCCCCAATTTATCCCCATTTAATTTGTAAGTCGCCTGTTTATTCTTGCTTCCCAAATGCATAACCTTACATTTTTCTGAATTAAACCTCATCTGCCATTTACTTGCTCCAGTCTCTCCAAGTCCTTCTGGAAAGAAATTACATCCTGCTCTGAATCTACTACCTTACACAATTTAGTATCATCAGCAAAGATGGAGACTTTGCTCTCGATCCCAACCTCAAGGTCATTAATAAACACGTTAAAAAGCAGCGGTCCCAGTACAGATCCCTGAGGTACTCAACTCATGACTTAGCGCAACCTGAAAAAGTTCAATTTATGACAACCCTCTGTGGTCTGTCCTTTAACCAGTTTTCAATCCAGGTACATATTTTTTTTACTGCGTTCAATTTGCTTTATTTTGTACACCAACCTCTTCTGTGGAACCGTATCAAAAACCTTTGCAACATCTAAGTAGACAACATCAACTGCATTACCCTGGTCTACATTCCTACTTACCTCCTCAAAGAAACAAATTAGGTTAGTTTGGTACGACCTATCCTTCATAAATCCATGCTGACTATTACTAATAATTTTGTTTTCCTTTAGGTATTCCTTAATATTATCCCGTATTAAACATTCAAGTACTTTCCCCACTATTGAAGTCAGGCTTACAGGTCTGTAATTCCCGGTTGTGATCTAGCTCCCTTTTTAAATATGGCACTATGTCTTGTGGAAATGTGACTGTAGAAATGGAGTCCTTGAATATGAAATGTTATGGTTTGGCTATTACTGAACTTAACTCTTTGAGACATCTTGGATGTATGCCATTGCTGCCAGGTGCCGTATTTACTTAATTTTTTTCCCGAGCTGCCTATGAACTTCTTCCTCAGTTAACCAATTGTTGTTTTATATGGAGGTTGTGGCATCCTCCTGAGGCCCTAGTTGCCCATTGCAGTTATAATGTTTTGCAGTTACCAAGTTTCTATTTAAGTGGAAATCTCATAGAATAAAAGTATAAGAATGTATATATATATCTATGTGCATTCTCTTGGTTATTATAGTTAAAAAGTTGAAAATATTACACTGTCACTTTGCCTATACTTGAATTATGGATACAGTGATAAAAATACATAGCAGGTTTGTTTTTTGTTCAGATTTGCGAGCACATCTTGTATCTAAAAAACAAACAAGATTACATATCATATCAATACTTCATGTCCTTTGTTTTTTATATTTTTAACCCCTGACAAAAAAATAATAATAATAAAAAAATATATAAAAATAATAATAAAAAATATAAAAAAAATATATATATATACAACAGCAGCTGTAATGTCCCATTGGATAACACAGCTGGGGTTCCTGCATTTGAATGGGACTCGTGCTGGGTGAATCCTAACTAGCCTTACCTGTCTGTAAGAGATGTGCAGTCAGAGATAGACTGAATCAGTCACTCTACCTTTGCGCCTCTAATTTTTATTTATTTTATTTAAATATTACAGTATTGTAGAATTGGGTCTCCGGAGCCAAACCGCATTGATTTCAGGTCTGGGGACCCCCTGCTTCCAAAGTTACAGGCCCCGTTATGAGGTGCCACATCACGGCCCATGTGATCGGGGGTTTTAAACTAACCAGAAGGATTCAGGCACCCCATAATGGGGCCTTTAACTCGGGAAGCAGGGGTTGTAGACCTGAAATCAATGCGGTTCAGCTCTGGAAACCCCCTGCTACAAAACTGTAATATTAAAATAAAATAAAAGAAGCTTCATTACCATAGCGGCTAAATGCTAAAACACTAAAGAGGTTAAGGTAGACTACCAGGTTAATTGGGCGCAGAGGGGATGAGCGAAGGGGGTAATTTCCCCAGGGTGGGTAGCTAGGCCTACCGGGAAGCTTGCGGGATGGGTTGCCCATTAATTACCTTATCGGTAGTAACAGCTATGGTAATGAAAGGGTAAACCCCTCCCACTGCTTACCCGAGAGGCCTAACTACCCATCCTGGGGCAACTACACAGATTGGATTCTACAAATCCATCAACAGATTGTACCCAATGGCGTTTTTTAGTAATCAGCGTGAATTAAAATTGACCAAATCCATTTGTGGATTTTACACCACGAAGCAGATTTTTTTTTGCAGGGGGGGGGATGTGAGAAAAAATACGGGAAATTGATTTGGGTGGATTTGACAATCTCTAGATGTCACATAATTTGTTCGCCTGTGTCTAAAAGTGTATCAATGCCCTTCAAAAGAGGATTGCTACAGAAGATGCTATCAGATACCAACTAATACAAAATTGTCTTCTAAATCATTTTCGTTGTATGGTAAAAATGATTCTAGGATTAAGTACTGTATGACGTTCCCAGATGTGGTCTATGAACATCGCTGTACTATACATTTATTGTGTTTCTCTTTCAACTTGTATAAATGGGACAGGTAATTAGAAATAAGTAAATCAGCTTAATCCGTTTACCGGATTTTTGCAGATGTTACCCCCATAATCCGTTTTGCGGTGTAAAATCCACAAACACATTTTTCTGGTTTCAATCCATGTGGATTCATCAAAATACACAATTGGATACAATCCGTTGACGGATTTGTAGAATCGTATATCTGCGGATTTAGCAATTCATTGGCGGATTATTAAAAATTTGCCAACGGAATGTGTTAACAAATCCGTTAATGGATTGTGGAATCCGCTAAGTGTATTGGCAATAATAATAAAAAATTTGCAAGATACGAAACATTCTTTTTGAGATTGATCCGCAGAATTCCGTGGACCAAAGGAACCGGCCGATCCACTGCAGATCCAAATCCACCCGAAAAATTCACCAATCTCTACTGGTAATACAGAGCAATGAGTAAATAGTAAACAGTAATGGACACTTGATAGTAATTTTATAGTAATCTATAGCAATTATCTGCA
Source organism: Ascaphus truei (assembly GCF_040206685.1). NCBI lineage: Eukaryota > Metazoa > Chordata > Amphibia > Anura > Ascaphidae > Ascaphus > Ascaphus truei. The sequence continues at coordinate 266,418,002 of NC_134485.1, read as the reverse complement.
AGTCTACATGCAATTATTCTTTACATTTTATGGGATAGTTTAACAACCAGGTCTGATTTTTTTTTTTTTTTTTTAATTTACTAGTAAAATTCCAAGCAAATGTAAAACCTGAAAAATAAATTGAAGGACTGCATGGTGATGAAACATTTTGCTTACTTCAACTTATTTAATATGAAATTGATTTATTTTTATTCAAAGCATAGTAAGAGCAAAAAAAAAATTGATCTTACATAAAATAAAGTAAGAAGAATAGCTGTCATTGGATTATAACCAAGTATTGCTTGTCATCGCACTGTGAACATATATGTAATGTATCTATGGGATCATTCTTTCATAAAACCTACAAATGTTTTCAAGCATATATTGTATAAGTGGAAAACAAACATGTGAAATTACAGATGTATCTCAGTGGTATGACCGTAACAGGTGTACTGTAGCCACAAAAGTAATTTTACAACCATGAGTATATTTCTTGCTTTGTTTTAGATTCCTGCGGTTTGGCTGAAAATTCTGTGAAGGACACAGGTGTTGTCTTCTAAACAATTCCCTAGTATTTATTCTAATTAGGCTGATTATTATCAGAGGTTAACCTGTTGTCTGTGCAACTACCTTTCTAAAGATAGTTCTTGTGGTTGGGGAGACATTTAGCAATTTCACTATTCTGCAAAACAGGTGTGTTGTCAAATTTGCATGTACAAGAAACTGTAATAAATACAAATTCTGATTAAGTGATTAAGGATGTTGTAACATATATATATTAATACAATTTAGGAATTATGGATACAGTGATAAAAAGACATAGCAGTTATAATGTTTTGCAGTTACCAAGTTTCTATTTAAGTGGAAATCTCATAGAATAAAAGTATAAGAATGTATATATATCTCTATGTGCATTCTCTTGGTTATTATAGTTAAAAAGTTGAAAATATTACACTGTCATTTTGCCTATACTTGAATTATGGATACAGTGATAAAAAGACATAGCAGTTATAATGTTTTGCAGTTACCAAGTTTCTATTTAAGTGGAAATCTCATAGAATAAAAGTATAAGAATGTATATATATCTCTATGTGCATTCTCTTGGTTATTATAGTTAAAAAGTTGAAAATATTACACTGTCATTTTGCCTATACTTGAATTATGGATACAGTGATAAAAAGACATAGCAGGTTTGTTTTTTGGTCAGATTTGCGAGCACATCTTGTATCTAAACAAACAAACAAGATTACATATCATATCAATACTTCATGTCCTTTGTTTTTTATATTTTTAACCCCTGACAAAAAAATAATAATAATAAAAAAAAATATAAAAATAATAATAAAATATATTAAAAAAAAATATATATATACCACAGCAGCTGTATATATAATAAAATATATATAAAAAAAAAATATATATACCACAGCAGCTGTATATATAAATATATATATATATATATAAAATAAAAAAAAAATAGATGATACCGTTCTGTGGCTAACGAAATGCTTTTATTTGTGTGAGTTTTCGAGATACACTGATCTCTTCTTCCGGCGATGTTACAATGAATGAAGCAAAAGGTAAACTTAAAAACAGTGTCTCTTGGAATGTTATCTGTGCTGTTCTTTCCCCCGGTGTGGATGTGTTTTATGGCTAGAGGTGTTAAATGGTTACTGAAAGCAAGTGAAGAAAGAGTGTGTATGTGTATCAGTGTGAATAAAAATGAATGGAGAGCCTACAGTATATACAGTGCTTTACACAAGGTGTGTGTGGAGTGGGACTGGATATAAATGGTGTGGGTGGGTGTGGAAATGTGAGAGTTAGTAGCACAACTAAAAGTGTGTGTGGATACTTAGTGGTCCCTATTGGTGTATAGGGATGGAAAAACAAGGAGTATTAGTATGTGTGAGAGACAGCTGTGTACTTTCTTACTTTTTAAAGTTAGACATTTTTTAGGATTGATTTTACTTTCTATTGCATCCTTTTATCATTATCTATTTTTTCTACTTTGATTGCCCTTTTATAACATTCCTTATACTTTAATTCTGATACAATGCCTCCATTCCTTCTGACTTAAAGAATCTAAATGCCTACCTTTTCTTTTCAATTTCCTCCCTTACCTGTTTATTTAGCCACATTGGTATAGACTTGTTTATTTTATATTGATTACCCAAGGGTACAAACGGAAGTGTGTTTTTCTAAAAAAGTTTTAAAGACTGCCCATTTATCTTCCACATTTTTTCCTGCAAAAACATCATCCCAATTTATTCCTTGTAGATTAGTACTCAATTTATTAAAATCTATCTTTCTGAGGCGTATGCGCGGCGGCTAGGTGTAGGGATGCCTACGTGAAAGGCTCCATCCCTACCGGCACAATAATAAATAAATAAACAATTTAAAAAAACAGTGAACCGCAGCGAAAAGCTGAAATTCAGTCACCGGAGCTACTGAGGATGCCAAAGAGAGCGGTATCTCGGAAGAGAACCTCGGTGCTGACTGATTACTTTCAGAAAGGAGAGCCGTCGCAAGTGAGTGGAGGGCAGGACAGCAGGCAAATGGCGGGCTCCGACTCAGAGAGCGAGCGGTCCACGAGCAGACCTGCGAGTAGAGCGGAGGTCACAGACCAAGATTGGGTCACACGGAAAGATATGAAAGCGTTCTGCTCGGAAATGAAGACCTTCTTTCAGAAAGAGCTATGGGATCTCAGGAAGGACATTGACAGCTTAGGGGAAAGAACAAACACACTAGAAAATAAAGTGGACTCACACACAAGATCACTACAAAAAAATGAGAAATCCACAGCCCAACTATATAAAATGATTGCAGACATACTGGACAGGCAGGAGGATTCTGAAAACTAGGACCGGCGTAATAACATCCGCCTGCGGGGAGTCCCGAAGTCGGTGACAGACCCAGAAGAACTTGCTCCTGCATATGCTATCGGACAAGACCGAAGCAGAGCTTCAATTTGACAGGTGTCACCGAGCACTGCGCTCCAGACTGCAGCAAGGTGACCCGCCGAAGAATATCATCATCAGGCTGCACTATTTTAAAATAAAAGAAAGCATTTGCCAGATAGCCAGAGCGACTAAGGCCCTGGAGTTTGAGGGAGGGAAGGGAAACTACAGGTGTTTCAGGACCTTTCCCTGCAGACCCTGGCCAAAAAAAGAGCCCTTTCAGCCATCACCAAAGTCCTGCGTGATAATGGGGTCCAATATAGATGGCTGTTTCCATTCAGACTATTGGTCATAAAAAATGGAGTGGCATTCACCTTGAAACAGATGGAGGGGGGCGCTGAGTTCCAGAAAAAAATTGGCCTACCTGCCTCTTCCCTGGGTCCCGAGAAGCAGCTTACAGCAGAGGTTACAGCTCCGGAGGCGTCTTGGCAGCGCGTGGAGCCGACAAGGAGCAAACACAGTGCTTAAGTGTTTCCCTCAATTATTTTGTTCTTTCCTTACTTTCCTCAGAATGTTTAATGCGGTGTTAGAAGGCGCCGCGTTCCCGTAACAGATGCTCCAAGCGTCCATCTCAGTAATATATAAGCCTGGGCAAGACCCATTAGATTGTGCAAGTTACAGGCCCATTTCACTAATTAATACCGATATCAAAATGTACGCCAAATTACTGGCCAACAGATTAAGTCACATCCTGCCCAGACTCATACACCCAGATCAAGTCGGGTTCATTAAGGGTCGACAAGCCGCAGATAACACACGACGGATTATTGATCTGATAGATATAGCAATACACGTAAAATTCCAGTTATGGTGTTGAGTCTGGATGCTGAAAAAGCCTTTGACAGGATTGACTGGCCTTACCTGAGGGCCACGCTTGGAGAGTTTGGGTTCGGGGACCAGGTGATTAATGCGATCCTGTCACTGTATAGTTGTCCGGCTGCTAAAGTAATACACCAAGGATTTCCGTCGGACCTCTTCAAAATTAGAAGTGGTACTCGACAGGGATGCCCGTTATCCCCCCTCTTATTTGCATTGTGCATGGAGCCCTTTGCGGCCCAAATCAGAAATAACCCCGATGTGGGGGGAATTGGGACCGGCACACAAACACACAAAGTAGCGCTCTACGCAGATGGTGTGTTGCTGACGATCTAGAAGCCTCTCACCTCCCTACTGAACCTCTTCAGATTGTTGGGGAAATTCCAAGACATCTCAGGTTTTAGGATCAACCAATCCAAGTCTGAAGCTCTGAATATAAGCCTCCCGAAAGAGACAGAAATATTGATACAGATCAATTTTAATTTTAATTGGCAGAAAAAAGGAGTGAAATACTTAGGAGTGCTCATTCCCAAAGACTACAACGGTATATACCAAGCAAATTACCCCAAACTGGTCCGCACTATAAAAGAAGACATCAGGAAGTGGGTGACCTTTAAGATATCTTGGATCGGTAGGATCCATAGCATAAAGATGAAACTCCTCCCACGCATCCTCTATCTGTTCCAGATGTTACCGGTGCCACTTAGACTGACGGACATACTCTCACTTCAGTCTGCCATATCCAAATTCATATGGGAGGGGCAAAAACTGAGAGTATAGGGTATGATTCTAAAAAAAACCAACATTGGCGGGAGGGCTGGAGGTACCTTGTTTGTTATCCTATTATAAGGCGGCGCAATTATGCCAAATCTCCCAATGGCACACAAGCCCTGATTCGAAGAGATGGGTAGCATTGGAGAGTGAATCTTGCTCCCCAACGGAGTTGAAAAGCTTGATCTGGTTACCCAAAACAGCTTTAAAGCTGATAAAAAAGCTGCTGGCCTCAATGGCTAATTCACTGGCTATCTGGGAGGCCAACAAATTTAGGTGCTCTTTTTCATCCAGAGGTTCGCTGATGACCCCGTTATGGGGCAATCCCGATTTTGCTCCAGGCCTGACCAGAAAGGAATTCACAATTTGGAAACAATTAGGCATACATAGACTTCGTAGACTTCGAGATCTAGAGGGGAGAAAAGACATTAAGCCCTTTGAACAAATTCGTGCTGATAAGAACCTTGCCCTCACTGAGATTTTCAGATACCTCCAACTGCGAGCATTTTATAATAAAATTACCCCTAGACCCCCACTAACCATGTTTGAAAAGCTCTGTCTAGTTGAAACTGATACTAGTCGACTCATATCGCAATTGTACAGAGAAGTGATCGGTTCAGGGGGAAAGGTAGATCAAAAACTGAAATACATGGACCAATGGGAGAAAGATTTAGGGGAAGTGTTAGATGAAGAGGAATGGGATAAGATAGTAACGGCATCTGCCAAGAGTTCTATATGTACGACATTAAGGGAGAAGGCATATAAAGTGATAATGCGCTGGTATCACACTCCCATGAAATTATCTAAATTTGTACCAGGGTACTCCCCACTGTGCCCCAGACAGTGCGGAGCAACGGCTGACCTGTTACATATGCTGTGGTCCTGCCCGCGAGTTAGACCGCTATGGCGAGAGATTAGAGATTGGCTTCAGAGGATTCTTGTCCTCAAAATCCCCTTGGACCCGTGGCGGTTCCTCATGAACCGTCCGACACCGGGTCTGAATAAAGCAAGTAATAAATTGGTTGCTTATTTCGCAACAGCTACGCGGTGTGAGATCGCAGCATTATGGAAACAGCCCGAAATTCCACCAATTCCCAAGATTCGGAACAGAATTTGGTTTGTATGCCAGATGGAAAAATTAACGAGTTTAGTTAATGACACTGGCGAAATTTTCCTAAAAACCTGGACGCCTTGGTTGGCCCAGTTGGACATCCCGGGAGTGGAGAAAGATACCATCCTGCTTTGATAGGTGCAGATGTGTTCTCCCTTGATAGCGGTCTGAAGTGGGCGCTCTTGGTTGTATGTAGGACCCAGGATACCCTTTGTGAATAGCCAGAATGGGCGACTAGTACCCTCACCCGGTGAGACGGTCCGGACAGGACCAAGATTATGGAGTCATTTGGTGACGAGAATAACACATACGGAGCAACCCGGCGGGAGATGGACCCGCGCCACACCCCTTCCCCCCCCCCCACCCTCTTCCTTCTTGTCTCCCCCCTTTCCCTCCCACTTTCTTTGAATACGTGTTTTTTTGGATGGAAATGTTTTGGTAAAAATACTTCAGTGGTTATATCTGTATACTGTATGTATACTTTTGAAAAACACAATAAAATCAAAGTTATAAAAAAAAAAAAAATCTATCTTTCTAAAGTTTAAACTCTTTGTTGAACCCAAGTAATATGGGTTTTGATAATTTATTTCAAATGAGACCATGTTATGATCACTGTTACCCAAATGTTCCTGGACTTGAATATTAGTAATTACTTCTACATTGTTTGATATTACCAAATTCAGTATTTCCCCTCTCCTGATTCATTCTTCAATAATTTGGGCCATGTAATTGTACTTAAGCACCTTCAAACACCTGTGTAAATTTCTTTGTAATGCTAATCTCATTGCCCCAGTCTATGTCTGGATAATTAAAATCATCCATTATGCTAACATCACCCTGTTTTGATGCCTTCATCATTTGTAAAAGTATTTTTGCTTCCTTAATCTTAGATATTTGATGTTTTATAGCATATCCCTACAAACATTTTCTTTGTACTTTTAACTTTTCTGCTAATTTCTATCCACAAGGACTCTACATTTTCATTATTCCCTTGAACATCTTCCCTTATAATAGGTTTTAGATCCAGTTTAACATATAAACTTACTCCACCCTCTCTTCTATTTGCTTGATCCTTCTGAAAAAGAGAATAACCCTCTAAATTAATTGCCCAGTCATGAGTTTCATTCCACAATGTTTCAGTAATGCTTATGATATCATACTGCTCCCTTGTACTGTAGTTATTAATTCAAGCTTATCCATTTTATCTGTAAGGCATCTTGCATTAGAAAGTATACATTTAAGGTTATTTCAGTCTGTACTGTTATCCAATCTGCTCCTGCCTTTCTACTCCGATTTTATTTACTCTTCAGAAGTTTTCTAGTAGTATCTGATTTAATATGGGTGTCTCCCTGCTTGCCAAACTCCCACTACCCCCATTACCCCCATTCTACCTCCATAACACCTTGCTATTTCCCCATCCCCATCTATTCTATTTCGTTATCTATTTCTTGTTCCTCCCCCTCAACTCCTCCAACCTTTAAGATTCTCTTCCCTTGTATAGAAGATCCATCTTCATTGAGGTACAATCCGCCCCTACCATAAAGATTGCACCTCTCTGAAAAGGAGTCCCAGTGCTCTAAAAACCACAAACCCACCTTTCTACACAACTTTCTTAGCCATTCATTAACCTCTTTAATCTCTGACTGTCTCCCTGGGGTAGCACATGGCACTGGTAGCATTTCCAAAATTACTACCTGGGAGGTCGATGCATTAAGTTTGTGGCCTTGATCCCTGAAAACATTTTTTTGGACACTGCATCTTTCTCTAATTTTGTCATTGGTGCCAACGTGTACCAAGACTGCTGGGTCAGTCCCAGTCCCTCCCAACAATCTGTCTACCCGATCCACAATGTGCCAAACTCGAGCCCCAAGGAGACAACAAACTGTTTGGTTGATGCAGTTATGGCAACAGATGGCCCTATCTACCTTCCTAATAAGGGAGTCCCCTACCACCACAATCTTTCTTTGTCTCTTAGTTGCCTGGCTCCTCTCTAATCTGGAGGAACTATTCCCCTGGCTGCTAGAGGAATCAGTCGCCCCTAGCCTTGCCATTTCCAATATCTTCACTATATATGGCAAATCTATTGGGATGGGTCAGCTCAGAACTTCCCCTTCTGTTACCCAGCTAACTACATGTTCCTCACACACAGCACCCCCATCTTCACCACTTGTCCCAGCTAGGGCCTGCTCAGTGAGCACTAAACTCCTTTCAAGATTGTCAATATCCTCAATATTCCAAGTTTCCTCGTCAGATCAGCAATCTGAGACTCTAAAGAGACCACCTGCTCACACTTCTTACAGCGGTATGCTCCCTGGAACAGCTGCTCCAAGTACACATACACTTGTCAATGTGCATTGAGTGGCATTCTCAATCCTGCTCATTGTTGCCACTTTGGAGTTATAAGTACTAACAATTAACTGTAACTATACCTTGTTTCACAACTTCCTTGTTTCAATTCCTTTTGGTTCTAACTCCACACTTAATACAAACAGCACTTGAAATCAAAACGTCTCTCTCCGCCTTTAGGCCGTGCCTATAGTGCCATCGACGGCGACACGACGGTTGACATCTCCTGTCGCTGTCGCCACCGGCGAAAGTTATATTTCGGCAGGCGTCGTCGTCGTGGGTTTCCGTGCCATTTGATTGGTTCAAAGAATGTCACCTGAGGCGACAGCCCTTAAAAAATCAAATTTTGCAGGCTACCAGTTTTCGCAACGGCAACGTCGCTGCATGGCATTGTTGCTATCGCGCTTAATATAAGCGCACGCTGCGGCAATGCATTTGTTTTCGGGCGACGTTGCGTTGCCTGTCGCCAGCACTATAAGCGCGGTTACCAGACAGATATTGGTTCCCAAGGTGTTTGATAAATATGTGTTCACTCTAGCCCATACTGTCCCTTGGGGTGGTCACCTGGGCAGGGATAAAACATTGGACCATATTTGGTCCCGATTCTATTGGCCAGGGATGCATAGCGATATTGCTAAGTTATGTGCGGCATGTCCGGAGTGCCAGATAACTAGTCCAAAGTAACAAAAACCAGCCCATTTGGTTCCTCTACCCTTGGTGTCAGTTCCCTTTGAGAGGATTGAAGTAGACTTGGTAGGACCTCTAGAACCTTCTTCGAAAGGGCACAGGTTTATTCTTGTAATTGTTGATTATGCAACAAGATATCCTGAGGCGTTTCCCCTGAGAACAGCAATGGTGAAGCAAGTAGCCAACAAGTTGTTGGAACTGTTCTCACGGGTTGGACTTCCCCAGGTTATGTTGACAGACCAAGGTACAAATTTCATGGCTAAACTGATGCAGGATGTCTTAAAGTTACTAGAGGTCAAGTCTGTTCGGACATCGGTCTACCATCCACAAACTGACGGATTGGTGGAAAGATTTAACCGAACTCTAAAAGGGATGCTGAGGACATTTGTAGATACAGAGAAGAGAGCATGGGATGAACTTCTCCCTTTTCTGCTGATTGCAGTGCGGGAAGCTCCCCAGGCCTCCACGGGATTCTCTCCATTTGAATTGCTCTATTGGCCGCCAACCCCGGGGTATCCTAGACCTCCTAAAGGAGTCCTGGGAGGAACAGTGGTCCCCTTCTAAGAATACCCTGCAATATGTACTAGACCTTAGGAAGCGCCTAGATGTGGTCGGCCATTTTACCAGGGAGAATCTTAGATCAGCCCAGGACAGTCAGGAGAGACATTTCAATCAGAATGCTCGCATGAGAGTGTTTCACCCAGTTGCTAGAGTAAACTCCTGGCCAAATGGCAGGGCCCATTCGAAGTACTCCGCCGTACGGGTGATGTGGATTACGAGATCGCTCAACCAGAGTCCAGGAAGGGTAAACAAATTTACCATGTGAACTTGCTGAGACCCTGGAAGATGCAGCGGTCTCTATTCATCCACCCAGTGGAGGAGGAAATGGACTTGGGTCCTCAGCCTCCACGGAGAACATCGTGAGTGACGATAAAATCCCAATGGGTAAACAGTTGTCCTTTGAACAAAAAGGGGACTTGTTAGCAATAATTACACAATTCCATGATGTTTTTTCTGACTTACCAGGACAAACTAACTTAATTTCCCATGCAATCGAGACAGCACCTGGGGTAAAAGTACGTTCCCGTCCTTATAGGTTGCCTTAAAGTCGTAGGGCTCTGGTAGAGAAGGAGGTACAAGAAATGTTACACTTAAGAGTGATTGAGGAATCATGCAGTGAGTGGTGTAGTCCACTAATTATGGTCCCTAAACCTGATGGGAAGGTAAGATTTTGTGTGGACCTCCGAAAGGTCAATGCGGTATCCAAGTTTGACGCATATCCGATGCCAAGGGTGGATGAATTAATTGATGCCCTTGGTAACGCGGAATATATATCCACTCTGGACTTGACAAAAGGATACTGGCAAATACCCTTAGAGGAAAAGTCCAAATGCAAAACAGCCTTTGCCACTCCCATGGGTTTATACCAGTTTGTGACAATGCCATTTGGACTGCATGGAGCCACAGCCCCATTTCAGAGACTCATGGATAAGACCTGAGGCCCCATAGGAATTATGCCGCAGCCTACCTAGATGACATTGTCATTTATAGTAAACACTGGCGGGCCCAGCTAAATAGGCTGAAAGCGGTCCTCAAATCTCTAAGAGAGGCAGGGCTCACAGCCAACCCTAAGAAATGTGCCCTGGGTAAGGTGGAAACTAAATACTTAGGGTTTGCTGTGGGAGGTGGAAAAGTAAAGCCACTAGCCGACAAGGTAGTTGCCCTGAAAGAAGTTCCGACCCCCCAAACAAAAACGCAGGTACGCTCTCTGCTGGGTTTAGCAGGGTACTACCGGCGGTTCATCCCCAACTATTCGGAAGTGGCAGCCCCTTTAACGGACCTCACAAAAAAGTGTGCCCCTACACAAGTGGTATGGTCAAGGGATTGTCAGAGAGCCTTTGAGGACATAAAAAGGTGTCTATCAGAGGGTCCCATCCTTAGAAGCCTGGACTTCAACAGCCCTTTTATAGTGCAAACAGATGCATCAGAGATAGGGCTAGGGGCAGTGTTGTCACAACAGTTTGAGGGAGTTGAACACCCTATCCTTTTCCTGAGTAGGAAATTGTTCCAGAGGGAAAAAAACTACTCAGTGATTGATAAAGAGTGCCTCGCAGTAAAGTGGGCAATCGAGGCTTTGAGGCATTACCTGGCAGGAGTCCATCTTACTTTGGTGACAGATCATGCTCCACTGAAGTGGTTAAATAGTATGAAGGATTCCAATGCTAGGTTGACTAGGTGGTATATGGCCCTCCAACCCTTCTCATTTGAGATTCAGCACAGGCCGGGAAAAGAGAATGCAAATGCTGATTTCTTTTCTAGAGAAGGGGTGGATGGTCAGGCTTCAGCCGTGCGTAGCCCCAGCCACACACTAACAGGGGAGGAATATGACAGGGTAAATAAAAGTCACCAGCTATATGCCTGGAAAACCTATGTCTAGTCTGCAGTGCAGCACTGACTAGGTTAACTTCAGCTGGGAACCTCAGGACCATTAGTTGGATCCCAGCTGCCTAATCAAGGTGTGTTAAAAACCCAGGCTGTAGACACATGGTGCTGGCTGTTGAGGAGAGAGGAGTAAGCTACTGAAAAGATTACTGAAACAAGGTCTGTTCTGAAAGTACATGAATTATGAACTGTCTGTCTCCTGCATAGAAAAGGGTCGCTGCCTGATTTTAACACTGTCTGCTAAAGAGAAACTTTTTTGTTTTGTCTGCTGAAGAAAAAGCCATTTTTCTTTTTGTTTGCTGATGAAAAGCTATTTTTGTTTTTGTGCTGTATATCTTTTAAGGCTAAATAAATAAGCCTTGTCAAGAAACCCACGTGTGTAGTTGCATGTACCCTGCAACAAGAACCAACACTAATACCACCCTAACTCCTGTTACTAGTTTTAAATAATTGGGCATATGGTTTGACTCCCATTTAACATGCACATTGATATCCTGACATCCAAATCCTATGCCAAACTAAGTGTATTTTACAGGAACACATCTTCCCTTAGGCTGCACTTATAGTGACAGCGATGTGACGGCGCTGGAAAAATCAAATGGAAGTGACTTACAGCGATCATGACCGTGCCGACGCGCCTACTATAAGCGCACGTGATGATGTCTACTTTTTTTTACATTACATAATTATTATGACGCAACGTCGCATCACTGTCACCGGCACTATAAGTGCAGTCTAAGCCTGCTGGTCAGAAAGCGTATCGCACAGCAGATGCTACAGTAATGCCAATTATTTACTATGGAGACATAGTATACGGCTCGGCACCCCAAACCCACCTTGGCAAACTTTACACCCTCTACAAATCAATATGCTGTTTTGTTCTCCAATGGAACTACAACACACATCACTGCTAAATGCTCATAGAACTAGGTTGGTCATCACTTGAGTCTAGGCGCAAAGTTCATCTTTCCTGTCTTGCCTTCAAATACTTTCTGGGCAAACTACCCATCTATCTGAACAATCTCCTTCCCCCTACCACATGCAAAACTTATCAACTGAGATCTGACTCCAAAAGACTGTTCATGGTCCCAAGGTTCAGAAAAATATCTGACCGCTCCTCCTTCTCTTACCGTGCACCCCAAAACTGGAACAAGCTACCAGAGACTCTCACATCCACCACCAGTTTAAGTTCTTTCAAAACTAAAGCTGTCTCACATTTTAATCTGGTCTGTAACTGTTACATACACCAATAATATTTATTATCTCTAACTGTGCATGCTATGTCTTGTATATAATGTATACCCTGTTCACTTATGTAACTGTATTTGTAGCCATGTATTATTTGTCTCAACTCTATGCCCAGGACATACTTAAAAACAAGAGGTAACTCTCAATGTATTACTTCCTGGTTAAGCATTTTATAAATAAATAAAATAAATAAATAATTGTGGCAATTCATGCCCATATCGTGGGCATGGTTTACTGCAATCACAATCAATTACTTTATTGTTAAATCCTTGTTTTTATTTAAATGTCATATGTTATTTTGTGGCTTTTTTTTTAGCTTGCCATTTATTGCCATATTGGCAATCCATGTCCAGATTAAGAGCATGATTTACTACAGACAATCAATGGGTTGAGGGGAAGGACGGTGGGGGTTGTTACTCCAGGGAGGGTGATTAGCTGCTAAGATAATGTAGCTGACTGTAAATGTATTTTTATTATGTAGGATGGAAGCAAGGGCCCCCGGAACTCATTTTAATGCTTGTCAGTTCTGGAGACTCCCGGCTTCAATCCGATGCAGTAAAAATATATTTTTTCTTGTAAGTCACACCCCGGATCCATCTCGCCACCCTTGTGGTGGAGAGATGAGAACTGTGAGTTGCTTGCGAATTGCAGCCGCGATGTGATAATCGAAACTACCTGAATAGCTTGATATCTCAAAAAATGTGAGTTTGATTATTTTTGAGCTCCTATTCGGACTGCCTAAGTGGGAGCACTACTGATCAGTAAGAAGCACTTCTTGAGCAAATTTGGCATGCTATCAACGTTTTGTAAATGGCTACCTATGTCAACTCATTCGAGAAGTGTTCAAACAGCTCGATGAGTTAGTTATCAAAGTTTAGGGAATAGGCCCCTAGTGTAAGAAACACGTTACTATTTCTTTAATTTGACGCAGATCATTTTCAGAGGATTCTTTTCATCAGCTTAGGCTCAGCAGATTTTTTTGATACTAAGAAATACAATTGTCAGACTCAGAATAATAATAATGTTCATAGACCCAGATGCAGATTTTCACACATTCAATTATAATATGCGCATTGGAAAACTCTTGCAAATTCTCTCCTATATCTATCCGGCAGACTGCAAACTGAAACACATTGGTGAAAATGTATGAAATGTATTAAATATGTAGAGAATCCGATTTGCACTAAAATGCCTTCATACATGACTAGAGATTTGCACATTTTTACACAAATGTTTTGCATGTTTGCACCATAGGGCACATTTTGCTAAAAATGTTGCCACTTTCTGCCAATATGTTAGGACATTTGCAGTGTAAAAAGGGTCATGTGACCTGTACATTGACTATTAATGTATGTCACTCCATTTTGGTGATTTTTGGCTAGTAAAATAATGCACATTTCACTGGGTTCATGAGTATACAGTATATTTCATCACTATACATTACAATTTATTACAAAATGGGGTCAAATTCAATTCATTTCAAAATTAATTGAAAAAGAGACTATATAATATATAGGCTATGTATATGTACATTTTTAGAAACTTCTGCACTGAGAAAGTTCAATGATTTGCATTTGAAACTCCACAGTATTTTTTTTTAATAGGAATAATGTATTATTAATATATGAGATGTCAGTGCACTTACTGTATGTTTGATAAAGTAAATATAAATTCTTAAAGAAGCAGACAAAAATAGAGAATATGATATTCTCTCCAATCTGAACAGAAAAAAACATGAGATACATCACTATGCTGCATTCATCTCATATAACAGTAAGGGGTTCTGATAAGTGTTAGCAATTCGTCACTATGGCTGTCTTAAGACTGCACAGACAATCCACTTTGTGCTATTGAAGGCCATGTATAAAGGTTTGATATATATTTTTGGTGTAACTATTTTACTACAGTAGACTAGCAATCCATAAACATTTAAAGATTAATGAGGTTTTGAGTTGTTTAGTAGTACCTAAACAAATTCAGCCTGTACATACAGTACAATATTTTAAAGACTGCATATGATGCTTTCAAATTTTAAAGGAACAACAACATTATTATAATTTTGCTAGGAAATCAATTCTGCTAAATATGCAATCTGAACAGGTACAGATTTGTTTTTAAAAACAGAAGATATGTAAAAAAAAAACTGTAGACGGAGTGTGAATTAGTGCTCTCTGCAGTTATACTTAAGGAAATGTATCATTGCTTTGCTGCCTAATATGACATTAGATATTATTAAGAATACAGCATTAGTATTTTGTGGAAAATTGATAAAGGATATACTAAAGCACAAGGTGCTGTTATGAAAGCTAGCTCCTGATGTCACTGTCGTTCCACAAAGATTAAGCTCCATGAATACAAACTGTGGATAATCACTGTATTTTAGGAAGCCTAGTATATATTTGAACACATATATAAATACTATAATAATTTAGCCCTTGTACCCCTGGGGTACGGTAACTACTGATGCTGCTGTCACCTGTGAGGTTAACAAGAGGCCTGAGCCTCCGCCACTGTGAGCCTGGGGTATACTTGCACTCGGTGCAGCGCCTCCACTGATGAGAGATCCCAACGTGGTGGGAGTGTTCCCTTATCAGAACCAACATATACAGTAACCACACGCAGTTGGATAAAACAGTGTTTACTCAGCATAATAATAAGAACCCTTGCATAACTTTTCATACATACACAGCATGACATTCCCCTGCATGAATATCATCACATCACCCCACACATGTAAATGGTTGCACCACTTTAGTGTCAGTCTTTATATCACCCTAGTCCTTGGTGTACCAATGTGCCAGGGCACTTAACCTCTCAGTGTCCACCAGCTATTAAGTTAGTGTGAGTGTGAGGCACAGCACTTCTTGTGTGTGGCCCATTGGTGCACTTAATATACTACCTCCCTGATCATGGATCCTGATCAGGATAATCCTTGGCAATCAGCAACTCCAAACAGTGATCCCACGTCGCTACACGCTGCTCCTTGCAGAGATGAATACACACGCTGACTCCACAGGGGAGGGATCCCCAGCCGGATGATCCCTTTGCAAATAGTCTCTGCTATGAAATCAGATGCTCTTTCAGCTACACGCTTTACTGACAGTCAGGCACTGTCCTGCAGCATCTCTCTCACTATGAATACAGTGAAGGAGTCCCTGGCAAGGCAGTTCCCTACACAATACAATTACGTCTCTACAGTGACTCAGGGAACTAACTGGGCCCTGGGGATTTACCTCTGGCCTAGTCCCTGAAGCACTGCTCCGTGGACCTAACCTGCAGCTTCAGGCTCCTGGTCTTCACTGCCTGCTTCCTGTTCCAGCATGCAGTAATCTTTCCTGCTCCTCCAGCAGAATCCTGCAGCCCTACTGGCTCCCTGGTGTCAGGTGGTGTCACTGCCCCTGAGCATCATGGGGCTTGTAGTCCTGTCTGCAGCCTTTAACATAGGGAGCCTCGTGCTCTCCCTCTAATGGCTCCCGCTCTGCACGTCGTACTCCTGTGCCCCTGAAATGGCCGCCGCGGAGTTGCCTTGCTCATGCGCAACCTCCCAGGCTCGGTTAGCTCCTCACCACACTTCCGCGCGTGCGCAACTCCTGCGCATGCGCGCCCATACACCAAACATGGCGGTGCCCTGTGGAGGGAACCGCCAGCGAATCCATCTCCCTGCTGCACCTCTCTGAGGGTAAGGAAAGGGGGGGTAACGGGAGCGTGGGGAGACCAGAGGGTACCTGGCTACATCCTCTCCCTGGTGAAAACATCAATGTCCCCGCTTGAACTAACACATGCACAACAATATTATATAATGAAAATGCAGTTCAGTGAACAACTTAAAGATCAACTTTAAACGAGATTGTACATTTCTACAAAAATATTGATCAAAGAGGCTAGCTTAGCTTTTGCTTGCTGCTGAGACTTATAGGGAGGTGCCCCTAAGGAATCATTAGCCAGTCTAGTGCGAGGGCGTCTCACTCGCTGGCTTCTGCAAGTCTCAGTCTCCATTCCTTCATCTTGAGAGAGACCATCGTAGGCTTGAGGCCTGGACTCTCTGGCAGAGGGTGAACCAGTATGGGAAAAGTCTGTTTGTGGCACAAAACTCGGACTGTTAGGATTTAATGGTTGGTTACTTGGTGAATTTCTTAATGATGGTGCTTGAATAGCAGGCCCATTACCTGTTGCCCCTTTGGGAGGTGCCCACAAAGCTCTGTTGGATGTTCCCTCCAAAGGATCTTGAATTGTTTCATCTGTGGACCCTGAATTCTTGGTAGACTCTTCAGGCTCACTGTCGTTTACCACTGTTTCTGTTTCTGGTTCACTTTCTCCCAGGTGTGGGATAGGTAGCAAGTGGTTTCGGTGCCAGACCTTTACCCTGCCATTCACATCACGTATGCGATAGACAGGGAGGCCCGGCATTTGGGACTCTACTTGGAAAGGTCCCTCTCTCCAACAATCAGCTAATTTGTGCTTGCCGGGAATCCCTAAGTTGCGTAGGAGAACTGCGTATCCCGGTTGGAGCTTTCGATAGCGTACTTTGTGGCCGTACCTCCTTTTGTTATTGGCGTTCAGTCGAGCGGTGGCTCTTTCGCTAACTGATAGGCATGGTGCAGACTGTCCTGGAGTCTCTTCACATATCGATAATGAGCCATATTGGTTAACCCACCGGTAGATACCCGTAGGCGGATATCGATCGGCAGTCTGGCTTCTCTCCCAAATATCATGAAGTATGGTGTGTTCTCTGTGGACTCGTGCCTAGTGCAATTGTAGGCATGCACCAAGGCCTCCACATGTTTACTCCATTCTCCTTTTTGGGAATCTTTCAGAGTGCCTAGCATGTCCAGCAATGTCCGATTAAATCTTTAAGGGAGCGCATCTCCCTCTGGATGGTAGGGAGTAGTCCTTGACTTCTGAATATTCAACAGTGTTAGCAACTCTTTGATCAGCTTGCTCTCGAAATCTCGTCCCTGGTCTGAGTGCATCCTGCTGGGCAGACCATAATGCACAAAATACTTCTCCCACAGCACTTTAGCCACTATGGTAGCTTTCTGATCTTTCGTGGGAAAGGCTTGAGTGTATCGAGTGTAGTGATCTGTCACTACTAGCACATTTCCTATACCTTTCGAATCCGGCTCTATGCACAAAAAGTCCATATATACTAAATCCATAGGCCCGGAGCTTTTGAGATGGCCCATTGGGGCAGCACGGGTGGGAAGTGTCTTCCTATGAATGGACCGTAGACATTTCCTGCAGTGTTGTTCAATTGACTCCCGCATTCTAGGCCAGAAGAACCGGTCTCGCACTAAAGTCAAGGTCTTATCCAACCCAAAATGTCCATGATCATCATGTAGTAATCTTAAAACGAGACCTTGGATACGCCGGAGTAGAAATAGTTGTCGACGGTCAGGATGATTGTGGAATTGAACAACCCTATAGAGTAGGCCGTTATCCATCTCAAATTTATCCCATTCTCTCATGAGGAGGTTCACATCATCTGGAGGAGCCCGTTTCACCAGTGAAGAATCATTTTTGTGTAGAGCCTCTCGGACAGCCTTAGCCGCAGGATCATGTGTCTGTGCTAATACCAGTTCTTTCCAAGTGAAGATAACGTTTTGGGTTAGACCCATGCCATCGGGGTGGCAGTAAGCTTCTGGAAGGGCTTGAGGTCGACACCCTAAAGAATCCGCGACTCGCAACTCGGAGAATGCCACTAGATCGTTTACAATAGCAGCAGTGGAACACATAGCTCTCATCCCTGGTCCTGGGATTTCTTCCCAAGGACCATTGTCGGATGTCTCACGCAGTCCCGATCTTCTAGATAGGGCATCAGCTCCTATATTGAGAGGTCCAGGCTTATATTTCAGAGAAAAGCAAATATATCAAAACGTGGCGCTCAAAATTTATATATACAAGTATAATAAATTAGAAAAAATGTGATACTTAATACAAACATAAATGGATGCTGCTTAACCCAGTGTGGGGTCGTTCTCTCGATCCCGTGGACAGTGAAGGGGTGAAGATCATCGGGAAGCGCAAGACCATGTAAAACAGAAGAAAATGACTCCTGAAGAAACCGCAATACGGAGAAACGCGTAGAGTGATGCTGACGAGTGAAGATTCCCACAGGATCGGAGTCCCCCAGAGCAGATGACGTCACTTCCCGTTTCCGGTTTGGGTGAGACGCACCAGTGACACGCACGCCGAGGCGGAGGGGGGACTGAGAGAACAGCTGTAACATTGCTGAGATCCGACCTGTGTGATCTAAACACTTATACTCTTTTTATACCATGTGAGTGCATTGCACATACACTTACTTTTAAAGAGATTTTTATACAGTCTGCACTATGTCCGTTCTTATGTTATTCATTTAAGGTCTCCAGCACTTACCACTCCACTCACCTGTTTGACGGTCCGACGGGCTGTCATTTAAAAGATACCTTTATAGGAACAATATTCATTCTACACTTGTGAGTATTTAGCACATTGCACCTTGAATATTAATTTACACATCAATCACAATACTGCACCATCAGGGAATTTTCTTATATTTCAGAGAAAACTGGTAATTGGCGAGGGTGGCCAACCATCTATGACCGGTCGCATCTAATTTGGCAGTGGTTTCTACATAGGTGAGCGGATTGTTGTCCGTTCGGACTTCGAAGGTAACCCCGTATTGGTAGTCATGTAGTTTTTCAGATATGGCCCATTTGAGGGAAAGAAACTCCAACTTGTGAACTGGATAGTTCTTCTCAGTGGGAGTCAAACTTCTACTTGCATAGGCCACAGGGCGAAGTCCAGTTGGATACTTCTGGTGTAGCACTGCTCCCAATCCATTGAGGCTGGCATCCACGTGCAGAATGTAAGGATTTTCCGGGTCAGCATAGGCTAGAACGGGAGCCTCCGTCAAACTCTTCTTCAGCCCCTTAAACGCTTCTTCACAAGCGGATATCCACCGATCCCCGAAGGGTGGTCTCGGAGTGGTCTTTTTCTGCTTGGGTTCCTCCGGATAGACCTTCAGCAGGTTGTTCAGCAGAACAGCCTTTTTAGAGTATCCATTCACAAACCGCCGGTAGTATCTGCAGAACCCGAGAAAGGACCTCAGCTCCATCACATTCTCAGGTCTCGGCCAATTCACCACCGTCTCTACCTAAGCCGGGTCAGTGGCCACTCCATCTGCAGACACTATATGGCCCACATAAGTGACCGATGTACGACAGAAACGGAACTTGTCAAATGAGAGCTTCAGGCCTTCTTTACCTAATCGATCCAGTACTTTCACCAGCCGAGTCTCATGTTCTTCGAGTGTGGTTCCGAATATGATTATGTCGTCTAAGTAGTCCAGACACTCACGAGGACACATCTCTCCAATCGTCTTCTCCATAAGCCTTTGGAAGGTGGCCGGGGCACTGCAGATACCCTGGGGCATCCGGGTAAACTGATAAAATCCCAATGGGCAGACGAATGCCATCTTCTCTTCTATTCAGGGATGACAACGGTAGCTCACCGGCTTCTTGCAGGAATGAGCGAATCACTGACCTCACTATAGCTGCATTCGTGCCCAATATGTTTGGGGCACTGGGATGTTCTCGAGCCTCTGGGCAGACCAAGACTTCCACCAGCATGGGGTGTGACTTGTTAGTGTTCAACTGCAAGATATCCAGCTTGACCGCCACTATTCCATCTATGGGATAATCATCTTTACTCAGTCCCCACAACTTCATCTTTTCGGCTGACTGCAAAGGAAGATGGCTGAGGTGCTGGTCGTCGAATGGATGGTAGATGATGGTCACTTGTGACCCAGTGTCCAGAAGTGCTGAAGAGTAGATCCCCTCCACAATGACTCTTATTATAGTGGTGGGCCCTACTCGGCAGTAGGCATCTGGTCGAGGAATCTCTTCTGGGGGAGGCCTCCCCGACTCTTCGGCAACCTCCTCGGGTATGGCTGGTAAGGACGAGAGTGCCTTCCGCACTTTCACGGTGTAGGTCTGGACTTTAGTGAGCTTCTTGGGGTGCTGACAACTCCTTGCAACATGGCCCTTCTCGCCACAGTTGAAGCAACGGAAGTCAGGGCGGGGACCAGGACTGCCAGGTGACCTGGGAGCGGACCCAGGCACCTCCGGGGTGGCCGTATCCTTACCGCTCTTGCTTCCCTTTTCTTTGGGCACTGTTGCTTCCTTGGTCTCATCTTTGTGAGGATCTTTATCCCTCTTGGGCGTATGCAACCTAGAAGAGGCCTCATGACTCTTCACCTCATCTAGTAGGTCTTCTAGAGTAGGGGGGTCCCCCTTCGTAGCGCGCATCTGATCACTACTATGATATGATGAGTGGGTATGGCTCCCCGCAGGAATTGAGTGCGCCTATACTCATTCACTTCTGAGGCCTTGATGACATGGCAGGAATGTAGATCCCACAAGATTAATTGGATCCGTTGTATGAACTCTGATAGTTCTTCCCCCTCCTTCTGGCGGAGATTGCAATACTTAGTCCATAACTCACTCACATCATCTTCCTTACCATATGCCTGGGTAAGAGACTCCATCATCTGATGTGCTGTAACCTCAGTATGCTGATCCTTATACATCTTGATGCCAGTGGACGCAGGCGGGCGTAGGCACTCCATGATTCGTTGTCTTTTCAAAGCATCAGGACAGGTCCACTCTTCCAGTACCTGTGAAGCATATTCCTTCCAAACATCAAAAGCCTCTTCACCGGTGGGAGTAGGTTTTACCCCTGAAAAGAGCTCTAACTTGCGGTATGGCTGCGGAGGGGATTCATGCTTTGGCCCACCCAATTGTTGTATAGCCTGGGCTAGTAATTGGATTTCTCCCATTTTACTGGGGCTGAGGTTGGGACTGGAGCTCCGCCTACTTCAGCGACAATTAGAACAGGATAATACACTGACCTCATCCCCGCATATACTTTTGGATGGGGACGGGGACATGCGCATACTAGTCTCTAGCAAGTCTGTAATGGGGCTCTAGGGTTCGAGTTTAATCGGCATTTCAGGATATACAGCCGCGGCCCTTTTTATTCTCCAACATCCCCGAATTTTTTCGGGGATTTTTTCCGAATGCCACGCACTTCACCGCACTTCACCACGTTCATGCCGCATTCTGACCGCATTCTGACCGCATTCCTGTTGCATTCACACCCGCGGTTGATGTGTTTATTGATAATGGTTCGGATTTAATTGGTTGCAATTCTTCGCGTATCCGCCAGATGGCAGATATTCATGAATTGTAATGCGCATGCGCCTCAGTAATGTGTCGACTTGCAGGTGTTTAAAAGAATACCACGGTGGTCCATTGTAAATTGGCCTTGGGACTGAAGAAGTTACAATAATGTATCAATTTAGGCTTTTCATATTAAAACTAAATGCGCAATGTCTGGTGTTCTACAGTATTGTCCTGAGAGTTCCGAGAGGAGTGCACAACTGCAGTCTGTGTTCCAAAAACCCGACAGAACGTACGCTTATTTAATATGGGCCGCGATTAATGTAACAGATGATAAGATGGCAACAGTTTTTCAAATTTATCAGTATTTTATCGAAAACTATGACTTTTACAAATTTTCACCAGATGCTCGTGTGTGGAAGCGTGCAATAAGGAAAAAGTTATGTATCGATCCATGTTTTTTTCGTATTGATCCCGATGTTATTGGAGGGTATTGGTGTCTATCACCCGGTTTTGCCCGTATCTATGATCATGGAGACTTCAAAAGGCGAAAGGTCATGTTAAAACCAACTAAGAAACGTCAGTCGCAGGCAAGCAATGCACCAGCACCAGCCCTGGCTTCCAATAACGGTCCAACCGTCAGTGAAAACCTGGTAACCGACAACCTTTGCTGTCTGTCCCCGCCCGGATACCTGCAGCCTGAGCCGGCTTTCGCGTACAGATTCCAGCAAGCTTGCATGTACCTAAGCGATTTCCAGCCTCATCAGCTGTAGTAGTCCCGCTGTCACCTGTCAACTACGTGTATGATCAAGAATACGGGACTGGCAATGGCTCGGCGCCAGCTGATTGGCAAAGTCTATGGTGAGTAATGTTACCGTATTTTATTCTGTTTTTGAAATATCAATGCACAGTCAAGCGAGTCTCCTGTAAGCAATATCATTGGCTGAGCAGCTTCTACAGTAGATACTGAACAATTGGTGAACGCTAGGCGCATGCGCATTGGAACCTTCTTGAAACGCATATGCGTGTCATCACATCAACAGTAGGCGCAAGTGAACAGGAGACGACCCCGAGAAAATTATTGGTGGGACTGACTGTGGGAACTTCTTTAGGGACTGACTGACCATTACAGTAAAACTTTGACTTTTGTTTTTCCTCAGAAAAGAAAACTTTGTCATCTCATGCGGAAAACGGCAAATGGAGGGATTTCGATGAATAATATCGCTTTGTGTTACAATGCCTGCACATTGCTGAATCTGATTAAAAAAAACACATACCGGAGTCTACAGTTTAGTGGCTGTTTTATTGATTAGGATAGAATACTGTAACTGAGAGCTTCATAGAAAACCTGAAACAGTATGCTGTTGTTTTCAGACCGTATAAATACTTTTTTTTATATATACTGTATAATAAACCTGAAAAATAAAAAGTATGCATTTATTCTACATGTATTCCAGTACATATGTGTATTCTATACCCGTACAGCATGTATTGTTTTAATACTCGTGTGATATACTGTACAGTGCTGAGCATGCCTACAGTATACAGTACAGTACGCCTGGACAGTACTGTACAGTATGTTCTAGAAACACTGTATTTTGTTACAGTGTAAAAGGAGACAATGGAACAATTTAAAACAAATCAACATTTTCTTTTATTGGTGGAGTAAGTACAAAAATATTTATTTACAAATACAATGTGAAAACATTTTAAGTGTACAGAAATTCAAAACATTAACAGGTGTATGGTTTACTGCTAGTGAAAACATATATGTACAGAAAGTCAAAACATTTCTTTATTAATACAAGTTAAAACACGCAACATCTCCTTTATTAAAGTACAGAAAGTCAAAACATGTACAGCACAACAGTATGGTGTTATTAAAAAAAAAATCTTTATTCATAAAATTTAAAAAACGCAACATCTCCTTTATTAAAGTACAGAAAGTCAAAACATTTTCCAAAACATTTACAAAAAATAAACAAACGTTGAACAGTCACGCAAATTCGATCCCCACTAGATTGTCCTTCCAGGGCCGATGCCTTGTATGGCGCAAAATGCCATTAATGGAGTCTCGAACGATTTTCATTAAAGGATCTGAAATTGAAAAATAGCGCCGCAATTCCTCCACAATAGTCCTTCTTAAATTTTCAGGAAGCGCCCTTTTTTCGCGATTTCCTTCGTAGTTTACATTGTTGGCCCACCCGCAGTACACCAAGTAGGACACGTGGTGCTTAAAAATTAACATGCCATACTTCTGGGGTAAACCAGCACTCATCACCCTATACTTTTCCCTGTGTGCCTGTGGCAGCTTGCGCAGGAGGATGTCGGGCACCGTATCGATGCAAGCATATGTAGGTTGGGTTCTGGGAGCGGGTGTTCTTCTGGGAGTGGGTGTGCTTGTGGCGGCGGGAAAGGGTCGGTTGTCTGGGAGGAAGCTTTCCTCCTGTCTTGGTCGTCGTGTTATCTCCTAGCGTGGTCTTGACGGGGTTGTCATGTTATCCTCCTCCTCAACAGCATACATGTACACAAATTCTTCTGGTGGAGGGGGTGTGCTTGGTGTTGCAAGGCGGTCGAAGGTCCCATTCATCACATCCATGCCAACCTCCTGCTCCGAAAACTTTTATCGAAAACTATGACTTTTACAAATTTTCACCAGATGCTCGTGTGTGGAAGCGTGCAATAAGGAAAAAGTTATGTATCGATCCATGTTTTTTTCGTATTGATCCCGATGTTATTGGAGGGTATTGGTGTCTATCACCGGGTTTTGCCCGTATCTATGATCATGGAGACTTCAAAAGGCGAAAGGTCATGTTAAAACCAACTAAGAAACGTCAGTCGCAGGCAAGCAATGCACCAGCACCAGCCCTGGCTTCCAATAACGGTCCAACCGTCAGTGAAAACCTGGTAACCGACAACCCTTGCTGTCTGTCCCCGCCCGGATACCTGCAGCCTGAACCTGATTTCGCGTACAGATTCCAGCAAGCTTGCATGTACCTAAGCGATTTCCAGCCTCATCAGCTGACTACAGGTGTAGTAGTCCCGCTGTCACCTGTCAACTACGTGTATGATCAAGAATACGGGACTGGCAATGGCTCGGCGCCAGCTGATTGGCAAAGTCTATGGTGAGTAATGTTCCCGTATTTTATTCTGTTTTTGAAATATCAATGCACAGTCAAGCGAGTCTCCTGTAAGCAATATCATTGGCTGAGCAGCTTCTACAGTAGATACTGAACAATTGGTGAACGCTAGGCGCATGCGCATTGGAACCTTCTTGAAACGCATATGCGTGTCATCACATCAACAGTAGGTGCATGTGAACAGGAGACGACCCCGAGAAAATTATTGGTGGGACTGACTGTGGGAACTTCTTTAGGGACTGACTGACCATTACAGTAAAACTTTGACTTTTGTTTTTCCTCAGAAAAGAAAACTTTGTCATCTCATGCGGAAAACGGCAAATGGAGGGATTTCGATGAATAATATCGCTTTGTGTTACAATGCCTGCACATTGCTGAATCTGATTAAAAAAAACACGTACCGGAGTCTACAGTTTAGTGGCTGTTTTATTGATTAGGATAGAATACTGTAACTGAGAGCTTCATAGAAAACCTGAAACAGTATGCTGTTGTTTTCAGACCGTATAAATACTTTTTTTTATATATACTGTATAATAAACCTGAAAAATAAAAAGTATGCATTTATTCTACATGTATTCCAGTACATATGTGTTTTCTATACCCGTACAGCATGTATTGTTTTAATACTCGTGTGATATACTGTACAGTGCTGAGCATGCCTACAGTATACAGTACAGTACGCCTGGACAGTACTGTACAGTATGTTCTAGAAACACTGTATTTTGTTACAGTGTAAAAGGAGACAATGGAACAATTTAAAACAAATCAACATTTTCTTTTATTGGTGGAGTAAGTACAAAAATATTTATTTACAAATACAATGTGAAAACATTTTAAGTGTACAGAAATTCAAAACATTAACAGGTGTATGGTTTACTGCTAGTGAAAACATATATGTACAGAAAGTCAAAACATTTCTTTATTAATACAAGTTAAAACACGCAACATCTCCTTTATTAAAGTACAGAAAGTCAAAACATGTACAGCACAACAGTATGGTGTTATTAAAAAAAAAATCTTTATTCATAAAATTTAAAAAACGCAACATCTCCTTTATTAAAGTACAGAAAGTCAAAACATTTACCAAAACATTTACAAAAAATAAACAAACGTTGAACAGTTACGCAAATTCGATCCCCACTAGATTGTCCTTCCAGGGCCGATGCCTTGTATGGCGCAAAATGCCATTAATGGAGTCTCGAACGATTTTCATTAAAGGATCTGAAATTGAAAAATAGCGCCGCAATTCCTCCACAATAAAACAGTTAAATTCTTAAATTTTCAGGAAGCGCCCTTTTTTCGCGATTTTCTTCGTAGTTTACATTGTTGGCCCACCCGCAGTACACCAAGTAGGACACGTGGTGCTTAAAAATTAACATGCCATACTTCTGGGGTAAACCAGCACTCATCACCCTATACTTTTCCCTGTGTGCCTGTGGCAGCTCACGCAGGAAGATGTCGGGCACCGTATCGATGCAAGCGTATGTAGGTTGGGTTCTGGGAGCGGGTGTTCTTCTGGGAGTGGGTGTGCTTGTGGCGGCGGGAAAGGGTCGGTTGTCTGGGAGGAAGCTTTCCTCCTGTCTTGGTCACCGTGTTATCTCCTAGCGTGGTCTTGACGGGGTTGTCATGTTATCCTCCTCCTCAACGGCATACATGTACACAAATTCTTCTGGTGGAGGGGGTGTGCTTGGTGTTGCAAGGCGGTCGAAGGTCCCATTCATCACATCCATGCCAACCTCGGGGATACAGGAGCATGAACGCCGAGCAAATTATGTATCCCGGCTATGTCAGACTCTATCTTCTCCATCCTACGATCCATCTTCTGCATCCGTTGATCCATATTTAGCATGGTCTCTAAAAGCAGATCTACCTTTACCAGCATAGTAGAGTTCCCAGGGATATCCACACTTAACCCATTCAGCATGCGGTCTAACAAGCTAGTTCTTGTGCATGGCGTGCTGTAGACATCTGGGTGGATGGGTGCTACGGAGGATGAGATGGGGGTTCCCTGGAGAGAAGCAGAGGCGTCGTCGAAGAAGGATGGAGGAGCCGACCTGTGGATTTCCGGGAGAGAAGCGGCAGGGTCGTCTAAGCGTAATGGAGAAAGTGACCCGTGGATTTCAGGGACACCAGCGGCAGCATCGTCGAAGAGCAGTGGAGAAGATGGGCTGTGGGTTTCCGGGAGAGCGGCGGCAGCGTCGTGGACGAGTAGTGGAGAAGATGGGCTGTAGGTTTCCGGGAGAGCGGCGGCAGAGTCGTCGAAGTGTAATCGAGGAAGTGGCCTGCGGATTCGATGGGTAGGCTGCCATTTGTTTTGCGTTGTGTACATCACCAAATTTCTTCTTGACATAATAAGGCTTACGTGTATTAAAACCCTTAGCCTTTGGGGTCAGCAGAAGGTTTTCTTTATTAGCCTTAACCTGTCGCTTTGGCCTTGGCTTGGAAACGGCCGCCTTTCGCTTTTTCTCTGTGATAGGCACGGCAGAGGCGATTGGCTTCTTGCGTCCGTAGAATTGGGGTTGATCCATGGAAGCAGATGGCACAATGCAGTATCTGGACAAGGGCAAGTTCAGATACAGATCATCGAGTTGGAGGCTATGCAAAGTGTGTAACCTTTTATGCATGGCGACGAGGTACAGTATTAAAAGTGGGCGTACTCTAATGTGAGTCATAACGTATAAATACACCATCCATTTTGTGGATTCACTGCACATTGAATACACATCGACTAAACATCGAATATACATTCTTGTGTTTGTATTTCTTTCTACTCGCAGCAATGCCTGTTAAAAAGATTTCAAAGGATCTCAGCATGAGAATTAAGGAGATGTACACAAGCGGACAACGAATTGCAGATATCCAATGCTGGTTAGCTGCTTCTGGCCTCGTTATGCCATCAACCACCGTGTGCTATCATGCACACGGAAAAACCAAACAACGCATGAGGACACCAACGGTAACTAACGCGTAAGTATATTTACTGTATATAACTATATAATACAGTATATCTATTATTGTTTATATTGCTGCATATTAATAGAACTATATATTGTGTAGATCTATCTCATTTTACAGTTATTTCGTGTATTTATATAACTACAGTATATAATACAGTTTATCTATTATTGTTTATATTGCTGCATAATAATA
The DNA here is from genome assembly GCF_040206685.1 of Ascaphus truei. Classification (NCBI taxonomy): domain Eukaryota; kingdom Metazoa; phylum Chordata; class Amphibia; order Anura; family Ascaphidae; genus Ascaphus; species Ascaphus truei. The sequence goes on along the minus strand of NC_134485.1, from coordinate 266,390,194 downwards.
GAACTATATATTGTGTAGATCTATCTCATTTTATAGTTATTTCAGTATATTTATATAACTACAGTATATAATACAGTATATCTATTATTGTTTATATTGCTGCATATTAATATAACTATATAGTATAGATCTTTCCAATTTTATAGTTATTTCGGTATATTTATATAACTACAGTATATAATACAGTTTATCTATTATTGTTTATATTGCTGCATATTAATAGAACTATATAGTATAGATCTATCCAATTTTATAGCTATTTCGGTATATTTATATAACTACAGTAATAATACAGTTTATCTATTATTGTTTATATTGCTGCATATTAATATAACTACAGGAGTGCACACACACTCACTGCACACACACTCACTGCACACACTCTCACTGCACCACTGCACACACTCTCACTGCACACACTCTCACTGCACACACTCTTACTGCACACACTCTCACTGCACACACTCTCACTGCACACACTCTCACTGCACACACACACTGCACACACACTCACTGCACACACACTCACTGCACACACTGCATGCTGCACACACTCCCAGCACATTGCCCCCAGCACACACTCTCACTGCACACTCTCACAGCACACTCTTACAGCATACTCTCACAGCACACAGCTCACACAGCACTCACAGCACTCACAGCACAGCACACAGCACTCACAGCACACTCTCACAGCACTCAGCTCTCACAGCACACAGCACACAGCACTCACAGCACACTCTCACAGCACACAGCACACTCTCATAGCACACAGCACTCACAGCACACTCACAGCACTTAGCACACAGCACTCACAGCACACTCTCACAGCACACAGCACTCACAGCACACAGCACTCACAGCACTCACAGCACTCACAGCACTCACAGCACACAGCTCTCACAGCACACAGCACTCACAGCACACTCTCACAGCACTCACAACACACTCTCACAGCACTCAGCACACAGTACACAGCACACAGCACTCACAGCACACTCTCACAGCACACAGCACACTCTCACAGCACACAGCACTCACAGCACTCACAGCACTCACAGCACACAGCTCTCACAGCACACAGCACTCACAGCACACTCTCACAGCACTCACAGCACACTCTCACAGCACACAGCACTCACAGCACACTCTCACAGCACTCACAACACACTCTCACAGCACTCACAGCACACTACACCACACCTCCCACTCCCTCTCCCTACCTTTGGTGTTGGCTGCTGAGATCGGAGCGGAGCTGGCATCGGGAGGAGGGGCGTGTCGGGAGGAGGGGGGGTTGAGTGAGGAGCAGGCTGGGACTCGGGGACTATTATTGTTTATATTGCTGCATATTAATATAACTACAGGTGAACCCCGTTATAGCGTGACCCATTATAACGCGAAATCGGTTTTAACGCGGTTTTCACGTGGCTCCCGTTTAAAAAATTTTTTTTTTAAAAATTACATTTTTAATAAAAAGTTATTTTTTTATTTTTTTTGCACACTGCACACACTGAACACTCTCACTGCACACTCTCACTGCACACACTCTCACTGCACACATTCTCACTACACGCTGCTCACAGCACACTGCACACACTCCCAGCACACACTCTCACTGCACACACTCTCACTGCACACATTCTCATTGCACATACTCTCACTGCACATACTCTCACTGCACATACTCTCACTGCACATACTCACTGCACACACACTCACTGGACACTGCACACACTCTCACTGCACACTGCTCACAGCACACTGCACACACTTCCAGCACACACTCTCACTGCACACACTCTCACTGCACACACTCTCACTGCACACACTCTCACTGCACACACTCTCACTGCACACAATCTCACTGCACACATTCTCACTGCACACTGCACACACTCTCACTGCACACTGCACACTTCACACACCACACACCACACACCACACTGCACACACTTCCAGCACTCACTGCACACTGCACACTGCACACACTCTCACTGCACACTGCACACTGCACACACTCTCACTGCACACACACTCACTGCACACACACTCACTGCACACACTCTCACTGCACCACTGCACACACTCTCACTGCACACACTCTCACTGCACACACTCTTACTGCACACACTCTCACTGCACACACTCTCACTGCACACACTCTCACTGCACACACACACTGCACACACACTCACTGCACACACACTCACTGCACACACTGCATGCTGCACACACTCCCAGCACATTGCCCCCAGCACACACTCTCACTGCACACTCTCACAGCACACTCTTACAGCATACTCTCACAGCACACAGCTCACACAGCACTCACAGCACTCACAGCACAGCACACAGCACTCACAGCACACTCTCACAGCACTCAGCTCTCACAGCACACAGCACACAGCACTCACAGCACACTCTCACAGCACACAGCACACTCTCACAGCACACAGCACTCACAGCACACTCACAGCACACAGCACTCACAGCACACTCTCACAGCACTTAGCACACAGCACTCACAGCACACTCTCACAGCACACAGCACTCACAGCACACAGCACTCACAGCACTCACAGCACTCACAGCACTCACAGCACACAGCTCTCACAGCACACAGCACTCACAGCACACTCTCACAGCACTCACAACACACTCTCACAGCACTCAGCACACAGTACACAGCACACAGCACTCACAGCACACTCTCACAGCACACAGCACACTCTCACAGCACACAGCACTCACAGCACTCACAGCACTCACAGCACACAGCTCTCACAGCACACAGCACTCACAGCACACTCTCACAGCACTCACAGCACACTCTCACAGCACACAGCACTCACAGCACACTCTCACAGCACTCACAACACACTCTCACAGCACTCACAGCACACTACACCACACCTCCCACTCCCTCTCCCTACCTTTGGTGTCGGCTGCTGAGATCGGAGCGGAGCTGGCATCGGGAGGAGGGGCGTGTCGGGAGGAGGGGGGGTTGAGTGAGGAGCAGGCTGGGACTCGGGGACTATTATTGTTTATATTGCTGCATATTAATATAACTACAGGTGAACCCCGTTATAGCGCGACCCATTATAACGCGAAATCGGTTTTAACGCGGTTTTCACGTGGCTCCCGTTTAAAAAATTTTTTTTTTAAAAATTACATTTTTAATAAAAAGTTATTTTTTAATTTTTTTTGCACACTGCACACACTGCACACTCTCACTGCACACTCTCACTGCACACACTCTCACTGCACACATTCTCACTACACGCTGCTCACAGCACACTGCACACACTCCCAGCACACACTCTCACTGCACACACTCTCACTGCACACATTCTCATTGCACATACTCTCACTGCACATACTCTCACTGCACATACTCTCACTGCACATACTCACTGCACACACACTCACTGGACACTGCACACACTCTCACTGCACACTGCTCACAGCACACTGCACACACTTCCAGCACACACTCTCACTGCACACACTCTCACTGCACACACTCTCACTGCACACACTCTCACTGCACACACTCTCACTGCACACACTCTCACTGCACACACTCTCACTGCACACACTCTCACTGCACACATTCTCACTGCACACTGCACACACTCTCACTGCACACTGCACACTTCACACACCACACACCACACACCACACTGCACACACTTCCAGCACTCACTGCACACTGCACACTGCACACACTCTCACTGCACACTGCACACTGCACACACTCTCACTGCACACACACTCACTGCACACACACTCACTGCACACACTCTCACTGCACCACTGCACACACTCTCACTGCACACACTCTCACTGCACACACTCTTACTGCACACACTCTCACTGCACACACTCTCACTGCACACACTCTCACTGCACACACACACTGCACACACACTCACTGCACACACACTCACTGCACACACTGCATGCTGCACACACTCCCAGCACACTGCCCCCAGCACACACTCTCACTGCACACTCTCACAGCACACTCTTACAGCACACTCTCACAGCACACAGCTCACACAGCACTCACAGCACTCACAGCACAGCACACAGCACTCACAGCACACTCTCACAGCACTCAGCTCTCACAGCACACAGCACACAGCACTCACAGCACACTCTCACAGCACACAGCACACTCTCACAGCACACAGCACTCACAGCACACTCACAGCACACAGCACTCACAGCACACTCTCACAGCACTTAGCACACAGCACTCACAGCACACTCTCACAGCACACAGCACTCACAGCACACAGCACTCACAGCACTCACAGCACTCACAGCACTCACAGCACACAGCTCTCACAGCACACAGCACTCACAGCACACTCTCACAGCACTCACAACACACTCTCACAGCACTCAGCACACAGTACACAGCACACAGCACTCACAGCACACTCTCACAGCACACAGCACACTCTCACAGCACACAGCCCTCACAGCACACTCACAGCACACAGCACTCACAGCACACTCTCACAGCACTTAGCACACAGCACTCACAGCACACTCACAGCACACAGCACTCACAGCACACAGCACTCACAGCACTCACAGCACACAGCTCTCACAGCACACAGCACTCACAGCACACTCTTACAGCACTCACAGCACACTCTCACAGCACACAGCACTCACAGCACACTCTCACAGCACTCACAACACACTCTCACAGCACTCACAGCACACTACACCACACCTCCCACTCCCTCTCCCTACCTTTGGTGTCGGCTGCTGAGATCGGAGCGGAGCTGGCATCGGGAGGAGGGGCATGTCGGGAGGAGGGGGGGTTGAGTGAGGAGCAGGCTGGGACTCGGGGGGCCGCGTGGTCTATGACGCGGAGGGCCGGTAGGTGTGGGGGTCTGGGGGGGAGAAAATGGATGCCGGAGGTGGGAGGTAAGTAGCAGGTTGCGGCTGGACTCGCCATTTCTATGGGACGTGTAGGGCTTCCAGCCACCTTTTCCTTCCTTCCCTCCTCACTCCCTCCCTCCCGATCAGGCGCGCGGTGACCATTTTTGTTTGTTAAATTATCGCGACCCCGGTTCTAGCGCAGTCGGATCGGGTGGCCCCCGAGGACCGCGCTATAACGGGGTTTAGCTGTATATAGTATAGATCTATCTAATTTTATAGTTATTTCGATATATTTATATAACTACAGTATATAATACAGTTTATCTATTATTGTTTATATTGCTGCATATTTATAGAACTATATAGTATAGATCTACAGTATCTAATTTTATACTATTTTTACTGTAAATGATGTGCTGTACTTGTGGCCTACTGCACTGTAACTTACCGGATTGTTGTTTTTCTGTACACTGTAGGGAGACAACTCTTCTGGTCGACAAAATAAGTGAAGAGAATGATGAGAAGAGTGCCTTAAGGGTCAAATACACTCTGCAGCAAAATCACAATCTCACTGTATCCGAGATCAGCATAAAGAAGATGAGACATAGAATTGAATGGAAATACGACGTGTGAGGTTAGTACTGGACAGTACAGGAGGTTAAAATGTTGTTTAAGAAACTGTACTGTACCTATAAAATTATTCCTTGACATTACAGAGCGTACCCTATGATAAGGGACGTTAACAAGATCAAGAGAGTGGTCCAGGCCCAGGCAGGGATCGAAAGTGGAGAAACTTTCCAGGATTGCATCTTCACTGACGAGTCTACTGTTTCGCTGAAGAGATTTGCCACCTTTGCATTCCACAAAAAAGGTTGCATATCTATGAAGCCGCGTCCGAAACACCCAGTGAAGATGCATGTTTGGGGTGCCATCTCTAGGCGTGGACCAGGATGCATCGTCATCTTTGAAGGTAAAGTAAAATGTATGTCACACGCTTTTGTCTTATGCACTGTACTGTACTAGTGTGCAGTTTTTTGAGCACTTTTCTTTTCTTGTTATAGGAATCATGAATAAAGCTATTTTCCAAGAGAAAATTGTGCCTGAGATTGTGGAATACATCACACGTGAGTTCCCAGATGGTCACCGTTTCTACCAGGACAACGATCCGAATCACACCGCGTCAAAAGCGCATATTCTTGAGCGCGGTATCAACTGGGTGAAGACACCAGCGGAGTAAGTGCAGTAACCGTGTCTCATTTTTTCCCATTGTTTTTACTGTGTACTGTATCTCTTTAGCTAATTGTCCTTTTTCCCCCCCTCCCTCCAATGACAGATCGCCAGACTTCAATCCTATCGAAATGGTCTGGCATCAGCTGAAGGACCATATCTGAAAAGTTATGAAACCCTCCAAAAAGGATGAGTTGGCGCAAGGCATAATGAGTTTTTGGAACGATGTACTCACCGTGGAACGATGCAATAAATATATTGACCATATTCCGACTGTGTTGCCCATTGTGATCGCGCGTAATGGGCAAGCATCAGGAAGGTAGTATGGTATAGTACTGTACTGTAGTATTGTAAGTACAGTATGATACAGGTAAGTATGGCACAGATTTTTTTTTTCCTGAGAGAGCAGCACTAGCCATCTGGTTACAAAGTATTTAACAGTAGTCACAGTATACAGTAGTTCCAGTATAGACTAGTTTGACAGTACTAACTGCATACTGTTGTCCAATATGGAGTAGCTATACAGTACACAATGCCATAATATGCACCTAACTGCTCAATTTTTTTCTTTCCTGAGAGAGCAGCACCAGACATCTGGTTGCAAAGTATTTAACAGTAGTCACAGTATACAGTAGTTCCATTATAGACTACTTTGACAGTACTACACAGCACACAATGCCATAATACAGTATGCACATAACTGCACTAATTTTTTGTTTTCTTGTCTTTTTAGAAAAAAAGGATGGACTGGGAGAGAGGGGGGGTATCGTGTAAAGTTCGTGAACTGTTTGTACAGTTGTGTATCTAAACTGCAGTCATGATGTGTACTCAAACCCTCCCCTCTCTCAATGAACTACTGTACTGTACACAGAATAAGGAAGAAGATAAAGATGGAAACATTTATATTATTATATATATATTATTATACATTATATATTATTAATTAATATTATTATCAATGTGCATTATTCATGATTATCCACCGACCCTCAATTTTCATCTGACAGAAGAACTGAATAAAGACTGCATTTTGTATTATTCATGATTATTTGTATATTTGTATTTTTTGTTCCTGATAAAATAAAATAAATATTTCTTTACATTCATGCTAATCATAATCATTGACCCCGCCCCCTACACCACAGAAAAAGAAAGAATGACAAAAATGACAAAAAGTGGTAACTTACTGCATCAAAAACATGAATCAGATTATGTTTTTTTTAACTCTCAATTTCACCGTGCTGTGCAAATCAGATTTACATATCACATTCGAGAAGGGATTATCGCAAGATTTACCGTTAACAAAGCCTCAAAGGGTTGGGGGGTGCATGGGTGAGTCATGCGCAGTAATCATCATTTAGCTCCCATCCCAATGAGGATTACAGAGAAGTGACAAAGCCAACAATAGGAAAATTAGACACGCAGGCGCAGAGAGGTGATGCTCGGGTAGGGACGGACGATTAAAAACACAATGACAAACTTTAGAAACGGAATGGTTCTGGAGAGGATTCTGTCAATAAGAGGTTCAAATCCTTGAGCGAGCCTTGTGTGTGTGCGTGGGGGAGGGGGGTACAGGGTATAGCTGCATGAAGGATTAGCTGTACTGCAGTTCAAAGAAATTACATATTTTCAAAAGGCAGATCATCATAATAATTTGACCCCTACACCCCCAAATACATAAAAAGCACACAAATCAACCATGTGCAGTCAAACGCACAATGTCGCAGGCAAAAGCTACAGCACAGATTGAATATGGTAATATTGAGATAGTTTAGGCAGGTTTGTGGAGAAAATAAAAATAAAAAAATGAGGAGATTTTTTTTTTTTTTGGTCACTCACTCTTGAACTTTGCAAACAAGCAGTGGTGAAGTTACAGACGCATGCGCAGTAATCATCAGCTATCAAGCAGGAATGTGATTGAAACCAGAAAGATACACATTCAAAGGAATGGTGTGGGAGAGGTGTGCTGTGCTGTAGATAAGATAAGTAAATTATCCTGTGTGTGTGCGGGGGCAAGCGAGGGGAGAGCGCTGTATTGGCCGAAATGTGATACTGTTACAGTACACGCCTATGCGTTTCAACAATTTTCAAATGAGACATACAGCACTGCACATGCATGTATAAATATGCAAATTTACAATTACTGCGCGCGCACACGCAGACTGTGTACTGACGTAGGTTGAACTGCTAAAGTATTAGACTTTGAAGACAACAGCTAGCGAACGACCCCCTGAGTTTTTAGACGGTATTGCAGTATTGCAGACAGCGCTAATAAAATGCTAATATTACGTGTGCTAAAATACAGCAATATACTCCGGGGAAAAAAAAAACATACTGCATCTGCCCGCGGTTATCAGAGTTGCGCCGCTACGGCCGCACTAGGGTAAAGGCGGCCGCAGCTGTATTCCAGGACACCCTGAGCTGAGGGCCCCGGGGAACCGCAAGTTGGATGGGCTGTGTTCTGTGGACAATACACATCCTCCTGTGATTAGTACTGAGCACCATAATCCGTCTGGGTCGGTGCGGCGACCCAAGATTTTGGCATCTTCTATGCCTGGATACTGCATTAGGATTAAGCATAGTTCATAGGATGAAGCATTGGCGGAAACTTGTCCTACAGCAAGGGTTTGTGAGGGCAGGACTTGCCTCTTTACCGCCCACATGTACACCTCTTGGCGGGAAGGTAACGTGTAATCTATCGTCATTTTTACTGAGTTTGGGCACCCCAGGTCTGACATCTGAGCAGCGCCTCCAAATGTAGCCAAGGTACCCCTGTGGTACGGTAACTACTGATGCTGCTGTCACCTGTGAGGTTAACAAGATGCCTGAGCCTCCGCCACTGTGAGCCTGGGGTATACTTACACTCGGTACAGCGCCTCCACTGATGAGGGATCCCAACGTGGTGGGAGTGTTCCCTTATCAGAACCAACATATACAGTAATCACACGCAGTTGGATAAAACAGTATTTAGTCAGCATAATAATAAGAACCCTTGCATAATTTTTCATACATAAAAAACATGACATTCCCCTGCATGAATATCATCACATCACCCCACACATGTAAATGGTTGCACCACTTTAGTGTCAGTCTTTATATCACCCTAGTCCTTGGTGTACCAATGTGCCAGAGCACTTAACCTCTCAGTGTCCACCAGCTATTAAGTTAGTGTGAGTGTGAGGGACAGCGCTTCTCTGTGTTGGGGCCCTTTGGTGCACTTAATATACTACCTCCCTGATCAGGATAATCCTGGCAATCATCAACTCTCCACAGTGATCCCACGTCGTGACACGCTGCTCCTTGCAGAGATGAATACACACGCTGACTCCACAGGGGAGGGATCCCCAGCCGGATGATCCCTTTGCAAATAGTCTCTGCTATAAAGTCAGATGCTCTTTCAGGTACACGCTGTACTGACAGTCAGGCACTGTCCTGCAGCATCTCACTCACTATGAGTACAGTGAAGGAGTCCCTGTCTTAAGACAGTTCCCTACACAATACAGTTACGTCTCTACAGTGACTCAGGGAACTAACTGGGCCCTGGGGATTTACCTCTGGCCTAGTCCCTGAAGCACTGCTCCGTGGACCTAACCTGCAGCTTCAGGTTCCTGGTTTTCACTGCCTGCTTTCTGTTCCAGCATGCAGTAGTCTTTCCTGATCCTCCAGCAGAATACTGCAGCCCTACTGGCTCAATGGTGTCAGGTGGTGTCACTGCCCCTGAGCATCATGGGGCTTGTAGTCCTGTCTGCAGCCTTTAACATAGGGAGCCTTGTGCTCTCCCTCTAATGGCTGCTGCTCTGCAAATCATACTCCTGCGCCCCTGAAATGGCTGCCGCGGAGTTGTCCTGCTCATGCGCAACCTCCCAGGCACTCGGTTAGCTCCTCGCCACAGTTCCGCGCGTGCGCAACTCCCGCGCATGCGCGCCCATACACCAAACATGGCGGCGCCCTGCGGAGGGAACCGCCAGCGACTCCGTCACCCTGCTGCACCTCTCTGAGGGTAAGGAAAGGGGAGGGGGAAACGGGAGCGCGGGGAGACCGGAGGGTACCTGGCTACATCAATATCAATATAGTTCTTCTGTTCTCAACACGCAGTTAAAAATGTGTGTATTTTATGGGGGTAATCATTTACATTAGCCAACTGCAAAAGGAAAAACATACTGCCCTAGCACGATATAATCAGGGAAGCGGTCAGTGAGTACACCAACAATATGCATAAAAATGTAATTTTGGAATCATGGAAATTTATTAATTAGTGTAGAACTTCAATAAAATAATTCATAACAATACCACCCATCAATGAGTAAAAAAGTAATAAACTAATGATGTATAGCACTTAAGCATTTATATCCTTTTAGGACATGTATATTTTATGTACATAGCACCAACCATGTATTACTGTTACTACACAGGAGATATTTGAATACAGATTATACAGTGCAGGGATAGTCGCACAAGGCATATCAGTTAAGGGTAGTACAAAACTTTTTTTTTTTTTTTGTAAATAATGATGGGGGGGGAAACTCTAAATACGTAGGAATTTTCTTTTTAAATTTATATTTTTGTTTATACTGTAAGTTTGGGTGTTTTTAATTTGCAACACTGAAGTTTTCCCAATTAAAAATAAATAAATAAATGAATGAGCCTTTTTGGTGTTTTGGTTCATATTTTGACAGTATTTGAGTATGAGTTCCAAATTTCGACTCGCGGCATCTTTGAAGTTTGAAAAGTTTTGATTTCCAACCTGCGCACATGACCATAAAAGAAAACATTTAAAATGTTGAATTCCTGCTCTGGAGAGCTTACTATCTATGTGGAACCATATATTGGGAGATATACAGATGCAAATTATCTAACATTTTCAACATTTATGGCTAAATAAAAGGATGTGAAAATATGACATTCAGTGCTCTCTCTACCGCTTCTTGTGCCCGAGCCTTTTCTTACAAGGACATGGAGGATCCGCCGGTCCATGGCGGAGGAGGGGGTTGTTGGCCCTGTTGCTATGATACATCTCCGCAGCAGGTTATGGGAGCGCACGGTAAAAGTGTGCGTGTGTGTGTCCATTCGTCCAGTGGTGACTCCTCCTGGTGGAAGCTGGCAACACTGATGGCCTCTTCTGCCAGGAGTGATGTCACTTCTGTTACCACTGACTTCTGTCTCAATCAACTGCATTCACGCTGCTAAAGAAGTTTCACTTCAAATGTTTACTTGGCAAGCAGCTGAGCACAGAGTGCTCACGGGCATGTGGACATGCACTCTGTACCAACACATTGTTGCAATGTGTTTGATCATGCTGAGCACGAGCGTACACGCGCGCTCAGCTTCACCCTGGGCATGACCTTACTGCATCTACGTCTGGATCAGTACTAGATATTTTATACGGGACTGCAACTGCTGCTCAATACTATATGACACTGCCACTGGAGGATTGACACACATGTTGATTGTGTGTACTTCAAGGTTTAATAACATTGATGTATCTTTTCCCATGCAAGTTCACTAGCCTGTCTGTTTGGAGCGCACAGCAGCAGCGGGATGATGTAGTACAGAATTGCTTGAGAGTTTGCCCTATGTGCAAGCTGTCATGCGAATGGATAGATTTCCTGCACGGATAAACTTATCAATTCGATCCATCTAACTCTTGCAGTCATTTCGTTCGAAGGACACCATCAAGGGACACGGTGTGAGTCTGGTTGTGAACAATCACTCAGACTCACTACAGCAAGAGGAGAAAGATGGTGCTTAATAGTGAGTAACGTTTACTCCACACCAGACCTCTCAGAGATGCGGGGCGAGAATCAAGAATATGCACGGAGGTACACGATACAGTGGTGCACCTCTCAATTACCACTACAGACCATGCCCCTCTTACTTAAACACAAAGATGTAAAATAATTAAACAAGGGGATAAATAATTTTATATGGAATGGGAAGAGAACAAGAATAGCCCTAAACAAACTACAGATGACAAAGGAAATGGGAGGAACAAATATCCCAAATATTAGAGATTACAAGTTGGCGTGCCTTCTGAGACACATAGGAGACTGGATACTAGACAAGGAGTTTTATTCCTCTCTAGAAATTGAGATGCAATTCTCTGACCATTATTCATTACCCGAGATTCTCCATACAGAATGGAACAAATTACCCCAGGAACTCAGGTCAAATATACTAATCAGAGACACAGTTATTACGTGGAGAGCAATAAGGAAAAAGCTCAACCTATCTTGCTCTTCCTCTAGATTTCTACCTATCCTAGGAAACCGTAGATTCCCCCAGGGAAAGACAACAAAAACTTCTATATATGGTATTAAAAAGGGATTAAATGCCTGGGCCATATTATTAGCGAAGAGAAACAGGACTTTATGTCTTATCAGGAAGTGGCTACTAAGTATGATCTCCCTGAGAACCAAATATACTCAAACATTCAACTATTAAACTATGGCAGAAGCCTCCACGACTATAAAAGACATATTTTGAAACACAACGCCTTTGACAGCTATTGTACTTTATGCAAGATAGGACCCCCAAACACTACTTAGCAGAAATGTATAAATTAACCAGAGACAAGGAAATGGAGAAAAATAACAGCAAAAATTTAAAAGCCTGGCAACCACCTGGTGGGATACACTAGAATTCGTAAAATAATAGTCTCTGAAAGCTGGAGCGAGATGCAATTCAAAATAATGCATAGAGCATACATTCCTTTCATGAGACAGGTGAAAAATGTAGAAGTAGACACCACAAAATGTCCCAAATGTAGACAAGAGAAGGCTAACCTCAAACACTGCTTCTGGGATTGTGAGAAGATCTCTATGTTTTGGGATCAGATATTAAAATTTATCAAGACAGTGACAAAGGCGGACTGGGGAAAACACCCGCTACCCATGTTATTCGCCAACACGGAACCATGGCAAATTAGGATAAATAGGAATAACAAAGCACTCCTTCCAACAGAGATGATCCTCCTAACTGCTAGGAAGGCTATCATGATGAAATGGCTGGAACCAGAAGCCCCAAGTATGGAATTAATTAATCCCTACTAATCAAGCTCATTACCATAGATAAAATTAATAAAGACCAGAGAGGAAATAATCTAGGGAATAAATTCCTAAATAAATGGGACCTAATCATAGTATCCTTCCCAACAAAGGACCAGACTAAATTCCTTGAGAAACAAAAGGAAGAGTGACACCCCCGAAATTAAACCTCAAATAAATAAATAAAACAACTTCATTAAAATCCACTATCTAAAGACAAAGACTAAATTAATCACAGTAAACATAATATGGAGAGATGATCCAAACAATGTTAACGTCTATTGGCGATTAGTTTAATAAGTGCTCCAATGTTTGAGGGAGTGTTCACGGCTTCTTGGAGTCCGAGTTATAAAGGAAAAAGAAAAAAATTAGATGACACATACCAAGATCCCAATGTACTGCTGCAGCAGCTTTTATTCTAACAAATCACCGGCTTTTACCTGGCTTGTTCCTGGAATGCCACGCTGTTCACCTGGAGCATGCCGCACTCCTTTACCGTTCCCAGCCAGGGGTCATGCCCGGCTGACGCGCGGTTGATGGGTTTATTGATAATGGTTTGGATTTAAATAGGCTGCAATGCTTTGCGTGTCCGCCAGATGGCAGAAATTCATGAATTGTAATGCGCCGAATCAGTAATGTGTCGGCTTGCAGGTGTTTCGTTTAAAAAAGATACTGTACCACAGTGTGCCATTGTAACTTGGCCTTGGCCTTGAGACTGAAGGAAGAGGTTGCAAAAATGTATCAATTTAGGCGTTTCATATTAAAGAAAGACAAAAACCAGTTTCAGTTTGTGTTACACTATTCTGCAGAGACCCACCATGAGTGTTCAAGTGCAGCCCGCTTTCCAAAAACCTGACAGAAGTTATGCGTATTTTATATGGGCCGCGATTAATGCAACAGATGATAAGATGGCAACAGTTGCTCAAATTTATCAGTATTTTATCGAAAACTAAGACTTTTACAAATTTTCGCCAACTCCTCATACGTGGAAGCGTGCAGTATGGAAAAGGTTATGTAGCGACCCCTGTTTTCACCGTATTGAGCCCCAATTTGTTGGAGGGTATTGGTGTGTATCACCGGATTTTTCCCGTATCTATGATCATGGAGGCGGCAAAAGGCGAAGGGTCATGTTAAAACCAACTAAGAAGCGACAGTCGCTGCCAAGCAATGCACCAGCACCAGCACCGGCTTCCAATGACGGCCCCACTGTCAGTGACAACCCTGAGCCTGAGTCTGATTTGGCGTGCAGTTTTGATGAAGCTTGCATGTACCTAAGCGATTTCCAGCCTCACCAGCTGACTACAGGTGGACTAGTCCCACTGCAAACTGTCGACGTGGATGATGAAGAAAGCTGGACTGGCAGTGGACCGGCGCCGGCACCAGCTGAATGGGAAATTCAATGGTGAGTTGCCATATTATTTTGGTGGGGCTGGCTGGATACTGGGGGCTGGCCATTACTGTACATTAAAACTTTTCTTTTTCATCAGAAAAGAAAACGGCTAATGGGGGGATTTCGATGGATAATATTGTACTGCATGCTCATGTTTTCCGGCCGTACAGTATACTGTGAAATAAACCAGAATAAATAAAACTATGCATTTATTCTACATGTTCAGTATCGTGTCATTATGTGTCTTCTACAGTATACTGTACAGTGGTATACAGTGCCTAACATCTATGGGCAAAAATAATTTTCTTTCTAGGTGCCCTAGAACAGAATTTCCCACGCCAATTGCCCGTGAACTTGACCGCGGCCCTAAGTAGTTCCCACGCCAATTGCGTGAATATAATGTAAAATAACCCGTTCTGTGGGTCTGAGCGGGTTGAAATTTGCCTGGTCCTCATGCGGGAGGACCCTTGCCACAGTGGCAAAATATCAGCCTTGCACGACCCCTGGAACCGGAGGTACCAAAAGACAGTTTAAAAGCACATTACCAAAGTGGCTTTTTTTCTGCCATGCAAGTCAATGGTAGAAACCTGAACTTTAACATCACCCTGACTCCGTTCTGTTGCCACGAGAGGGTCGCAATTTGCCATGCAATCCTGCCGCAACTAGGACTACATGGTGACCGAATCTGAGCCCTCTAGGTTGAACAGAACCGGAGTTATGGGTTCCAGGTTTCTGCTCATTGTGACTTAGCCGGTTCAAAGCTTTCTCCGCCATTACGCTCAATGGTAGGACCCTCCTCGCCGGCGTGACCCTTTCTCGCCACCATTACTGCTCGGACCCTGTTGGGGTGAAGTGAGGGGGTTCCTAACATCTAGGGGCAGAATTTTATCTCTAGGTGCCCTAGAACATAAGTTCCCACGCCAATTGACCTAGTTCCCACGCCAATTGCCGTAGTTCCTACGCCAATTGCGCGACCAGGCAGTAAAAAAGCAGTGCAGCAAGCCTCTACATTTGTTACACTGGCAAAGGAGCAAATGGAAACAATGTGAGGCAATTCAACATGTTCTTTTATTGGTGGAGTCAGTACAAAAACATTTATTTACAAATACTGTACAATGTTGAAACATTTAAAGTGCACAGCAATTCTAACCATCAACACACAATAATACATACTGCAGTCTTTATTAAATTCTTCTGCCACAAAACATTTTGGTGCATGGGGCAAAGGGAGGTAAAGTGACTTGCTTTTTATGTACTGTATTTGGGGGTTGTCTTTGGGGGTTTATTCATCAAATTATTATGGTGAACTGCCTTTTGAAATGACACTGCTGTTAACTATTTCAGCCAAACACCTCCAGAGTTTTTAATCCCTCCCTAGCCAAGCGTCAATCGGCTGAGTCAATCTAGCCTACCATCCCCCTCTCTCCACTGGGTCGTTGATCTTCTGCATATTGCCATTGTGTTCTTAATCCGCCCATAGCCGAGCTACAAACACTCAGTACGCCTGCGTCTAATCACACCATCCCCCTCCCCCAACCCTTAGAGGCCTGTTGTTTGAACGGTAATGCTTTGGAAAATCCCCTCTCGAATTGGAAATGTAAATCTGATGTGCACACCACAGTGAGAATTGAGAGTACACTGATATTGCATCAGGGTGTGAAAACATTTGTCAGTCAGTATGGTTTACAGTCACATGTTTTAAATACAATACAGTACATTCTTTAATATCTTTAAAATAAACATATATAAATATATACAGTAAATATTATTTTAAATAACCCGTTCTGTGGGTCTGAGCGTGTTGAAATTTGCCTGGTCCTCATGCGGGAGGACCCTTGCCACAGTGGCAAAATATCAGCCTTGCACGTCCCCCGGAACCGGAGGTACCAAAAGACAGTTTAAAAGCACATTACCAAAGTGGCTTTTTTTCTGCCATGCAAGTCAATGGCAGAAACCTGAACTTTAACATCACCCTGACTCCGTTCTGTTGCCACGACAGGGTCGCAATTTGCCATGCAATCCTGCCGCAACTAGGACTACATGGTGACCGAATCTGAGCCCTCTAGGTCGAACAGAACCAGAGTTATGGGTTCCAGGTTTCTGCTCATTCTGACTTAGCCGGTTCAAAGCTTTCTCCGCCATTACGCTCAATGGTAGGACCCTCCTCACCGGCGTGACCCTTTCTCGCCGCCATTACTGCTCAGACCCTGTTGGGGTGAAGTGAGGGGGTTCCTAACATCTAGGGGCAGAATTTTATCTCTAGGTGCCCTAGAAAAGAAGTTCCCACGCCAATTGACCTAGTTCCCATGCCAATTGCCCTAGTTCCTACGCCAATTGCGCGACCAGGCAGTAAAAAAACAGTGCAGCAAGCCTCTACATTTGTTACACTGTCAAAGGAGCAAATGGAAACAATGTGAGGCAATTCAACATGTTCTTTTATTGGTGCAGTAAGTTCACAAACATTTATTTACAAATACAATGTTGAAGCATTTTAAGGTACAGTAGGGCAAAACATGTACAGTACAATACAGTTCAGCACAACAGTATGGTCTCACTCAAAGTCCTCCACATTGTCCGTCCATGGCCGATTCCTTGCATGGCGCAAAACGCCATTAATGCAGTCTCGAACGCCTTTCATTACAGGATCTGTAACTGTATAAAAGCGCCGCATTTCGTCCACAATGTTTTTCCTTAAATTGACAGGAAGGGCCTTTTTTGCGCGATTCCCATCGTAGTTCACTTTGAACACCCACTCGCAGTACAACGTGTAGGGAACATGGTGCTTAAAAATGATCAAGGCATACTTGTGGGGTGCACCAGCACTCCTCACCCTATAATTCTCCCTGAGCGCCGGTGGCAGATCGCACAGGGTGATGTCGGGCACTGTTTCGATGCGAGCGGGTGTAGGTCTTTTGGGAATGGGTGTGCTTGAGGCGACGGGCGATGGTAGGTTGTCTGGGAGGAAGCTTTCCTCCGGTCTTGGTCGCCGTGTTGTCTCCTGGCGTGGTCTTGACGGGGTTGTCATGTCCTCCTCAACGGCATTCATGTACACTACATCTTCTGGTGGATGGGGTGCGCTTGCTGATGGAAGGGGGTCGAAGGTCCCATTCATCACATCCATGTCACCCCCCTGCTCTGGGGGCGGGGAAACAGGGGCATTAGCACCGAGCAACTAATGTATGCCCGCTATGTCAGCCTCTATCTTCTCCATCCGTCGATCCATCCGTTGTTCCATTTGTAGCATCCGTTGCTCCACATTTAACATGGTCTCCAGAAGCACATCTATCTTTGCTAGCACAATAGAATTCCCGGGGAGATCCACACTTATCCCATTCAGCTTCCGCTCTAATGAGCTGCTCCTTGTGCATGGCGTGTGGACATCTGGGGGGATGGGTGCAACGGAGGATGAGATGGGGGTTCCATAGAGAGAAGCGGCATCGATGGAGAGTGGAGGAGGTGACCTGTGGATACCTTTAGAGGAGAAGCGGCAGCGTCGTCGAAGAGGGATGGAGAAGGTGACCTTTGGATTTCCGGGCGAGAAGCAGAGTCGTCTAAGCGCAAAGGAGACAGTGACCCGTGGATTTCAGAGGCGGCAGCATCGTCAGATGGAACCGGAGAAGATGGGGGTGGAGAAGACGGGCTGAAGTTTTCTGGGACAGCTCCAGCAGAGTCGTCGAAGCATATGGGAGTAGGTGGTCTGCGGATTCGATGGGTTGGCTGCCAATCGTTCTGCGCTGAGAGTACATCACCGTATATCTTCTTCACATAATGAGGCTTACGTCTAAGAAAACACTTAACCTTTGGGGTCAGCAGAAGGTTTTCTTTATTGGCCTTAGCCTGTCGCTTTGCCCTTGGCGTAGAAACGGCAACCGCCTTTCGCTTTTTCAGCATGACAGGCACGGCAGAGGTGAGTGGGTTCTTGCGTCCATAGAAACGGGGCTGCTCCATGGAAGCAGGTGGCACAATTCAGTATCTGGACAAGGGCAAGTTCAGATAAATGGTAGTAGATGAGATCCAAGGATTCCAGCGGTGCACAGCTCGTAGAAATGGGAGACCAGCAGGGTGTTGTTTAAAAGTAAATTTTTATTAGGACAACATGGTATGGGGGACACGCTCTGAACAACACCCTGCTGGTCTCCCATTTCTACGAGCTGTGCACCGCTGGAATCCTTGGATCTCCTCTACTACCATTTGTACACTGAGCGTGGATGCACGCACCCAGGGAAGCAGTCCTATGTGAGTATTGCATGTCTCTTTGAGACTTGATGACCGGTAACAGTGCAAGCAGCAAAAGGGTCATGTATGGCGCAATCCTACAAACTAACGGTATGTTAACCCTTACTTATTTGTTCCAATGATAACGTCATTGTGGATGTATTTATCAAGCACTGGGTCCAATATCTTACTATGCAAAAAGGCTGACTTCCCATAAGTTCATGGACTTTATTATATGTTATAGTTCTGACTTAGATTGAGCACTGTATTCGGGACTCATGCCCCATAACTACACAAGTTCAGATAAAGATCATCGAGTGGTGGGCTATGCAAAGTGTGTGACCTTTTATGCATGGCTACCAGGTACAGGTGTTGAAAGTGGGCGTACAGTACTCTAATGTGAGTCATTACCGTATAAATACACCATCCATTTTGTGGATTCACTGCACATTGAATACACATCGACTAAACATCGAATATACATTCTTGTGTTTGTATTTCTTTCTACTCGCAGAAATGCCTGTTAAAAAGATTTCAAAGGATCTCAGCATGCGAATTAAGGACATGTACATGAGCGGACACCGAATTGCTGCTATCCAATGCTGGTTAGCTACTTGTGGCCTCGTTGTACCATCAAACACCGTGGGCTATCATGCATACGGAAAAAACAGAGACCGGAAAAAGGCACCAAGGGTAACTAACGCGTAAGTATATTTATAAAACTTAACAAAAAAAAATATAGAAAACTGTACTGTACATCTACAGTACAGTTCTGTATCTACTGTACACTGGCGACACACTTTATTCGAGCTCGGCTAGTCCCACGAATTCGGGTATACCCGGGTGTATTGAGGTTTGTGACTGTTTTCTGCCCGAGTGCATTGAGGTATTTTCCAGGCAGGGATTGAAGCATTTTATTCCCGCTGGCTGCAATACTGCACAGTATATATATATATATACTGCATTACAATTCATGAATTTATGCCATCTGGTAGACACGCGAAGCATTGCAGCCTATTAAATCCTAATCATTATCATTTAACAGATCAGCCGCCCGTCAGCCAGGCATGAACCCAGGCTGGGAAGGCAAACGCAACGGGGCTTGTCAGAGGTGAGGAGCGGCGCATTTCAGGTATCTGCCAGGTACATACTGGGTATTTGCTCGAATAAAGTGTGTCGGTGCAGTAATACTGTTGTTATTTCTATGAAAATGAAAGGAGGATACCTGGCGCTTAAAGAGTCACTGTGTCCTTATGAAACAGTCTGGTCTTTAACGAGTGTCTCAAAGTCCAAAACTTGAAGTGGATGGCTGTAGTTTTTCTTCACTGCTGCTGCTCTTCAATACACCTGAAATTGATAGAAGGGTACACCATTGCGCAGTGCTACTGATGTTAGATGTTAACCCCTTAATACCAACTTCCCCAGTGTGGACTGAATACACTTACAAGAGTGTTTCTTTCAGGGTACAGTGGAGACAATCTGTGCTTTATTCCCTTTCCGTTCTTATACACCACGAATCCCCTGGGTGCTTCCTTTGTCTCTTGGGATTTCGTGATTCCCAGAATCACCCGAACTCCACGAGCCCCCAGACAAGGAATTGAACAATAGCAAAGAAGGGGGTCACAAATTTATTAAAAAACGGCTTCAACAAGCCTAAAAACGGCTGATTAGCCTGCACTAAAAACAAGTGGATGGTTACTCACATGTACTCACATGAATACATGCGTATCAAAACTTCATAAGGATGCCGTCCGCAGCTTGTGCCTCCTGTGTTTGCTCCGGATGAGAAGGGCTCTCTCACAGCATAACTTCTCCGGTTGGGTGTATTAGAGTCTCTCCCTCCACTCGGCTGCGTTCCGGATTGCAACCAAGGGTTCTGGCAGACTCCTCACCTCTCAAACCACAGATGCTGCACTGCACTGCTCTCACGGGATCCTAACTCCTCCCACCCTAACGCGTTTCGTGACGTAGGCACGCCACTTTCTCAAAGGAATGAGGAGTTACAGCTGATCTCTCTTTAAATACCCTCTAGGGGTGATTAACCTTGCAAGTAATGAACTGATATGTATCACATGTTGGTGTACACTTGTCCGCTATCAACCAATGTGTATCTAAGGGAGTTAACACCTTGGGATTCAAATAACAGCATGTTCAGCAGACTTACACCTAAACGTGATACAACAGACTTAAACATACATACATCATAATAAAATCTATACTTTTCCTAAAACGGACCAACCCTATGTGAATGAGGCTAAGGGCTTTTATTGCAAAAATAAAAAGGGCATAGAATCTGTTTATTCTTTTAGAAATGAAGCCAGGTCGAATTCTATGTTCAAACCCTTGGGGGCTAGGGTTTTTAAGGTATATATCCAAAAACTTTCCTTTTTGGATAAATTGTTTAACCTATCCCCCCCCCTCCAATTGGGTTTAGGACAATCTATTCCTTTACATACTAAACCTTTGGGATTTTGATTATGGGCTAATCTGAAATGATTGGAGACACTATGTGTCTCCAAACCTCTTTTAATATTATAGATGTGTTCTGCTAGTCTACGTGTCAGTGGTCTTCCCGTTCTTCCCACATATTGAAGTCCACATGGACACTGTAGGAGATATACACAAAACCTGCTTTTGCAGTTGATAAATGTTCCAATCTCGTACGTTCTATTCGTAACTGTGGAATGGAAACTGGTACATTTCTCACTGAAGCTGCAGGCAGTGCACTTTCCACACACAAAATAACCTTTAAAATCAGATAGCCAATTAGACGGTTTATGCTTCAATCTATCATTTGGACAACTTGGTGCTAACGAAGCTTTTAGATCATTAGCTTTTTTATATATGATCTGGGGTTGTGGAGGTAAAATGGATTGTTATATGGGGTCTCGTAGAAGGATTCCCCAATGTTTTTTTAATGTTTTTACTATTTTTGGGGCCATACTATTATATTTTGTAATACATGGTATGAATTCTCCTTCTTTCACTTTTTTAGTTTTCTTACGATTTATGTCAATTAGTGATGACCTATCTATCTGATTCACTTTCTCAATAGCTGATTCTACTTTATGTTTGTTATAATTTCGTGCCATAAACTTATGTTTTAGATCTTCAACCTGTTCCTCATAAATATGTTTTTGAGAACAGTTTCTTTTTATTCTCAAGGCTTGTCCTTGTGGAATATTATCTACCCATCTTGGGTGATGGTGACTGGACGCCAAGAGATAGGTGTTGGCATCCACTTCTTTAAAGTATGTTTTTGTGTGCACAACATGGTTCTCTACATATAAGGTAAGGTCTAGAAAATTGATGGACACAGGGTGACTATTAAAAGTGAATCTGATATTGCAGGAGTTAGCGTTTATATAATCTTGGAACTCAGTTAATTCTTTTTGAGTCCCCCGCCAGACGCACAGCACATCATCAATATATCTTTTCCAGAGTACCAGGCCCGCACCGAACGGATTATTCCCCCAAATCTGCCCATGTTCCCACATGGCCATGAACAGATTGGCATAGCTCGGTGCAAACCTGGTACCCATTGCGGTACCGCACGTCTGGAGGAAGATCTCCCCATCATGACTGAAGTAATTGTGCTGGAGAATGTATCTAATACCACTAAGAACAAACTCCATTAATGCAGAACTGACTTCACTGTCTTGCTCCAATGCCATCCTAATTGCTTTTAAACCTGTTCCGTGCTCAATGATAGTGTATAGAGACACCACATCACATGTAACCCAAATGTAGTCATCTTCCCAAGTGAGTTTTTCAATTAAATTTAACACGTGTGTGGTGTCCCTTAAATAGGAAGGGACTTGTGTGACATATTTCTGTAATATATAATCTAAGAATTGAGACAGGTTTGAGGTTAGGGAACCGATCCCTGAAATGATCGGTCTTCCCGGGGGTCTGATAGGGTCCTTGTGCAGTTTGGGGATGAAGTAAAACACTGGTATTTTAGGCTCCTCCACCATGAGAAAATCATGTTCTTTCTTGGTTATTACTTCATCCTCCAATCTTTTATTTATAAAAATTGAGAGTTCTTTCTTGAACTGATCTGTGGGATTTTTCTCCAATTTTCTATATGTGATCTGATCACTAAGGATCCTGTTGGATTCTTCCTGATAATAACTTGAATCCATAACTACCAGCCCCCCCCCCCTTTATCAGCTGCTTTAATTACAATGTTATTATTTTCAGCTAAAGTTCTAACTGTTTCTTTCTCTTCTTTGGTCAGATTGTGTTTTTTTATTTTAAAGGAATCCCCTAATATTTCCAAATCTCCAACGACCATATCTGTAAAGGTGTTTATAAAATTGCCTTTCATTGCCCTTGGGTAAAATGTTGATTTGTTTTTAAATGGGGTAAGAGGAGGTTTATCTTTAATTGTGGTAGTTGGACCTGACATGATTGATTCTCTACTAACCGGATCTCTCAAATAATATTTTTTTAAAGTGAGTCTCCGAACGAACTTCTGAACGTCCACATACAGTTCAAACATATTTGGCCCCCGCACAGGAGCGAATTTTAACCCTTTTTCCAGGACACTGGTTTCAATCTTCGTAAGATTATGTTTATTCAGATTGAATACACTTGTCTTGGCATCTACCAATTGCGCCCTGGGTTTGATCTTTTTCTTTCTCTTGTGTGATCCTCCTCTTTTCCCTCTGAATTGTCTGCCCTTGACCTTTTTCTTTCTAGTTTCCTGTTGTCCCCCTTTGTTTGTGTATGTTTTACTTCCCTCCATGGTTCTCGAAATGGTTCGTTGTCTCTGCGTCTCTCTAAAAAATGAGGGTGTCCCTGGTTGGTTCTACCATTTGATCTATCATTGGAACTATATAACGGAGATCTATCTCGATAATTCCTGAAGACTTGATTATCATCGTCTTCTTTGTACCTTTGGAAATCTGTCCTCAACCTATCATTTGTGTGTGCTTTATTTTTAAAGCCACCCTGTTGTTTTTCAGGTTGGGATCGCTGTTTAGGTTTTTCTTTGATGTTATCACTATGATTGGAAGTACGATTTAAATCTTTTTTCTCCTCAATATTAATTATTGTGTCTTCATCTGGAATGACCTCAATTGTCTCCATATTGGATACACTTTTATCTCTTTTCCAATTTCTTTGTTTCCCCTCATCATAATCTTTTTTATCCCTTATAAACTTTTTCTGTTTATTTATTTTGACTTCCTTACTTAGTTTCTCCATTCTTGAGATAGTTCTTTCCTCTAAGGTTTTGTACTCACTGAGCTCCATAAAGGGTTCTAATTGATCTTTAATTTTGTTTATTTCTTCATCTAAGATCTCCAGGGTAACACTTCTGCGTTTAAGCAATAGTGCAATAAGCCCTACTGAACAGGTATCTAAGATGTTATTCCATTCATCTAGAAAGATTTTGTTATCTTGGTCGCTAGTGGGTGGTTTTTGGACCCTGAGACCCCTTGGAATTCTCTTGTGTTCTATATACTTTTTAAGAGTGAAAACTTCCCATTTTTGTCTTACTTCTTGATTAAGTAATTTTTCTAATTTAGTGAATTGTGTGTCTAAACTTTCAATGTCTGGATCCATGATTTCATTGGAATCTTCAATGAATCCCTGGAATTCCATATCAAATAGTGCTCTATTGGTAAATAAAGCCATAATGGCTGTGGTAAGCTGCTGGTGGGAGTGAGATATGATCAAATGAATTAAAAAAGTGTGAAACCCTAACTCAAGCGCTAAACCTAGATATGTGTGACATACACGTGAAAAACAAATACCAAATGTGATTACCAACATAGTGTCTCCAATCATTTCAGATTAGCCCATAATCAAAATTCCAAAGGTTTAGTATGTAAAGGAATAGATTGTCCTAAACCCAATTGGAGGGGGGGGGGGGATAGGTTAAATAATTTATCCAAAAAGGAAAGTTTTTGGATATATACCTTAAAAACCTTAGCCCCCAAGGGTTTGAACATAGAATTCGACCTGGCTTCATTTCTAAAAGAATAAACAGATTCTATGCCCTTTTTATTTTGCAATAAAAGCCCTTAGCCTCATATAAAAAAGTATAGATTTTATTATGATGTATGTATGTTTAAGTCTGTTGTATCACGTTTAGGTGTAAGTCTGCTGAACATGCTGTTATTTGAATCCCAAGGTGTTAACTCCCTTAGATACACATTGGTTGATAGCGGACAAGTGTACACCAACATGTGATACATATCAGTTCATTACTTGCAAGGTTAATCACCCCTAGAGGGTATTTAAAGAGAGATCAGCTGTAACTCCTCATTCCTTTGAGAAAGTGGCGTGCCTACGTCACGAAACGCGTTAGGGTGGGAGGAGTTAGGATCCCGTGAGAGCAGTGCAGTGCAGCATCTGTGGTTTGAGAGGTGAGGAGTCTGCCAGAACCCTTGGTTGCAATCCGGAACGCAGCCGAGTGGAGGGAGAGACTCTAATACACCCAACCGGAGAAGTTATGCTGTGAGAGAGCCCTTCTCATCCGGAGCAAACACAGGAGGCACAAGCTGCGGACGGCATCCTTATGAAGTTTTGATACGCATGTATTCATGTGAGTACATGTGAGTAACCATCCACTTGTTTTTAGTGCAGGCTAATCAGCCGTTTTTAGGCTTGTTGAAGCCGTTTTTTAATAAATTTGTGACCCCCTTCTTTGCTATTGTTCAATTCCTTGTCTGGGGGCTCGTGGAGTTCGGGTGATTCTGGGAATCACGAAATCCCAAGAGACAAAGGAAGCACCCAGGGGATTCGTGGTGTATAAGAACGGAAAGGGAATAAAGCACAGATTGTCTCCACTGTACCCTGAAAGAAACACTCTTGTAAGTGTATTCAGTCCACACTGGGGAAGTTGGTATTAAGGGGTTAACATCTAACATCAGTAGTGCTGCGCAATGGTGTATCCTTCTATCAATTTCAGGTGTATTGAAGAGCAGCAGCAGTGAAGAAAAACTACAGCCATCCACTTCAAGTTTTGGACTTTGAGACACTCGTTAAAGACCAGACTGTTTCATAAGGACACAGTGACTCTTTAAGCGCCAGGTATCCTCCTTTCATTTTCATAGTCCTGTATGCAAATTGAGATATTTGCTTTGTGGGAAACCTATGGCAGCTTTGACCTCTTGTTAATCACATTTGATATTTGTTTTTCACGTGTATGTCACACATATCTAGGTTTAGCGCTTGAGTTAGGGTTTCACACTTTTTTAATTCATTTGTTGTTATTTCTGTTGATTTATATTACAACATAGTTTGTCTATTTATATTTATAGTACAGCAGTATACATATTTT
Source organism: Ascaphus truei (assembly GCF_040206685.1). NCBI lineage: Eukaryota > Metazoa > Chordata > Amphibia > Anura > Ascaphidae > Ascaphus > Ascaphus truei. Next base: position 266,364,123 of record NC_134485.1, on the reverse strand, counting down.
GTATATTTCAATTTATCTTACAACGGTATATATAGGATGTATATTTATATTTATATTACAACAGATATTTATTTTGTATATTTATATTTATAGTACAACAGTATATATATGTTGTCTATTTATATTTATAGTACAGCAGTATACATATTTTGTATATTTCAATTTATCTTACAACAGTATATATAGGATGTATATTTATATTTATATTACAACAGTATATTTATAGTGTACAGTATATTTATATTTATAGTACAACAGTATATATATTTTGTCTATTTATATTTATAGTACAGCAGTATACATATTTTGTATATTTCAATTTATCTTACAACAGTATATATAGGATGTATATTTATATTTATATTACAACAGTATATTTATAGTGTACAGTATATTTATATTTATAGTACAACAGTATATATATTTTGTCTATTTATATTTATAGTACAGCAGTATACATATTTTGTATATATCAATTTATCTTACAACGGTATATATAGGATGTATATTTATATTTATATTACAACAGTATATTTATAGTGTATATTTATATTTATAGTACAACAGTATATATATTTTGTCTATTTATATTTATAGTACAGCAGTATACATATTTTGTATATTTCAATTTATCTTACAACGGTATATATAGGATGTATATTTATATTACAACAGTATATTTATAGTGTATATTTATAGTACAACAGTATATATATTTTGTCTATTTCTATTTATAGTACAGCAGTATACATATTTTGTATATTTCAATTTATCTTACAACGGTATATATAGGATGTATATTTATATTTATATTACAACAGTATATTTATTGTGTATATTTATATTTATAGTACAGCAGTCTATATTTTTTGTATATTTCAATTTATTTAATATTACAACATTATATTTACAGTATATACATTTTATATTGCTGCATATTAATAAAACAATATATTTTCTTTACATTGTAGGGAGACAACTCTTCTGGTGGACAAAATAAGTGAGGATAATGATGAGAGGAGTGCATTAAGGGTTAAAAACACTCTGACTGTATCCGAGAGCAGCATAAAGAAGATGAGACGCAGCATTGGATGGAAATATGGACGTGTAAGGTTAGTACTGGACAGTACAGGAGGTAAAAGTGTTGTTTAGCAAACTGTACTGCACTGTGCCGCTAAATTTTTTTATTCTTTGTCATTACAGAGCGTACCCCAGGATACGGGACGCAAACAAAATCAAGAGAGTGCTCCAGGCCCAGGCATGGATCGACAGTGGGGAGACTTTCCAGGATTGCATCTTCACTGATGAGTCTACTGTGTCACTGGAGAGATTTGCAAGCTTTGCATTCCACAAAAAAGGCCGCATATCTTTGAAGCCACGGCCAAAACACCATGTGAAGCTGCATGTGTGGGGTGCCATCTCTAGGCGTGGACCGGGATGCATTGTCATCTTTGAAGGTATAATGAATCAAATATAATGTCGCCTAATGCACTGTACTTGACTAGTGTTGCCTTACCGTATGCACTGTACTGTACTATTGTGCAGTTTTTTGAGCACTTTTCTTTTCTTGCTATAGGAATCATGAATAAAGCTTTCTTCCAAGAAAACATTGTGCCCGAGATAGTGCAATACATCACACGCAAGTTCCCCGATGGTCACCGCTTCTACCAGGACAACGATCCCAAGCACACCGCGTCAACGGCACATATCCGTGAGCGCGGCATCATCTGGGTGAAGACGCCAGCGGAGTAAGTGCAGTAGACCGTGTCCCATTTTTGTTCCCCACTGTTTTTAGCTCTTAAACCAATTGTCCTTTCTTTCCAATGACAGGTCGCCAGACTTCAATCCGATCGAAATGGTCTGGCATCAGCTGAAGGACCATATCCGGAAAGTGGCGAAACCCTCCAAAAAGGACGAGTTGGCGAAAGGCATGAGTTTTTGGAACGATGTACTCACCGTGGAACGCTGCAATAAATATATAGACCATATTGCCACTGTGTTGCCCATTGTCATCACGCGTAATGGGCAAGCATCAGGAAAGTAGTACTGTGCTGTAGTATTGTAAGTACAGTATGATACAGGTAAGTATGGCACAGAATTTTTCTTTCCAGATAGTAAGAGTATACACTACGGTATTCTTTACAGAGAGAGCAGCACCAGCCATCAGGTTCAAGTACAGTACATAGAATTTAACCGTAGTCAGAGTATACAGTAGTTACAGTATACAGTAGACTAGTTTGACAGTACTACAGTAACTGCGTACTAACTGCTCCATTTTTTTCTTTCCAGAGAGGAAGCTGCACCAACCACCTACAGTAGTTCTGCCATAATACAGTACAGTACGCACATACAGTACAGTAGAGTACAGTACAGTAACTGCACTAATTTTTTGTTTTCTTGTCGTTTCAGAAAAAAGGGTGGCCTAGGGGGGGTGGGGTGTTGCGTCCAGTCTAATCTGTTTGTACTGTACAGTAAAATGTACAGTATATAAACAGCAGTAATGATGTACACAAAACCTCTCCTCTCTCAATGAACTACTGTACTGCAGACAGAATGAGGAAAAGATAAAGACGAAAAAAAAATATTACTACAGTATACAGTATACAGTATACAGTATATATTTTACAGTACATTACAGTACTGTATATAGTATTAAATAAAATTCTTATAAATGTGCATTACTCATGTTTCCCCATGTTTTACAAATGTTTTCCAAATGGTTATCCAATTTCAATCTGCCAAAAGAACTTAATAAAGACTGCATTACTGTATGTATTATTCCTGATTATTATTTTTATATTTGTATTTTTTGGTTCCTGATAAAATAAAATAAATATTTATTCACTTTCCTGCACATCAGATTTACATTTCCAATTCGAGAGGGGATTATCCAAAGCATTACCGTTCAAACAACAGGCCTCTAAGGGTTGGGGGAGGGGGATGGTGTGATTAGACGCAGTTGTACTGTGTGTTTGTTGCTCGGCTATGGGCGGATTAAGAACACAATGGCAATATGCAGAAGATCAACGACCCAGTGGAGAGAGGGGGATGGTAGGCTAGGGTGACTCAGCCGATTGACGCTTGGCTAGGGAGGGATTAAAAACTCTGGAGGTGTGTGGCTGAAATAGTTAACAGCAGTGTCATTTCAAAAGGCAGTTCACCATAATAATTTGATGAATAAACCCCCAAAGATAACCCCCAAATACAGTACATAAAAAGCAAGTCACCTAGAGATAAAATTCATTTTGCCCCTAGATGTTAGGAACCTCCTCACTTCACCCCAACAGGGTCCGAGCAGTAATGGCGGCGATAAAGGGTCACGCCGGCGAGGAGGGTCCTACCATTGAGCGTAATGGCGGAGAAAGCTTTGAACCGGCTAAGTCAGAATGAGCAGAAACCTGGAACCCATAACTCTGGTTCTGTTCGACCTAGAGGGCTCAGATTTGGTCACCATGTAGTCCTAGTTGCGGCATGATTGCATGGCAAATTGCGACCCTGTCGTGGCAACAGAACGGAGTCAGGGTGATGTTAAAGTTCAGGTTTCTGCCATTGACTTGCATAGCAGAAAAAAAGCCACTTTGGTAATGTGCTTTTAAACTGTCTTTTGGTACCTCCGGTTCCTGGGGTCGTGCAAGGCTGATATTTTGCCACTGTGGCAAGGGTCCTCCCGCATGAGGACCAGGCAAATTTCAACCCGCTCAGACCCACAGAACGGGTTATTTAAAATAATATTTACTGTATATATTTATATATGTTTATTTTAAAGATATTAAAGAATGTACTGTATTGTATTTAAAACATGTGACTGTAAACCATACTGACTGACAAATGTTTTCACACCCTGATGCAATATCAGTGTACTCTCAATTCTCACTGTGGTGTGCACATCAGATTTACATTTCCAATTCGAGAGGGGATTTTCCAAAGCATTACCGTTCAAACAACAGGCCTCTAAGGGTTGGGGGAGGGGGATGGTGTGATTAGACGCAGGCGTACTGAGTGTTTGTAGCTCGGCTATGGGCGGATTAAGAACACAATGGCAATATGCAGAAGATCAACGACCCAGTGGAGAGAGGGGGATGGTAGGCTAGGTTGACTCAGCCAATTGACGCTTGGCTAGGGAGGGATTAAAAACTCTGGAGGTGTGTGGCTGAAAGAGTTAACAGCAGTGTTATTTCAAAAGGCAGTTCACCATAATAATTTGATGAATAAACCCCCAAAGACAACCCCCAAATACAGAACATAAAAAGCAAGTCACTTTACCTCCCTTTGCCCCATGCACCAAAAATGTTTTGTGGCAGAAGAATTTAATAAAGGCTGCAGTATGTATTATTGTGTGTTGATGGTTAGAATTGCTGTGCACTTTAAATGTTTCAACCTTGTACAGTATTTGTAAATAAATGTTTTTGTACTGACTCCACCAATAAAAGAACATGTTGAATTGCCTCACATTGTTTCCATTTGCTCCTTTGACAGTGTAACAAATGTAGAGGCTTGCTGCACTGTTTTTTTACTGCCTGGTCCAGCAATTGGCTTAGGAACTAGGGCAATTGGCGTGGGAACTAGGTCAATTGGCGTGGGAACTTCTGTTCTAGGGCACCTAGAGATAAAATTCATTTTGCCCCTAGATGTTAGGAACCCCCTCACTTCACCCCACCAGGGTCCGAGCAGTAATGGCGGCGAGAAAGGGTCACGCCGGCGAGGAGGGTCCTACCATTGAGCGTAATGGCGGAGAAAGCTTTGAACCGGCTAAGTCAGAATGAGCAGAAACCTGGAACCCATAACTCCAGTTCTGTTCGACCTAGAGGGCTCAGATTCGGTCACCATGTAGTCCTAGTTGCGGCAGGATTGCATGGCAAATTGCGACTCTGTCGTGGCAACAGAACGGAGTCAGGGTGATGTTAAATTTCAGGTTTCTGCCATTGACTTGCATGGCAGAAAAAAAGCCACTTTGGTAATGTGCTTTTAAACTGTCTTTTGGTACCTCCGGTTCCGTGGGTCGTGCAAGGCTGATATTTTGCCACTGTGGCAAGGGTCCTTCCGCATGAGGACCAGGCAAATTTCAACCCGCTCAGACCCACAGAACGGGTTATTTTATATTACACTCGCGCAATTGGCGTGGGAACTACTTAGGGCCTCGGTCAAGTTCACGGCCACTTGGCGTGGGAAATTCTGTTCTAGGGCACCTAGAAATAAAATTTATTGTGCCCCCAGATGTTAGGAACCCCCTCACTTCACCCCAACAGGGTCCGAGCATGTACAGTACAGTATATTTAAAATAAATTAAATATGCAATTTTACTATTGCTGCGCGCGCAAGCACAGATTGTGTTGAACCGCGAAGGTATTAGACTTCGAAGACAACAGCTCGCAAATGCCCCCATGTGTTTTTAACCGGCATTGGAGTATTGCAGCCAGCGGGAATAAAATGTTTAAATCACAGCCGCGAAAATTACGCAAAACATCGCGGGCGAAAACTATACAAAACCGCACATCACCGGGATATTCCGAAATTTGCGGAGCTAGCCGAGTTCGAATAAAGTTGGTCGCCACTGTATTGTTCTATAGCGGAAAACGATATCAAATATATGCTGTTTCTCTCTATGTATCTTATGTGATATATGCTGTATATGTATATGTGTATATGTGTATATGTACAGTATTTATGTATGTGTGTATATATATGCATATAACGCGGCGGGAACACCAATACATGTATCTATCTATATGATTTGTAAGTGTATACACCTGAACAAAAAAAAAGATATTTAAAAAAAAAAAGATATTTGAAGTGAAACACTTCATTAACTGTAAACAAGTGGGTGAACAAGAGGTGAAAGTAAAGAGAGTTTTACATTACTTGTTTTATAATTGTGGTAAAAGGATAAGTGGAAGTGGTGGTAATTTTCTAGATTAATCACTTTTCTCTTGGAACTTCATAGCTGGGAATAAAATAGATCATGCCATCCTTGACCAGGCTGCAGGATGCAGAAGTGGCGATATAGTACGAGAAAGAATTCCAATTTGCTTTGTGAACATTTCCACACATTTTAAATGATTATAATCCCCATACTGAGCATACAGTATATAACTTCTAACAGTGCCAGTTCAGCATCCATTCCTGTTTGCAGTACTCGAGATAGCAGAAGCTTCTCTCACAGACACTGTAACAGGTGGTATTTGGCCCTGCCTAGCACCTCTATACAATGGGTTAAGGGAAGGTTCAGGATTCTTCCTCTCCTCCACAGTCCACACACTATATAGTAGGGGGGTAAAGGTTTCAGTAGCTCTTCACATTCAGATGGGATGATTTACGTTGTTCAACTTGACCCTCCCCATCACTTTCACTGTGTAAAGTGAGTAAGCATCATCATCAGTTCAATGCTGATTGTTGAGGTTGAGGCGGAAAGTTTACAGTCATCTAACATTCCTCGTACTCCATGCAGTACACTTCTTTAACCTTTATCTTGATGTTATAGATACTGTTTGATTACAGACAAACAATCACACTGCAGATACTTGATACTCGCGTTATAGACTGTACATTTTAGAATTGATTTTAATAAACTAAGGAATAATCTACAAGGAATACATTGGAATGATGTTTAAGCAGGAACAAATGTGGAAGATAAATGGGCAGTCTTTAAAACATTGTTAGATAATTACACTTATTAGTGTATACCCTTGGGTAATAAATATATTTAAAAAAAGGCTAAACCAATATGGCTAAATAAGCAAGTAGGGGAAGTACTGGAAATGAAGAAGTAGGCTTTAGATCCTTAAAGTCAGAAGGGATGGAGGCTTCATATCAAAATTATAAGAAATGTAACAAAAGTGGAAAAAGACAATCAAATAAGCAAAAATTGAAAAGAAAAAAAGTATTTAAAGTGAAATCAAGACTAAAAAAGTCCTTAAAGCATCTGAATAACAAAGATTAGAAATGAGAAATGGGATTCTTTCAGTGTGAGATGGGCAGGCAAATTAATGGAGATAAGGAAAAGACGGAGGTATTAAATAATTGATTTGCTTCTCTATTACTATGGAGCTCTCCTCAAAATCTCCTGGATCTTGGTCCATGAGTCTTGCAAGGCTTGGATCCGATTGCCTGCTGCAGGAAACCCTGAAGAGGAGGAAGTGATGGGTAGCCATGCAGGATGAAATCCATAGTTCATGAAAAAGGGAGAGGCCTATGTGGACTCATTCCGTAAGGAATTATGGGTGAATTCCACCCAGGGGAGAAGGTCTGTCCAGTCATCTTGAGTATCCGTGACGAAGCAGCGCACATACTGCTCTAAAGACTGGTTGGTCCTCTCCGTTTGACCGTTAGTCTGGGGGTGGTACCCAGATGAGAAGTGCAAGGATATTGTATTGTATGTCTTTATTTATATAGCGCCATAAATGTACATAGCGCTTCACATTAGTAATACATGTCATATAAATAACAAATAATATAAATAACAGATCATGGGAATAAGTGCTTCAGACATACTGTAAAAGTAACATTAAGGAAGGAGTCCCTGCTCCGAGGAGCTTACAATCGAATTGGTAGGTAGGGAGAACATACAGAGACAGTAGGAGGGAATACTAGTAAGTGCGTCTGCAGGGGGCCAAGCTTTATGTGTCATGTGTCCATGATTTTCCAGTGCTTCTCATATGCCCAATTTTTTAGAAAATGCTCGCCAAAATTTGGAAACAAACTGGGAACCCCTATCAGAAACGATGGTTGAGGGGATTCCGTGAAGGCGAAATATCTCTCTACAAAAAATATCTGCCAGTGTGGGTGAATCCAGAAGCCCCTTGAGCGGGACAAAATGTGCCTGTTTGGAGAAGCGGTCGATGACCACGAGGATGGTGTTCATGCCCCTGGAAATAGGCAGTCCCACAATGAAGTCTATTGATAAATGGTTCAGGGGCAATCTGGGATAGGAAGGGGGTGCAAGAGTCCCTCGGGTTTACTGCGAGGGACATTGTTCAGAGCACATGTGGTGCAGGCCTTGACGAATTCCTTACGTCTGCTTGAATGTTGGCCACCAGAATATCCGTGTGATGAGGTCAGAAGTTACTGAGTGCCCCATTCTGAAATCCTCTTGCGAAAGGGTGGTGCGGCAACGAGACAACCGTCCGGAACCTCCAGACCATCAGGAATGTTGGTCTGATCTTGAAGAATGTTGTCTAGTATGTCGAACGAGTTGGGAGATATGATGAGTTTAGAGGGAAGAATGGTTTCTGATCTGGCTTTGATTTTGTCCTCGACTAGAAATTGGCGGGAAAGGGCATCTGCTTTATGATTCTTGGAACAGGGTATGAATGAAATTATTATAGTTAAAGTGTGAAAAAAAGAGACCAGCGGGCCTGTTTGACACCCAGATGTTGTGCGCTCTCCAGATACATGGGGTTGCTATGATCCGTCAAAATGGTAATTGGACTCTCCGTACCCTCTAATAGATGCCTCCATTCCTCCAAGGCAAGTTTAATAGCTAGTAGCTCTCTGTTTTCCACATCATAGTTCTGCTGTGCAGCAAAATTTGTTTTAAAAAAAAATGCACAAGGGTGCAGTTTGGCTGATGGAGATTTCTTTGAGATAGGATGGATCCGGCTCCGATGTCTGAAGCATCCACCTCTTTTGTAAAAGGAAGTTTCAGATTGGGTTAATCAAATCAGGAGCGGAACTAAAGGCTTTCTTCAGGACGTTGAAGGCCATGATTGCTACAGGGGGCCAAGACACGATGTCGACTCCTTTCTTGGTGAGAGCCGTGATGGGAGCAACAATAGAACAAAATTTGTGAATAAATCTTCTATAATAATTGGCAAAGCCCAGAAACCTCTGAATGCCCTTGAGAGAAGTAGGAAGAGGCCAATCCATGACAGCTTTCAGTTTGGAGGGGTCCATGGAAAAGCCGGAACCTGAGCTAAAGTATACCTAGAAAGTAGTAGAAGTTTGGTGGAAGTGGCATTTCTCCAGTTTGGCGTAAAGGTGGTTCTGGCGCAGATGTAGTATAGTACCTGCTTGACCTGTTCAATGTGTTCTGGAAGGGACTTGGAAAAAATAAAAATGTCGTGCCATGCGCATGCGTATGGGAGTGCGCCTGGAGCCGTGTGGCGAAAGGATCCTCACATCGTCTAAATGAAACATAGGTTGAACTCGATGGACACATGTCTTTTTTCATCCTCATCGACTGTGTAACTATGTAACTAGCTCAGCACTGATTCTTCTTTGGCAATTGGTAGGGATTCCCTGTCTCCCCAGCACCATTACTCTAATCTTCTGTGAGTTGTATATATTTTTTATATAGGAGGTGGTGCTGTCTGCTAATTATTCTATGTTCATTCTGTTTTAAGGCAATTTTGCTTTGTAAATGTTGGAGTTTAATGAATATGCCCCTTAGTACAGAAGCAAGAAAATAAACTTCTGTTATATTTTCAAATGCACATTTTGTGCTGCGTTTTTTTTAAATCAAATCTATAACTTTATCCACCCTGTATCTACAGTATATTTGTATGATTTTTGTTTGCTATATTTCAAGTTATTATTTTTTCAGGCTGCTTCCAGAGGCAAATGTCTATCATAAATAATAATCCTGTTTTTCACTAAGTAGCGATGAACTGGCTGCTTGTTAGTGTCCTATAAAATCATACGTTTACTACTGATTATTGCTGATTTGTGAACAAATGAATATTGCTCATTTGTGAACAATTTTATGAATAAAATTGATAACAATTTGTACAATTTTGGGGGGAAATTTTGATTTTCTCACTGTGTTCTGCAGTATTTTGGGGATATAATTGAATAATGAATAATGTTACATTATCCTCTTAAGAGTTAATCAATGCATGTGCATAGCAATTTTCTTTCAAAAGATCACCATTTACACAGGGAATGCAAAAATGTACATTTGTTCTCAGTTACATTTGTGTAAAAGGATTCTGTTTTCACACATTCACCTGCTAGTCTAGTGATAAAACAATACTTTTATATGTGGAACTAAAGGAGATGTGTGCAGAGGTTCAAACATATGGTAAAGACATATTGTAGGAAAACAATATAGGCTTTTTATTAGCCAAACTTTTAAGAGAAACAACAGCTCGTGTTCAGCAAAAACAAGGTAAAAAGAAAAAAACAAAACAGGCCTAACTCCAATAGGGAGTAGTGACTACACCGCACCCTACCCTATCAATGGGTAGGGGAAGAGATGGGAATTTTTTTTTGCGGATTTCGATCCATCGTGGATCGGACGGTTCCTTTGCTCTGTGGATTTCAGTGAATCAGTCTCAAAAATGGTGATTCGCATATCGACGGTTCTACAATCCGCTGATGGATTTTGAGAATCTGTGGATTCAGAAATCTGCATGTGGATTCAGCAATCCGCGGATTGGATTGTTAACATCTACCAGCGGATTGTATAAAATGACGGTTTTGGATTCATCCGCACGGATTGAAACTGTAACAGTCCAGTCTGGAACGGATTTTGAATGGCAAATTCTCAAAAATCCATTAAACGGATTTGGACTGGTTTTCCCATCTCCAGTGGGGGGAGGGGGGTTGGGGGCAATAATCACAGAAACTATGTTGAGGTCTGTGACCTACGGGCCTCGGCTTCTTCCACTCTGGCTAGGAGGGGGTAGGGAAGAGTAGGTCCAAGCGGCTGGGTCCTCCCTCTTGCACGGTTCAGGAGTAGCAAGCTTCATGGACTAGAGAGAGGTCCTTACAGTTTGTACTCCAGTTTTTGAAGTGAAACTTCTTTAGCGACGTTCATGTGTTGATTGGAGATGGAAGTCAGTGGTGACGGAAGTGACATCACTCCTGGCAGAAGAGACCATCAGTGTTGCCAGCTTCCACAAGGAGGAGTCACCACTCACACACATGCGCACACACACACTATCTCTCTCTCTGCTGAACACCCCCTCCCTGTACCTCCATTGGGGGGAGGGGAGAGGGGGGCAAGCTCGGGGCTCGCAGACTCACCTCCTACCCCTCTCTCTCTCTCTCTTTGTTTCTCTCTCTTTGTTTCTCTCTCTCTTTGTTTCTCTCTCTGTTTTTCTCTCTCTCTCTCTCTCTTTCTCTGTTTCTTTCTCTCTCTCTCTGTTTCTCTCTCTTTCTCTGTTTCTCTCTCTCTTTCTCTGTTTCTCTCTCTCTCTTTCTCTGTTTCTCTCTCTCTCTCTCTCTCTGTTTCTCTCTCTTTGGGCATTCATCTATAGGGCAGATCCTATTGCCAGCAGGTACTCGTCATTTCTGTTATCACTGGTATTCGGGCCTTTCTGCATACCGTGATAGCAACGCTGCCAAATATGGCGATTTAAAAATCCTAGCGATTTTTTTTCCGGCCTTTACTGCATGAGGCCCTAAGTGTTTACTAGCATTGTTTTTCAAGAACCTGTTTTTATTTTTCTAATAAAATACACAAAAAAGGCAATGTTGTGATGCCCCTTTTGCTCTATTAAAAAAATGTGAAAACTTTAGATGAAGCTTCTTCAAATCAATCATTTAAATATTACCATTCACTTGTGTATACAAGTAGATTTAAATGCTGTAAACACTTTGCTACTGAATAGAAGGTCTAATAGACTGTGGCTACAATAACATTGCCTCCTAATGAATAGATGGCCCATAAAGATACGGAAAAATTAAATGGAAATGTAATTTGAGCTCATGAAGCAGAAAATAACTCATTCAATTTCTCTTGTTATAGGGATGAAGGATAAAAAATAACCCTGTATATACTATACAATAAAAAAAACTGTCACAGACAGACCAAGTTAAATGGTGTGGGTTGTTAAAAAAAAAAAAATTAAATACAAAAATAGTAGAAATACAGAAGGGAAAAAATTGGCCCAGTTACCTCGTAAAATATATACTGTATACTGTTTTTTTTTTTTTTTTTATTACTTAAATTTTTTATTAAGCATTTTTGTACATACAAAATAAGGTAAACAAAACATACAACACAGAAAAAAAAGGGGGGATACAGTTTTTTACGGATGAAATATTACAAAAAAATATATAGATAAACTACTATGGGAGTCATTCACTAAGTGACCCTTTTTTACACTATTTACTAACCTTCAAAAAACTTATTGCATCTTTAATTAATATTTATTTTTGAATAATGTTGAAAAACATCTAAATAGTATAAGTACATTCTGATAACTATTTTGTTTTCAAGTTGGTCCTAAGGTTTATTACACAGAGAATATACAATGCATAAATCCAGTGTTTGTAATTTCCCTTTATATATATATAGAATGGTATTTATTTTCCTCGTGTTATTTTTCAAGAAGTAGATTGCACATTGAATATTGAACTAATTGACTGTATTATAGTATTCACAAATGACAAAATATATTTTGCCAAATAAAATGTGTAAATAAATGACAATGTTTATTTAAATTTGTTTCTAATTCAATAGTTATATTATGGTTAATATTTGAAACGATTAAAAAAAATCTTCAGTATCTGTAGCTTGTGTACAGTACGTCATATTAACATATGTAATAATTTACACCCAATGGATATACAGTACACAAACAGATGTAGCCAAAGTTGTTGAAACAGTTTGCACACTGCAGCAAGATATAGGATACATAACTCACCAGTGAGGAGAAGCATCCATTGTTTGGAATCAGCCTCACGTGAGAAGGGGGCAAGGCTAACAAGCTATTGTACATATGGGAGTGTGGCTACATGTAGAAGCAATGCTCCAGAACCATCAAACATATTCAGTTATGTTCGGTGGAGATAAGAGCGAACTCATGTTTGCGAATGAAAGCAGGAAACAATTTTAGTGGAACTGAGACAGGTAATATGACAGATAATTCATAAATGAAATAAAAAAAGAAACTAAGACGTCAGGTTATACAGACACCAGGACCGAGAGCATGTCCTGAGATAATTAAACTTGACAAGTCACACTTCCATTAGCTTGTACCTGAAAGACGTAGTACTACCTGCTGCAATACATTTTCCAATTGCAATATAGTATGTATTCGGCAGATAGCGCACTGAATATATTTGCCCATGCCCGCGTTGAACCTGACAAAATCTTCCTACTGTATGTGTTTCTATACAACATACAAAGTAACAATGTCACTAGAAATGTCTAGAAATCCTTAATTATTAAGATGGCAGCCAGACATCGAGGCCGCACCACAGAGCCTGCTGGGACTGCGCTGAGTATTCCCAGATTCCTGGGTGTGGAGTTCCCAGGGGAGTACTGAGATCCAATGGGCCATGTCTGTATTGTATATTTCCCTACCACAGTAATTGTGTGAATATGGTACCTACAGTACTCTAAAAATTGCATGTTGTGTGTGTTTATTTAGAAATAACATATACTGTACAATATATTGTTGAGTTTAAACTCTCTTCTTACTTTATGTTTTGTATAGGGAAACTGGCCGAGCAAACAAGTTCCTCCTGCTATGGCTCAGCGACCAACAGGAGGAGGAGCAGAGATGGTCTTCTTGGCACAGCCGTGGACTGACAGGAATATTGTTGTCTGTATGTTTTATTGTACTAAGTGATGTTTGCAGATGCAGAATGTGTATTGAATGGCTTGTTTTTTATTTTTTTAAACTGAATCCAGAATTTTGGATCCTATTAGTCAGCGTGAGGAAGAATCCACATCCATCGCCCAGGTGAAGCCTGATCTTAACCCTTCCTCCAGCTCAGACCGAAGGGAGAGGTCCCCGCCCACTGCTGGACTTCCACAACCATTAGCCAAGAAGAGGATCATTAGAGGAGTTTTATTAAGAGTGGGAAAAGGAGAGCCAAAATAAATAACTAAAGAGAAGCTTTATTTTCATTTTATTTAAACAATTAAATATTAAATATTTAAACAATTACAGGTGCGCCGACGAGTATTCTAAAACTTGCCTTGGAAATTCTGGGGCAATCACCAACAAGACTCAGGTACACGCTGGGTACATGCTGCAACATTTCAGTGACATTTCTACAGAAAGACTAATGGCCCATCGGATTAACACAGCGGGGGTCCCTGGCAGTTCCATTCAAACTGATTATATTATATCTCTAATCTCTAATTTACTCTAATAAAAATGTCATACTTTAAAAATACTTTGTAGTCATCTGAAGTTTTTTATGGGAAAGTGTGGTGGGTTAAATTGCATTTAGATTAAAGACACACTATTACACTTGCACCGCCTTCTGTTAATGGAGAGTACTACGCTTGCTGCAAACTCAATTTCGCAGTCATTGGGTTGCAACATGCAAATAAATGCTGTGGAATTACCGTACAGATACAGGTGCACAGTGCAATTGATATATCTATTTCTTCTCGATTATTAATAAATCACAATCTCACAATTACTGTATTTTAAAGGTGAAACTATAAAAGTGACTGCACGAAGATGATGTTGGTTGAAGAAGATTGTTTTTTGTCAGAAGATTATATTATTTAACAAAGTCTTTGTTATTTATCTCTAATCTCTCATTTACTCTAATAAAAATGGCATACTTTAAAAATACTTTGTAGTTATCTGAAGTTTTTTATCGGAAAGTGTGGTGGGTTAAATTGCATTGAGATTAAAGACACACTATCACACTTGCACCGCCTTTTGTTATTGGAGAGTACCATGCTTGCTGCAAACTCAATTTTGCAGTCATTGGGTTGCAACATGCAAATACATGCTGTGGAATTACACAGAGATAAGCCAAACAAGAAATGTAATGTGAAAATATATTAACAATAATAACATTCAGATACTGATGCAAAGTATTTGCAAAAAGGGAAGTAATTACTAAGGTATAAAAAGACACCTGTGGGTAAATTACAAGTGAATAGGATGACAAGGGGAATGGGAAGGAAGGGAAAGGGAAAACAGCTACGGAAGGAGGGGGGGAAAACAAAAAACAAAATAAAGGCCAATGAGGGGGGGGGGGGCAACGTTTTGGGGATGAACCCGTTCTTCATGCCCGTTCCCAATGATCTGTGGGACCAAAGGTACTTCCCTCATCCCTATATCCTTTTTTTTTTTTGTAACTTAAATTTTATTAGTTTATAATATTATACAGTACAATACATTACATAATACATTACAAAATACATTATGTCATGGTGGTTCTCATTGTATCCGGAAGTATAACGCTACTAATATCAGTGGAATAGAACTTCAACCTGTGGTCAGACTGGTGGGCCTAAAGGGGTATAGAGACACGGCTCGCATTCCGGAGTCCATATTACAGTATCAGACCCCCCTTCTAATCGGGGGGGGGATCAGGTTCACAAGCTCAGTCACCGAATCATTAACCGCCCAGCCGACTAACCGGCTGACATCCAGACGACGTATACATAGACAGGTAGACAACTACATGGGTAGACAAACAAACGTGAAGACCGACAAACAATCAACCATACGGACGGACAAACCGGTAGACAAACATTGATCCAAGAGGAAGAGGGGGGGGGGGGAAAGAGGGGGTTGGAAGTAGGGGCATAGGGATGGGTGTTAGTGATCGTGAGTGTGTCTCAGGGTTGTTACACTGCCTCTCTAGGTATGTTACCTGGCTGAAATATGGTCATCAAATGCCGAGCATGGGTGTAGCACACCTCTCCCAAGGAGAACGGACCTGGAAACTATCATAGCCAGATTGATGCCCTTTCTATCCCCGGGATGTCTGTCTGTGCCAACCAAGGCGTCCAGACTTTTAGATAATTGTCGCCAGTGTCGTTAACCAGACTCGTTAACTTTTCCATCTGGCAGATAAACCAAATACGATTCCGAATTTTTGGGATGGTTGGTATGTCTGAGCTTTTCCATAGTGCTGCGATCTCACACCGCGTTGCGAGTGCAAAGTGAGCAATAAGTTTATTGTGAGCTTTAGAGAGACCCGCTAGTGCTCTGTTCAAGAGAAACAGCCACGGATCTGGGGGAATAGTGAGATCAAACAGTCTCTGTATCCAAAGTCTAATTGTCTCCCAGAATGAGGAGATCCGCGGGCAAGACCACAGCATATGTAGCAGGTCTGCTGATCCTCCACACTGGCGTGGGCACAGCGGGGAGGATCCCGGCACGAACCTTGATAATTTTAGTGGGGTAAGGTACCATCGCATCAGGACCTTATATGCGTTCTCCTTGAGGGTGGTACATATGGAGCACTTTGCTGTGGCTAGAAAAATAGCACTCCAGTCCTCGTCTTCCAGACATTCTCCGATGTCTGTTTCCCATCGCGATCTAAATGAGGGTATCTCATGGGCTTGTTCGCTACAACTGATCACTTTGCTGTATAGCTGCGAGGTAAGTCTCTTTGTGTCGGTCTCTGCCAGACAGAGCTTTTCGAAGGATGTCAGTTGTGGGTACGGTGCAAATTTGTTGTAGAACGCCCTGATCTGGAGGTATCTAAAGAATTCTGAGTGGGGGATCTCTTTTTCTAATCTGACGTGATCAAACGTCTTAACTTTTCTGTCATGGCCTTTCAGATCTTTAATCCGTTTATAACCTTTCTTTTTCCAAATTGATATATTACCGACCGATAGGCCCGGCACGAACTCGGAATTGTTCCACAGTGGTGACATCATAGAGCGTGTCGTTGTGAGGGAATGTTTAAATTTTGTGGCCTCCCAAATTGACAATGAGTTGGTCATTGAGGATAGCGGCATATTAGCGCCTTTTCGCACCGTTTTGGGGAGCCAGATTAGATTACGTAATTCTATAGGTTCACATGCTGCGCTCTCTAATTCGACCCATCTCTTAGAACTCGGGCCAGACTGCCATTGTACAATTTGGCTCAACTGTGCCGCTTTGTAATATGATAACAGGCAGGGTACCGCTAGGCCCCCAGCCAAGACCGGCCTTTTCATATTAATTTTGCTGATTTTAAGCGTAAAGCTTGGATGTTGTATTTAGTTTGCCTGTCTTTCAGCATGCGGGCCAGCATCGTATCCGGCCTGTTTGCTTTTTCGTAAAATTTCCTCTTTGACCAACTCAATGAATTATCAGCCCTGGAGGTCAGTATCATGTTTAATTCAATTTTAGTGTCTTTTACCTCTTGTAGGGTTTGCGGTCTAGTTTCTTTTTATGCTTGGTGGAGAGAGCTTGTAATTTAGTTTGGAGCGTGACAATTTTTGCCTCTCTCTCTTTTTTTCGTCTAGCTGTGATATTTATGAGGGTACCTCGGAGAGTCGCTTTATGCGCCTCCCAGAGGACCAGATGTGAGGAGACAGAGCCGGCATTTACTTTGAAAAATTGGTCTATCTCATTACCCACAGTATCACAGATCTCTGGAATTTTTAGAATGGATTCATTTAGCTTCCACTTCGTTCCTGGTCTACCCGTTTGAATATTGTTGCACCGGAGCTCTATGGGTGCGTGGTCAGACCATGAAATATCATAGATCTCCGCTTGGGTGACCTTGGCGACCAGGTGACAGGACACTGCGAAGTAATCAATCCTGTATGAGCTATGTGGGTTCGAGAAGAATGTGTAATTCCTATCTGCTGGATGTTGCTCTCTCCATATGTCTATTAGTTGGTTACATTTGAGACCTCTGCGTAGGGATATACCTGCTCCTTTATTGTGTAGGGTAACTCCAACTGATCTGTCCATGTGAGGTTGTAGGACCATATTAATGTCTCCTGCTAAGACGCGTCCCTGCGCAACCGAGTTTAGGATTCTAAAGAATTTCTCGAAGAAGATTGCACTCTTTTCGCAGGGGGCATATATACAGGCGATTGTGAACTTCTGTCCCCTAATAGTTCCTATTATTATAATATACCTGCCATCGTTATCCCGTTTGGTTATCAGGCCTTCGAAAGGGATGCTATTACGGAATAGGATGGCAACTCCAAGCTTTTTGACTTCAGCAGAGGCCGAAAAAACCCGGGAGAAGTCTTTATCAAGGTATTTGGGGGTATTGGTTTTGCTGAAATGTGTCTCTTGTAGGAGCAACACATCCGCATGTTTTCTTTTATAATCTGTGAAGGCTAGTTTGCGTTTAGTGGGGTTGTTAAAGCCCTGCACATTGTGAGATATAAAAGTCAATGCCATTTATTGCTGTGTGTGACTACGCGCATAACTATGTTGCTTGACTTACCCGTGGAATCCATGTGTAGGGCCGGACGATCACTTCCTTCAGAGCGCATATTCGTAGGTAGGTAATTGAGGGTAGGGTAAGGAGGGAGTGGGAGGCAGTGGGGAGGGAGGGGGAGAAGAGGGGGGGACTGGGAGGAGCACATGAGGGTCAATACCAAGGGGATTGGGTTCACGAAACAAAACAACAAATACACTAGTGTACAAAAAACAAATAGGAACATGAAGACAAGAGCCCACTCCGGGAGCCCCCGGGAGCGGCCCTTGCACCCAAGGGATGGGTCCTTTGGCCCAGACTGACGACGGGACCTGACTTTGGCCCTGCCTGCTGGGTCCTGGCTTCCCTGGGACTTGTTTGCGACCCCTGTTCTGTAGGGATTGTAGCGGAGGACACATACACGCCGATCAGGGAACTGTCCCGCCGGCGCATCTCCTTTAAACAGACAACAGTTAAATAACAGTATAACTTATAACTTTAGCAATAGAAAACTCTCAATCACATAACATCTACAGTACCTAATGAGTTTCTCCCTAAACTCCACCTCTCCCTGCTCCTCCTGTTTTGCCCTCTATGTGAGTGTAGGTTGTAAGGAGCCCCGTGCCCCCCCCAAAGGGTTCCTATTGTGCGGTCCTCGTAGCTCCAATCTCGACCACTCTTGTTGGTGAGGAGCTCAGAGGACCGGCTACATAGTTTTCATTATCCTCTTATGTGTGAATGTCTAGTCTCTATATTGTAGGGTGCTGGACTCCCCTCCTTTAAGTGCCTCTGTGTTTTAATGTGTGGGTGGTGAACGTTTAATGTGCAGGTGGTCTACATGTATTGCAACCACCCAGCAGCATCCAAGATGGCGGAGGAGCCACTAGCGCACATGACACTGACGTTAGTCAACCACATGCAGACCTGTCTCCCTATGGTGGTCCATGTTCCCATGTGGGGTCAAGCAGGAGGCAGCCACCGACTCCCCAACCCTCGGATGGCCCAGGCACACATTTACATCTCCCTTCCCCCGCCCACCAGCCCACTCCTTCAACACTCTAAGGTCAAGGCCCCGCTCCCTCCGTCAGCGCTCCCACACTGCTGACAGGTGGGGCATTGACATACACCGACCACGATATGCGGTCTGTAGGGAACGGGAGCCGGAGCGGGAGGTGGTCGGGAGCAGGAGGCTTGAGTGGTAGGGGGGGCGTGGCCTGAGCGGAGGGACCCGCAACTCTCCCCCCCTCCTCCCTCCACGGGCTCGGGCTGGAGTTGCTGATCACAAGCAACACACACACTCATACACACACGCAGGCACTCATACACACACTCAGGCACTCATACACACACGCAGGCACTCTCACACACACACAGGCACTCTCACACACACACAGACACTCTCACACACACACAGGCACTCTCACAAAGGCAGGCAGGCACTCATACACATACACACGCACACACACAGACAGAGGCAGGCACTCACGCACTCAGGCACACACACAAAGGCACCAAGACACACACACAGACAGGCATCCACGCTACCCCCCCCCACACTCCTCCCCGCTCCCTGCAGCCCCCCCTGCCGAAGTCCCCCCCCCCCACCGGTCCACAGCCACACCACGCGGCGCGCCAGAGCCAGGGAACACAATTCTCCTGTATCCCCCAGTGGCCGACGCGTCACAGCGTGCAGTCAGCCGCGCAGCCAGGGGGGACCGGGACCGGCCCGATTCCCCTGCTGGTGGGGAATGCCCGTGCAGCCGCCCACGCCACCGGGCGCAGCGGGTCCCATCTCTTACTGCTCTTCGGTCCGGCCCACCCTGACGTCATTATCCCGCCCCCCCTGACGTCACTATCCCGCCCCTCCTGTCCCTGGACGTGTCTCATCGCCGGGTGCGCCGCCCGGCGCTAGGTCTCGCCGGTTCGTGACATATTTGGGTCCCAGGGGGGGGTTTGGGTGCTGGCGTGACCCCGCTGTCACCATCTTGGGCTTCGGCTACGTCATCCCTCAGTGCTGTCGCCGCTGGGTCCCTCTGCGCATGCGTCCCGTTTCAAGTCTCGCGAGAGCCAGTGACGTCACCGAGGCAGCCTGCGAAGAACAGGGCTGCTCCCGCGCGCCTCGGGGAATGGGCAGGAGAAGATGGCCGCCCCGCGAAAAAAGTGAGTAGACCTGCAGGGGCTGATTGTCTTCTTAGTCCCCGTGGGGGGGGTCGATGGGGGCTCCCGGACAAGCACCTTTTGGCTAGGGCCCTCCAGGGGATCTTGCTGGGGAGTTTGGGGGAGAATGTAGTTGTTTAGTGGGGTGGTAGAGCAGAGTCTATGTGGAGCTCGGCGACTCCTCCACAACTCCAGCTGCGGATCGTGAGCTCCCAGCTTCGCGCCATGAGGTTGAGGGGGCGCCATCTTCTGCAGCTACCAGGTGAGGGGGGCTTTGCGGGGAGCCAAGGACCTTACAAAGGAATCCCTCTCCATCCTCCGCATGTTTCAGTGTGTGTGCAACACCGTTTTTCACAACCAGAACTGCACATGGGAACAACCACCTGTAGCGCACCTTTTTGTCCCGGAGCGTTCTAGTTATGGGGGCCATTGCCTTTCTTTTTGCCAGGGTAGCGGGGGACAGATCTTTGTATACTTGGAATTTGATGTGTTCAAACTCCACTGTTTTCATCTCTCTGGCGACTCTGCATGTTTGTTCTTTTTTCCGGTAGCAGTGGAACCGCATAACGATGTCTCTGGGGGTGTCCCCCTGCTGGGGTCTTCCTCTGAGTGCCCTATGGCATCTGTCTAGCATTAAGTCCCTTTCTGTCGGATCTGGGAACAGATGCTCCAGCCACTTAGCGGCGAAGTCCTCCGGATCTGTGACCGATTCTGGCACCCCGCGCAGGCGGACATTGCAGCGACGGTCGCGGTTCTCCCTGTCCTTGATCTTGTCTTCCAGGGATCTGATTTGCTCTTTAAGGGTGGACACTTGTGTTTGTGTCTGGGATATGGCGCTGGTATTCTCCTCTGCCCTAGACTCCAGGATATCGGTACGCTCCCCCATGGCATCCACATCTTTCCTTAGTGCCCAGAGCTCTGCCTTGAAGAACTTTTTCATGGAGGAGCAAAACTCCTTCATGTCTTTCCTCCGCATCACTGTCATGTCATCCTGCTCCTCTGCAGGGCTGTCCATATCAGGGTCTGCTGCTGGCAGCTGCACAGGGGAATCGGGAGTCCCGGCCTTAGCTGTACCTTTACTTTTAAAATATGTAGATACTGGCTGCGTTTTTCTGCGCACCCCTTTGGTAGAAGCCATCCTTGTAGGTTGATGTATGTTGCGCTTATCTTTATTAAGGAAACGATAGCGTTTTAACTGTTATTTTTCACTATAATGCACCGGGGGGAATGAAGCTCTCACTCTAAGCTGCCATTCACCATCGGGGGGCGTGTCCTCCTCTCCCTATATCCTAACCTCCTAAAATCGAAACTAGTGAACCCATGCAACCACAAAGTCTATGTGGGGATAAGCCCAAGCACACCCAAATGGGTACAGATGGTAACAAGAGCACTGGCTCAGATGCTGTGGAATCGGTAAGTACACAGTCTGGACTCCTGCTGGAAAACCAAAGTCGCAGTCCAGACTATAAATACTTAGTCAGGCTGCATCGCATCTTATCACATTATTTTTCCAAGTAGATTCCTTGAGTGCTGTCTACTCAACATATCTACAGTATCTGATACACTTTGTATTATGCGGCACCAAAAACAGTAAGTCTGGTTACAACTGTATAAAGGGAAAAGTATTGATCCAATGTTATTGCATAGAAAGCCCCATTGAAGTCAATTAGTCTTTACACATGATAGCGCCGAAATTGAAGCTATTGCACTTGGAATACTAAAGAATAGGTGCCTTTATGTATACATTCTTACTCACTAAATTCAATGTTTTTTTCTTTTACAAATTGCTTTTACATTAATTCTTGTTGCCGTATTTTTAATTTTTTTTATACTTTTTTTGTTGTGAGATGCAAATAAATATGTTGATAGTATATGAAAATGGTCACCAATCAGGAATTATATTGTTCTGCTCTTCTCAGGCTATTCACTCTTTTACAGAAACTACACTACAACTTTCTCTTTTTAGACAAAATATTTTCTCAGTTCCATTTAATAGTTGTAACAATTCAGAGATTACTGCA